>NC_133336.1:47440171-47781371 GCF_042186555.1 Aquarana catesbeiana
AACTTACAAACGACTCCTACTTGCAAACGGAAGGAGACAACAGGAAGTGAGATGAAATCTACCCCTAGGAAGGGAAATTCTCTCCTGTAAGAGTTAATATGGGAAAACAATTTCTCCTTTCCACTGATGCTTTCCAATCCTTGTTCCACAAAAAAACCCAAATTTTCAAAAAACATTTTTCATTGGGACAAAAAAGTGAGGTGAAATCTTCTGAAGAGGAGGAAAGACAGCAAAACAAATGTCACAGGGGTGATAACCCTTCCCTATGTTTTCCAAAAAGCTTAGAAAAGATTTTTTGGCTGGAGCTAAACACGTTAAAAATGTTCAAAATTACAAACAGATTCTACTTAACAACAAACCTACAGTCCCTGTCTTGTTTGCACCGCCTGTATACTGCTGTTCAGAGTATATAGGGCCTGGTGGCCCCACACCTTTCCTTATTTTAATTTGGGTGCGGGGTTCCCCTTAATATCCATACAAGACCCAAAGGGCCTGGTAATGGACTGGGGGGTACCCATGCCGTTTGTCTCACTGATTTTCATCCATATTGCCATGACCCGACATGACATTAAACCCGCAAGCAGTTTTAAATGAGATTTTTTCCTTTAAAAATGACATTTGGTGCAGGGACTGTTCTAAACATGGGAAACACGCGTCACTTTACAGGCATACTATAGACACCCCCCAGGTACGATATTTAAAGGAATATTTCACTTTTTTTTTTTTACTTTAAGCATCATTAAAATCACTGCTCCCGAAAAAACGGCCGTTTTTAAAAGTTTTTTTTGCATTGATACATGTCCCCTGGGGTAGGACCCGGGTCCCCAAACCCTTTTTAGGACAATACCATGCAAATTAGCCTTTAAAATGAGCACTTTTGATTTCGAACGTTCGAGTCCCATAGACGTCAATGGGGTTCTAACGTTCGTGCGAACTTTCGGTCCGTTCGCGGGTTCTGGTGCGAACCGAACCGGGGGGTGTTCGGCTCATCCCTACCTACCAGTGCCACCAGATGAGAAATGCCACTTGCCACGCCACCTGCCAGTGCCACCAGATGAGGAATGCCACTTGCCACGTCACCTGCCAGTGCCACCAGATGTGGATTGTCACTGCATTGGTGGCACTGGTTCAGTGGTTGTTCTTGAGTAATGGAAGGAGATGCGGGGCGGGGGTGAGAGATGATGTCATCTCTCTGCTCCCCTCCCCACCTCTGACATTCCACACACTGTGACGGGCCGCCCGCCTAGCATCACCGCTCTTCCGCCATCACAGCGTGCGGAATGTCGGAGGCGCGGCAGGGAGTAAAGCGAACACATCATCTCTCTCCGCCCGCCTAGCATCATGTCTCTGCTCGCCAGCCCACCTGCCTCTCTGATCCACCGGGCTCTCTCACCCGCCTTACATAGTCATGCCGTCCGACATGGCCCGGCTGCAGAGACGCTATGGCCCGGTAGTGGGCCGCAGTCCTGGGCTTGACAACCCCTGGATTAGAAGATCCAACACAGAACTCGGAAAGTCGGATTTTGAGCAGAAGGCCTGTTACCTAAGGGGAACTCGAGGCCCCTTAGTTATGTAGCAAAAAGTCCAGCATACATTCCTGTAGTTACTGATCCCAGCACCACCTTTTCAAGCACTGCCAGCCTACCTGGCTGCAGCTGCCCCTTTCACTAGCCCTCCTGGCTATCTTCTCCACAGTCCTCCCAGACCGACACTCTCTCCACAGTCCTCCCAGACTGAATACTCACCAGCCCACCCAGCTAACTCTCAGGAGATCTCCCAAGCATGCTGACCTGCTCCCGCTGTCCTTTCCTTGCTCCCATACCTCCAGGAAGAGGTTCCTCTGTGTGTTGTGGGGGATCCTTCCAGCACTCGAGCCCCAAGCCTGAGGTCACCCCCTCCCAGACTAGGGTGCACCCTCAAGGGCCACCTTCCACCCAACTCCTGTGCTGGTATGACTCATGGCTATTTATAGTAAACAGGCCCCCCTTCCAGCCCCTTTCTGCTGGGGATTGGTCAAGGACCTCATAAATATGCCAAGCAGCTCCTCCTAACCTCCACCCACTACATCTGGAAGCTTCTCCAAGGATCCAAAAAACCTGGGGAGGCACCAGAGATGCTGGTTTGCTAATTCATCCAGACTCCTTGAGTCACTCAACCCTGACTCAGATTAAACCCAGGCCTTCCAAATTTTTATTCTGTCGTACGAGAATTATCGTACTATTCGTTTTCGATCTGAACACTAGCATGTAAGAAAAAAAATGGAAATCATTAGTTCGATAATCTCATCGTGCATACCAGGCTTTAGAACCTTGGAGATAGACAAGTAAACGCTACAGATATACAGTATGTTGTTCAGATTTCATGTGTAGCAAAGTTCTGGGTCCCTTGAGGCCTAATGGTGACCTCCAGAGTTAGGGACAGCTGACATCCTTCTGTGTAGAGTTGGTTACAAGGCATAGTACTGCAAGATAAAATGGTGGGCGCCAGACACTTTTTGAATGCAAAGAGATTCATTGTCTCTTGAACAAAACTGTGGGAGAAAGGGTTATGGCCAGGACACCCTTAGGTAGATGCAATGATAATTGGCAGACACCGAAACTTCTATAGGCAGACAGGTATACAGGTGAAGGCCTCCAGCCAGACACCGCTTCTGTATAGGTAGGACCGCTGTCTCCTATGGCAACAATCTTGTAGCAGGTGCTAACAGTAATTGTATTCAACTATTGGCAACACAAACAGTTCTCCTCTTACTCCACAGTCACTCACTGTGGGTCTTTACTCAACAAACTCCCAGTCTTTTACTAGACTTCAGATCCAATAGACACTGGATCCCCTGAGCTCTTCCACTTTTAGCACTCAGTATCTTCCTCGAGTGTCACCCCCGCTTCCCTGCTGGGTCCCTGGCTTGGCGCTCACAGATACTCTTCAAGCTTCACCCCCTACTGAACCACTAGGTCCCTGGCTTGGCACTCACGGAAGTTTTCCCACTTCTTCACCGTCCCCGGCTGGTGAGAAGACTGCTCTGGTACTGGCTTCAGCTTACCCACAGTGGTCTCCGGTAACAAAATGGATGGTCCCTTAGTGGCGACAGCTTCCCCTACTACCTCCGATCACAGCTGGTTCCCCATTCGGCTGAACCATTACTTCTGGTTGGACTACAAGTCAGCAGTCCCAACCCTACGCTGCTTTCACGCTCCTGGAAAGGCCCACAGGCAGCCTATCAGCCAAATGTCCCCGAGATAGGCCTTAGGTTTCCGGCCTAGCAGCCCGGGGCAGCACAACACACCCGTCCAGGTGGCATAGAACCCCGATCACCTGACTCCACCCAAATAAATAGGCTCTAGGGAGCCAAGCAGGCCAAGGGACCAAGGAAAATCCCTGTCCATTGGCTGAGACATCCCATCAATTTATGTCTGAGCTTGCAAAGCCCCTGTCTTATCTAATGTCACTAGCATAGTGCCACCCAGTGACAGAAGAGAAAGGGTGCAACCATAGGTGTGCGCAGCCTATTGCATTAGGGTGTGCACCCTAAAGCTCAGACACGCGTCTTTCTCTGCAGCCTCAGTTGCACAGGACAGTGAATGAATGGGAAGTGCTCTGTGTAGAGTACTTCCTGGTTATTCACAAACGGTAGCATAGTAAACACATTGTATTATGCTTCAGTTATGAATAGACACAGTGAGCGAGTGTACTCACTGTGTTCATTTAGAAAAGGAAGGGGCTGGTAAAGTTACATATTTACTAACCCCTTCCCCTGCTCTCCATCCTGAAACATACCCTGCAGCAGCCAGGGGGAGAGGAGAGGAAGGAAGCCAGCACCACTATGGGGTGGGGGGCCAATAGGGTGGGGAAAGCCCAGGCAGTAGGGGGAATTGGCACCGCACATAGTTATTAGGGTGTGCCCAGGCACACCTGGCACACCCCCTGCGCACGCCTATGGGTGCAACAAGTCCAGACCTGGAGAGGAATCAATTGATCTAACAATTGGCCAAAGCAGCTATCGCCTGGCAACTAAATTTGATAGTGACCCTCCCTAAACATCAGGGTGCTACACATGATTGACGTTTTGTAAAGTTTCCATTTCATTCTTAATTCCGTTAATGCTGGAAGGGCAATGAAGGGCAATGATGTTTGGGTATCAAACCACGTCTGCTTTAGTATCCTGATTGTTACCTTACAGTTCGTGAAAGAGGTTGGTCCTTAATCTTAAGCAAGATGACTGAGGCTACCACTTTAAGGCAGCAAACGGGAATGTACACAGGCAGCAAAGATGCTTTGTTTCCCAGCCACAGTGGAAATTTATTCCCCCCCTCCCCAGCACTGCCATCTGAACATGAGCTATTCACCTGGATTGGGTTGTACTGCAACCACCCTGCAGCTGTGTGTGATGCACATGGTTGTGCCCGTTATGGTGCAGACAGTGCTGCAGGCTTGTAGAGGTTCAAACAGGCAAGAGCTGACATACCACCTCAACACATGTCACGCCCCACTGTGTCATACGCCTTGCGGCTTCACTGCCCGTTTCCTACTGCGCATGCGCGAGTCACGCAGCGTTTTGTGAATGGGCGACTATCCTCTTGGACACACACAGGTCCCAGAAGACAGCGCGCCCCATTTCCCAGGAGGCCACGCGAGGGATGAAGAGAAGGAACAGCTCTGCGGAGGAGGAAGTGGCAGATTAGGACGACTTCCTAGCAACAGCCATTTCTGGTAAGTAAAACATTTTTTTTTCAATTGTTTTTAATATATTTTAAATAGACTGTTATTGTAAAAAAAAATGTTTAGGGTGGACCTCCACTTTAAATGAAAGCTGCAGATTTTAAATAATGAAAATAACTATTGAAATGACATTTACATGTTAAAGCTTATGTGGGATGTTAATGATTGGATTCATGTATAATACATTTTTTTTTCTTTTTTTTAAGTCACTTTTATTTTTTGTAAACTCAGAAAAACAATCTTTAGAAATAACTTTTGGGACAGGTAGGAGAGGAGGAAGACGTCTTAATGAAAGGCAATTAGAAGATCAGAGGAGCGACAAGTTGTTAAACTATTATGTGCAATCTCATTGTCTGTCTTCCAGCTTTTATGGACAATTGGAAAAGATTAATAATGACTGACACAGGTTAATACTAAAAAGAGTCGGCTGAGCACATTGTCATCAATTATTTTAACAAGCTTCAAAATTCTCTGTATGAAGTGGAGGAAGTAAAAACCGCTCTAACCGGCCTGAGCCACCAATCATTTCGTCATTTGAGTTTAAGAAATATTTCCTTTAACATGCTGGATGTATAATGATTTTAAAACTGAACTCCATTCAAACAGATAAATACACAAATAAAATACATATAAAAGAAAAAGCCAAAGGATTTGTATTTCTGTCCATCCAGTCCTGAGAAATACACAGCTCCACCACACAGCACAGACCTAAGAAGCACGGTAGGAGACCTGATTTTTATTTCTGCTGTGGTTAAAATAGAACTATAAGGCAAAAAAAAAAAAAAAATCATTGTGGATAGAGTTATGCCGCGTACACACGATCGTTTTTCTCGTTGGAAAAATATATGACGGCTTTTCCGACGGAATTCCGCTCAAATTTGCCTTGCGTACACATGATCATGCAAAAGTTTGCTGAAATTATGACCTCCAAGAACGCGGTGATGTACAACACTACGACGAGCCAAGAAAAAGAAGTTCAATGCTTCTGAGCATGCGTCGAATTGTTTCCGAGCATGCGTAGGGATTTTGCGCGTTGGAATTGCCACAGACGATCGCATTTTCGGATAGGAACTTTTCCCGACCGAAAAATTGAGAGCATGCTCTCAATCTTTTTCTAGCTGGAATTCCGCCAGCAAAAGACCGATGGAGCATACACACGGTCGCATTTTCAGACGAAAAACTCTTATCGGTCTTTTGCGGGCCGAAATTCCGATTGTGTGTACGCAGCATTAGGCTCCATTCACACCTATGCATGTTGCTTTTGAGCATTTCTGCTTTTTGTGGGGGTTTTTACCGCAATTTTTAAAAAAAAATTTTATGCTTTTTTTTTTTTTTTTTTTTTTTAGACAAATTTGTTGCTGAGCAGGTTTAAAAGCACAAATTGTGGAAAAATTGTGGCAAAATCACGGTAAAGACGCACTACATACTTTTCTGCATCTTCTCAATTGCATGCAGCCATTTGTGTTTTTTATGCTTTTTTTTTGACACATTTTTTTGCTGAGCATGTTTAAAAATACAAATTGTGGGAAAACTGTGGCAAAATCGCAGTAAAAACGCAGTACATGCCTTTCTGCAGCTTTTCAATCTTTTACCACGATTTGTGTTTTTATGCTTTTTTTTTTAGACAAATTTTTTTGCTAAGCAGGTTTAAAAAACGCAAATTGTGGAAAAATTGTGGCACAATCGCAGTAAAAATGCACTACATGCCTTTCTGCAGCTTCTCAATCTTTTACCGCAATTTATGTTTTTATGTTTTTTTGTTTTTTTTTAGACCAATTTGCTGCTGAGCAGGTTTAAAAATCGCAAATTGTGGAGAAATGGTGGCAAAATTGCGGTAAAAACGCACTACACGCTTTTCTGCAGCTTCTCAATTGAGCCTGAGTTCACACTAGATGCGGAATTTTTTTTTTACTACAAACTGCGTTCATAATACCGTGTGACATAAAAAAATTGCATAATCCAGCATTTTATTCCCTAGGGTCTCTGCTAAAAAATAAATGTATAATGTTTGGAGGTTATAAGTAATTTTTGAGCAAAAAAAAAAGGACTTAAACTTGTAAACAAAAAGTGCCAGAAAATTCTTGGTCTTCAAGTAGTTAATGTTCTAATGTAGCCAATAAACTTTTGGAATAAGGACTACAGAGTTTCCGTCTCTCCTTCTTTGCTGGGGGCAAAGATTTGTGCTGAGAGGAGGGATTTCAGCAGGGGGGGTGGATTTGTACTGGGAGGAGAGGGAATCTATGTTTAGGAGGTAAGCATGCAAATTTTTTTTGTTGGGTGGCGGTAGGGTTGCCACCTTTTCTTCAAGTCAAACCTGAACACTTTAGCGGCGCACAGCATTTTCTTTTTTTTTTTTTTACAGCATATACTACGCAGTACATATATTTTGTGATTAAATAACTTATAATTATAATCATATGAAGTTAATCACAAGAGTCCCTCTTACATCAGAGTCCACAGAGTTCCCCTTTTAAACCTGAATCCGCAGAGTTCCCCTTTTACATCTGAACTTGCAGATTGTCCTTAAGGCCCGTACACACGATCTGACTTTTTGACAACAAACATGCAAATTAGCTGTTTTAAGGCAACATCCGACCGTGTGTACGCTCCATCGGACAAACTTTTTTTGGTTTTTATTGGACAAATGTTGGCTGTGCGAACAGACAAACTTGGCGGCAACAAAAGTCCTACGTCGGCTAGTCCGATCGTGTGTACACAAAACCATCGGACTTTAGTCCAAATTACAAACATGCATGCTCAGAACCAATGCAAAAGATCAGACAACAATACAGAAGTTGACCAAAGGGTGGCGCCGTAGAATTGAACTTCCTCTTTTGAAGTGTCGTCAGTACGTTGAAACATCACTATGTTTGTGTTTGTTGCCTAAAAAGTCCCGCCGTGTGTATGCAATACAAGTTCACGGCCAACGCCCTTTGGACAGAAATCCGCGGAAAAATTTGTTTAAAGTCCGATCGTGTGTACGAGGCTTTACACTGTAAGGGGGGGACTCTGCAGACTCTGATGTAAGGGAGAACTCTGGGGACTCTGACCTAAGGGATGCTCTGGGAACCCTGATTTAAGGGGGAACACTGAGAACACATTACACTCTTGGCTTAAGCAACTGCAGACAGCAACCGTGCTGGGAAGCCAGAGTCCGATCTGAAACATGATTCAAAACCTGAACTGTCCGGGTGAATCCTGGACATGTGGCAACCCTAGGGGGGGGGGAATTTTTGCTGATATGCTCATATATCTTGGGGGGAGGGGGGGCACAGTTTGACATGTTCGACCTGGGCTCTAGATGACCTTTTAATGCATGCTAGAGACAGCGGCTGCATTCTTTCTAATGGGATCTATTGCAGGGATTTATTTTGTGTATTGAGGGTTAAAGGAAAGGAGTGAGACAGTCATGCTAGGGAGGAAAGGGGTAGCATAGATGCTACAGCTTCTAATGCACATTATGAGAAGCTCACAGTGTGCAGTGAAACCGAAGTAAGTTATTTCAGGAGAGAAGAGGAGGCTGTACAAGCGTGCAAGAGAGAATGGAAGGCTTTAAAATTGCCCGTGTGCTTAATAAAGAACCAAAAAAAACTTGTAAGACTTATTTCCCCGGCAGATCCAAATGTAATTTTTACAGCAGAATCTAGAATTTCCTTTCCGTTCCATGTCTGCGTCTCTCCACCAGTAACCAATCACTGTCTGTGCCCCCCTGTCTGTGCCCCCCCCCCCCCCCCAGGATCTCCGCGTCTCTGAATAAAGATCTTTGTGTTCCAGGCTTGGCATCTGTTCAGAAATCCTTCAGATTGGGATTGGAACCGTTTGAGGGCAGAAATGCTCAGACCTGCCACTTGTTAATTATTTAAATATGTCGGCAACAATAGGCTATTGAGAGCGCGTCGTCCCCGCTCGTCGGCTGAGCGCGTCCTTCTCACATTGAACGTCCCCGGGGGAGGACTGGGTTGCCCACATGGTGTCGTGTCCATTACATGGCGGGGCTTCCATCCAGCTCTTGTTTTGGGTATCAGAAGAAGAAAAAGATGATCCTTTATTTTACTGCAAAGGAGGTTTTTTTTTTTTTTACTTGTATAGCCTTAAAAGGTGACTCCACTTTCCTAAAAAAAAAAAAAAAAAAAATAGCAAATACAAAAAAAATGAATATAGCATATACAATTGCGACACGAGTCATATTGTAATGGAATGTTATTAAAAATGATCTTTCTGCCCCGTACACACAGTCGGAATTTCCGACAGAAAAAGTCCGATGGGAGCTTTTGGTCGGATATTCCGACCGTGTGTAAGCCCCATCGGACTTTTTCTATCGGAATTTCCGACGGACTTATATATAGAACATGTTCTAAATTGTTCCATCAGACCGTGTGTACGCGCCATTTCTTTTCAATGTGCAATGCTGTAAATATCTGTAAAATTCAATGCGATATGGTAACCTGGAGGTGTTCTGTACACTGATGGTGGAGTTACTCTTTAACTGCTTCAATACCACTTTCACCCCCTTCCTGCCTAGGCCAATTTTCAGCTTTCAGCGCTGTCACACTTCGAATGACAATTGCGCGGTCATGCGACACTGTACCCAAACTACATTTTTATCATTTTTTTGAGACAGATAGAGCTTTCTTTTGGTGGTATTTAATCACCACTGGGGTTCTTTTAAGTGTTGCTAAACAAATGAAAAAGACAGAAAATGTTGAAAAAAAAAGTTTTCTTAGTTTCTGTTATAAAAGTTTGCGAATAATTTAGGTAAATTATATATATATATATATATATATATATATATATATATATATATATATATATATATATATATATATATATAAATAAGTAATTTTTCTCCTTCACTGATGGGCACTGATCAGGCTGCACTGATGAGGAGGCACTGATAGGCTGTGCTCATGATGCAGTACTGACGGGCACTGATAGGCGACACTGATTAGAAGGCATTGATAGGCGGCACTGATAGGCGGAACTGATGAGGCTGCGCTGATATGCAGCACTGATGGGCACTGATAGGCGGCACTGATGAGGAGGCACTGATAGGCAGCACTTATGGGAACTGATAAGTGGCGCTGATGGGCACTGATAGGCAGGACTGATGGGCACTGATAGGCGGCACTGATAGGCAGCACTGATGGGCACTGTTGGGACTGCACTGATAACCAAGACACTGATGTTCAGTGCCCTGATTATCAGTATAAATGTTCCCTGTCACTGGCACTGATTAGGCTGCACTGATATGCGCCACTGATAGGCAACACTGATGAGGAGAGACTAATAGGCGGCACTAATGGACACTGATAGGCGGCACTGATAGGTGGCACTGATGGGCTCTGATAGGCGGCACTGATGGGCAGCACTGATGAGTACTGATAGGCGGTACCAATGGGCACTGATAGATGGCACTGATGAGGCTGCACTGATAAGTGGCACTGATGAGCACTGATAGGCGGCACTGATGGGCAGCACTGATGAGCAATGATAGGTAGTACTGAAGGGCACTTTTGGGACTGCACTGATAACCAAGACACTGATGATCAGTGCCCTGATTATCAGTGTTATGTCCCCTGTTGCACCTTGTAGACGGTTACTGGCTCTCCTCTCCTCATGCTGTGACAGCGTGTGAGGAAAATAATGGCGATCACCGGCAAGTTTGTTTACATGTGATCAGCTTTGATTGGACACAGCTGATCACACGGTAAAGGGCCACTGTGATTGGCCCTTTACCCCCATCTGGGATCAGCTATGTCCGAAGGACACATAGCAATCACAGAGTGCTCCTGATGTGTGCCCCAGGGGGGCGCACGGGTGGTGCAGTTCTGGGAGGACGCCCATGGATGCCCTCCCAGAACGAGAGAGCCGAGTTGTAGCTGTCTTACGACTAGAGCGCGGATATGAGGAGGTTAAAGCTGAAATCCTTGCAAACAGCTAAATACAGAGATAAAAGACATATATGAGAGTAGGGATGAGCCGAACACCCCCCTGTTCGGTTCGCACCAGAACATGTGAACAGGCAAAAAATTTGTTCGAACACTGTTAAAGTCTATGAGATGCGAAAATGAATAATCAAAAGTGCTAATTTTAAAGGTTAATATGCATGGTATTGTCCTAAAAAGTGTTTGGGGACCTGGGTCCTGCCCCAGGGGACATTTATCAATGCAAGAACATTTTTTAAAAATGGCCGTTTTTTCGGGAGCAGTGATTTTATTAATGCTTAAAGTGTAATATTCCTTTAAATTTCGTACCTGGGGGTGTCTATAGTATGCCTGTAAAGGGGCGCATGTTTCCCGTGTTTAGAACAGTCTGACAGCAAAATGACATTTCAAAGGAAAAAAAGTCATTTAAAACTACTTGCGGCTACTTGCGGCTTGGGAAAAAAATACACTTTAATGAATTAGAAAAAAAAAAAAAAGTAAAGTTAGCCCAATTTTCTTGTATAATATGAAAGATGATGTTACGCCATGTAAATAGACACCTAACATGTCATGCTTAAAAATTGCACACACTCTTGGAATGGCGACAAACTACAATACCAAAAAACCTCAATAGGCGACGCTTTACATTTTTTTACAGGTTACATTTTTAGAGTTACAGAGGGGGTCTAGTGCTAGAATTATTTCTCTCACTGTAACGTTTGCAGCGATAGCTCACATGTGTGGTGTGCACATCATTTACATATGTGGGCGCAACTTACATTTATACGTTCACTTCTGCACCCGAGCACAGAGGGATGGGGAAGCTTTAAATCGTTTTTTTTTTCGTGTTTTCTTCGGCCCATGATGTCGCTTTGGTCCTCCAAGATCACAGAGGTGATCAGAGATGATCTGATCTCTGGGAACCTCTATGGCCAGCCGTACGAACCGTCCAATCGTTTCCGAGGCTCGCCGGTAAAAGCGTTAAGCCCGAGAAACACCCGGGGGGGGGGGGGGGGGCGACCCCTCCTGCTGCTTCTGAAAGTGATCCAGCAACTAATTAGCCACTCAGACCGCTTTCATGAAAGACCATCGTCAACTGAAAAATACCGAAATTATGGCCGATAGCTTCAGCCATAACCCCTGTAAATGACTTGCAAGCCGCAACGTATGTATATTTGTGTTGCAGTCGGCAAGTAGTTATGGCTGGTTTTCAGACTGAACATGGTGGAAACTTTATGCTGTATCCCCAATACCTTTTTAAAGAAAAGGCAACTGGGGCCTAGGAGACAAAGGTGAGAACCTCTTCTCTTTGGGCCCTAGAGGGCGTCACAACATTTTCACTATGATTTTGTGACGAAGCGGCCTTGAATCGGGTTTTATTTCTACAAATCTAAAACTTTTCTCTCCTGACTGTAGGACAATATTTTCCATCTCAGGCTTTGTATGCTGGGAAATTGGCCCAGAATAAGTTGGCATTTTGTTAAATAGCCTATTAATAATCCATTTGTTAAAGGGAATGACTCAACAATTGTGAAAGGAGGTCTTGTTTTCGAGTTGCAGAGCTTCACTTTCTTATCAGTTTGATTTGGGTTCCAACACCTCTATTATTGTTGTTTTAATACTCAGCTATGTCAGGTATGTAGAGAACAGAACACCTACATAGGACTAGTAAACCGATATTCCACACTGTCTAATGCTGGCTGTCTTGGAGGATACTCAACTTAAAGTGCTTTTTACCCCAACATTTCATATTCCTGATATACAGTATGTCTGCTGTACCGTGTACTTGTATGAGGAAGTCTCCTGTTCTCTTTGTATTGTTTCCTTTATGTGAAATGCCTGGTGTTCCTGCCAGTCCTTCTGCTTTCCTATTAAAAACTGACCACACTGAGCAGGACAGCACAGTGTGGTCAGTTCTCTAGCTATGTTGGGAACTCAGTGTACTCTGCTTCAATGATCAGACTTGTCCGTACACACCCCTGCTGCACAACCATTTACTGGGAAGCTCAGGGTGCTGCTGTTTCTCCCCCCCCCCCCCCCCCCAGCTCTTATACAGCTGAGAACAGAGGGAATGTGATCAATCGAAAAAAAGGTATTTATAATGTTTATATTTTTTATATATTTATAATGTTTGTTTTTTTACATCTACATACAATGTTTTGCCTTTCATTTCTATCCACTTGCCGACCGCCTAACTGTAAATATACGTCATTACTCTGATGTTAAAGTGGAGTTCCAGGCAAAAAGTCAACTCGGTCTTAAGCAATAGTACACCCCTCGTTTTTGGATATATATATATATATATATATATATATATATATATATATATATATATATATATATATATATATATATATATATATATTGGGAGCTTTTTAGTACCTTTTCTACGGTTTTTCTTCTGGACTTTCCTTCTATGTCGCCGTGGAGAGGTACGTCATTTCCCCTGGGTGATTTTGGCCCCCTCTCACCCCCCCGCTGCCTTCTGGGACCTGTGTATGTCCCAGAAGACGACGGGACCATTCAGAAAGCGCCGCGCGACTCACGCATGCGCAGTATGAAGCCAGCTGTGAAGCCTGAAGGCTTCACTGCCAGTTTCCCTTACTAGCAATGCTGGCGCCTGCACCCGGAGCCGATGGATGGATCTACTTGGGGTGCCAACATCGTGAGCTCCCTGGACAGGTAAGTGTCCTTATAATAAAAGTCAGCAGCTACAGTATATGAAGCTGCCGACTTATAATTTTTTTTTCCCCCGGGTTGGAACTCTGCTTTAAATACCGGGGTTATGGAACTGCCATAACCCCAGTATGTTTTTTTCAGTTAGGTGGCCGGCTGTCAGATAAATGACCCCCCCCCCCCTTCCTGCAGCAACCTCTGACATCACTTCCTGTTCTTGGGCAGTCAGGATTTTTTTTTTCATTTTAAAGGCAAAATTTATTTTTTTTCTTTTAAAGGTAAATGAGAGATCTGGGGTCTTTTTGACCCCAGATCTCTCAATATAGAGGTCCTGTCATGTCAAGAAAATTGGGCTAACTTTACTGTTTTTTTTTTTTTAATGCATTAAAGTGTATTTTTTTACCAAAAAATTGCATTTGAAAGACCAAATATAGTGTGACATAAAATATTGTAATGCCTGCCTTTTATTCTCTAGGGTCTCTGCTAAAAAATATATACAGTGCCTTGCAAAAGTATCCACCCCCTTGGCTTATTACCTATTTTGTTATATTATAGCCTTTAGTTCAATGTTTTTTTAAAATCTGTATTATATGTGATGGATCAGGACACAATAGTCTAAGTTGGTGAAGTAAAATTAGAAAAATATATACATAAAACTATTTTTCAGAAATAAAAAACTGATAATTGGCATGTGCGTATGTATTCACACCCTTTGTTATGAAGCCCATAAAAAGCTCTGGTGCAACCAATTACCTTCAGAAGTCACATAATTAGTGAAATGATGTCCACCTGTGTGCAATCTAAGTGTCACATGATCTGTCATTACATATACACACCTTTTTGAAAGGCCCCAGAGGCTGCAACACCTAAACAAGAGGCACCACTAACCAAACACTGCCATGAAGACCAAGGAACTCTCCAAACGAGTAAGGGACAATGTTGTTGAGAAGTAAAAGTCAGGGTTAGGTTATAAAAAAATATCCAAATCTTTGATGATCCCTAGGAGCACCATCAAATCTATCATAACCAAATGGAAAGAACATGGCACAACAGCAAACCTGCCAAGAGACGGCCGCACACCAAAACTCATGGACCGGGCAAGGAGGACATTTATCAGAGAGGCAGCACAGAGACCTAAGGTAACCCTGGAGGAGCTGCAGAGTTCCACAGCAGAGACTGGAGTATCTGTACATAGGACGACAATAAGCCGTACGCTCCATAGAGTTGGGTTTTATGGCAGAGTGGCCAGAAGAAAGCCATTACTTTCAGCAAAAAACAAAATGGCACGTTTTGAGTTTGCGAAAAGGCACGTGGGAGACTCCCAAAATGTATGGAGGAAGGTGCTCTGGTCTGATGAGACTAAAATTGAACTTTTTGGCCATCAAAGAAAATGCTATGTCTGTTGCAAACCCAACACATCACATCACCCAAAGAACACCATCCCCACTGTGAAACATGGTGGGGGCAGCATCATGCTGTGGGATGTTTTTCAGCAGTCGGGACTGGGAAACTGGTCAGAGTTGAGGGAAAGATGGATGGTGCTAAATACAGGGATATTCTTGAGCAAAACCTGTACCACTCTGTGTGTGATTTGAGGCTAGGACGGAGGTTCACCTTCCAGCAGGAGAATGACCCCAAACACACTGCTAAAGTAACACTTGAGTGGTTTAAGGGGAAACATGTAAATGTGTAGTCAAAGTCCAGACCTCAATCCAATAGAAAATCTGTGTTCAGACTTAAAGATTGCTGTTTACAAGCCCAAACCATCTTAAAGGAGCTGGAGCAGTTTTGCAAGGAGGAATTGGCAAAAATACCAGTTGTAAGATGTGGCAAGCTCATAGAGACTTATCCAAAGCGACTTGGAGCTGTGATAGCCGCAAAAGGTGGCTCTACAAAGTATTGACTTTAGGGGGGAGAATAGTTATGCACATTGAATTTTTCTGTTATTTAATCCTATTTGTTGTTTGCTTCACAATAAAAAAATAATCTTCAAAGTTGTGAGCGTGTTCTGTAAATTAAATAATGCAAATCCTCAAACAATCCATGTTAATTCCAGGTTGTGAGGCAACAAAACACGAAAAATGCCAAGGGGGTGAATACTTTTGCAAGGCACTGTGTGTGTGTGTATATATATATATATATAATATTGTTTGGTAGTTCTAAGTGATTTTCTAGCAAAAAATACGGATTGTTACTTGTAAACAACAAATGTCAGAAAGGGGCCAGGTCTTTAATTGGTTATTTTAAAGTGCTCGTAAACGATCACCTTGTAAAACAAGCCATTCAGTTTAAAGTGGTTGTAAACCCTTCCATATACACAGTGACGTGACTGGCCTCAGGTGATACACAAAAATGAAACACATCCTCCTACATACATTAGGTTGTACCAGTTTTTCTGCAGCCCTCTATACATACATTCAAAGTGCATCATTTATAAAGCTTGTCTGAGATTTCAGAAAATGTGTGTGTGTGTGTGGGGGGGGGGGGGTAGCTGACACTCTGCAGAGCTCAATGATGAAAAGGATTTTTCACACACTGACAGGGGGCGGGGAGCTGCAGTTACACACTGTACAAGAGCTCTGAGAGCTGATTGGAGGGAAGGGACACCCCCCTCATACAGCACACAGGAACAAAGCTAAGGCTGTCAATTACAGGCTGTGTGCTGGAGATCCCTCCCCTGCTACCATTTTTCTCTTGGTGTGATGCTGATAGCAGAAGAGGGAGGCAGCAGACAGAATTGACACTTAGTGCTCTGGATAGAGACAAGTACACACACGGTCAGACCTGGAAGAAAGCTATAAATGCTGGGCCAATCAGCTGTGGGGATTTCCCCACCCCTTAGCTCTACATACACAAAGGGGCGGGGATGGTCCTGACATTATTGACCTAATATGGTTACATGGCCATATAAGGTCAATGGTTTTGTTGCAGCTGTTTCACAGGCATAATTCAGACCGGTTGGATTCCTTTGCAAGCAATTTCTCTGATGTCAACGCGTTTCAGGGGCGTGGTTTGTCATTGAAACGTGTTGGCTGTCTTATGAGTTATCAAAGCTGTTTTGGATATCTTTATGAATGAAAAAAAAAAAAATCATATTCATATGTATTCTTAACTCAAAAAAGTCCCTGCAAATGCTCTTAGCTTCTCCCAAATATCCAAATTTTTGTTTTGTTTTTGCTTACTGCAGTGACCCGACTTCCTGTTGGAGGGTGGCTACGGCTGTTCTCCATGGTCCCACTGTATGTAGGAAGGTAGCCACCCTCTCTTGGTTTATTTTGAGATAGACTTTGAACTATGGGATTTGTGGTGTGCATAGAGCAGTGTACATGACTGCAACTAACATGCACTGCTCCTGCCAAAGAAATTAAAGTTAGGGGGGAAAGGAGAGGTTTGGGAGCTTAGAGGACATGCTGCCTCCACATGCATTACAGTCGGTTGCAGAATGATTGCGGCACGGCCCCATTACTTCATGAGCTCACAGTGTTCATTAGAAGCTGCAGCAAGTAAGCTAGAGCCTCACCTCATTTCCTGGCTAGAGGATGTTTTGCATCCTCTAGCCCTTTCCTCCACAGCCTAACTGTCCCTGGCCCGCCCTTTATGTTCATTGGATCCCATTTCTTTCAGTCATGGAGGCTCGGCATCACATGTGCAGGGTCTGCATGAAAATACGGCCTGCCTAGAAACTTGCATAACTCTTCCCAAGAGCCAACCTACCGCTTTCATCAGGGCTGAGAGGAGTACAGAGGCTGTGATGTTTACAGGAAGGGTAAGGGTTTAGGGTTAGGGTTTAGGGGGTAGGGTTAGGGTTTAGGGGGTAGGGGTAGGGTTAGGGGTTAGGGGTAGGGTTAGGGGTAGGGTTAGGGGTAGGGGTAGGGTTAGAGGTAGGGTTAGGGGTTAGGGTTAGGGCTTTTCCTTGAAGAACAAGGTTAGGACTCAGGGATTGAAATAGGGGTGGGGGGAGTACGGAGGCTGTGATGTTTACAGGAAAAGTAAGGGTTTAGGGTTAGGGTTTCTCCTTGAAGAACAAGGTTAGGACTCGGGGATTGGAATAGGAGTATGGAGGCTGTGATGTTTACAGGAAGGGTAAGGGGTTAGGGGTTAGGGTTCCCCTTGAAAAACAAGGTTAGGACTGGAATAGGGACCTCATCCGAAGGTCAAAGGTCAGCAGGCATGTCCCCAGATGTCAAAGGTCAAGAGGCATGGCTGACCCACCCCCACCAAAGGGTTCCACCTGCCCCAATTAAGCTGGGGAATGAACAAGTCCCCACCAGTCATGACCTCCCTGCATTGCATAGAGAAGCACAGGGAGCCAGTGATGTCATCGCTGGATCTAAAATACATGCATGTTGATGAGAGGTAAAGGTGGAACCAGGGAAGGCAAAAACAAATGAAATGTCAGCGTTAACCCTTTCCTCTATATGATGTTTTGCAGAGTAAACATGCCCGGGTATAATCAGTTAGTGCAGCACAAGCTTTCCATCTAATAATAAATGTTTGGCTGTGTGTATTTTTCATTAGAACAAATAGAGTGAGCTGTCTTTCTTTTCTGTCAGGCCAACATATGGCGAGCATATTGTTTTTATGATAAATATGACTGAAGCATCATTTATTTATACGACGCGGCGCCGGAAGCCATCCATTGTAGTGCGGGACGTTCCTGCTGCTTGTGATGGATAGGCAGTGCTGTATGCAGGGCGGGGAGCCTCAACGCTTCTCTAGTTTTAAGGCTTTTCTCTTGCCTTTTACATCTACAACATCCTCTCTGAACCTTTTTATCATTAAAAGAATAGAAGGTAAAAGATAACCACATCCTGTAGGGTTCAGGTTTTCATGTTATCACAGACCCCGTGCCTGAGCCCTCCTGGGTTCACTTTTCCTGCATGTAAGTTATTAGATTGTAAGCTCTTCTGAGCAGGGCCCTCCTAATCCTCTTCTATTTTAGTGTATGGTAACTGTAGAAATGGAATGAATCGCTCATGAGATTATATCGGTGTCAAAAGCGAAATCGATCAAGGTAATAAAATTTACAAACTTTAACTAACCGTTTGCCGACCAGCTGCCGTCATTATACTGCGACAGGTCGGCACGATCCCGCGAGCCGTCGTAGATATACATCGGCTCCTTAAAGCAGGATAGCACGCACCTGCTGCACCCGGGGGGTGCCGATGCTCGTGGCCGACGATCCCGATGACCGCCGGCCACGAGCGATCGCGGGCACGAGAGGCAGAACAGGGACGTGTATGTGTAAACACACAAATCCCTGTACTGTGAGGAGAGACAGATCGTGACTTCCTAATAGCTAGGAACCACGATCCGTCACTTCCTCTAAGTCAGTCCCCTCCCCCTACAGTTAGAAACACACTGAGGGAACACACTTAACCCCTTGATCGCCCCCTAGTGTTTAACCCCTTCCCTGCCAGTGACATTTTTACCGTAATCAGTGCATTTTTATAGCACTGATCGCTGTATAAATGCCAATGGTCCCAAAAATGTGTCAAAAGTGTCCAATGTGTCCGCGATAATGTTGCAGTAAAGATAAAAATCGCAGATCGCCGCTATTACTAGTAAAAAAAAATAAAAAACAAAAAATGCTATAAATCTATCCCCTATTTTGTAGGCGCTATAACTTTTGCGCAAACAATCAATATACGCTTATTGCGATTTTTTTTTTTTTTTTTTTTTACCAAAAATATGTAGAAGAATATATATCGGCCTAAACTGAGGAAAAAAAATAGTTTTTTAAATATTTTTGGGGTATATTTATTATAGCAAAAAGTAAAAAATAATGCTTTGTTTTCAAAATTGTCGCTCTTTTTTTGTTTATAGCGCAAAAAATAAAAACCACAGAGATGATCAAATACTACCAAAAGAAAGCTCTATTTGTGGGAAAAAAAGGACGTCAATTTTGTTTGGGTGCAGTATTGCACGACTGCGCAATTGTCAGTCAAAGCGACGCAGTGCCGAATCACAAAAAATGGCCTGGTCATTTTGCAGCCAAATCTTCCGGGGCTGAAGTGGTTAATACATCATAAAGACATGGTAGTTGAAAACATACATAAAATACACATGCTCATAGTATGATCAACTTTGATTTGAGTTTATGCAAATGCTGGTATTGTAGTGTCAGCTCCCGACATGTTTCGCCAGTAATGGCTTCCTCAGGGGACTTGAAAGACACTAATAGTTAATGGACCGAGCAATCACCGAACAGCTCCCCACTGACCGCCATCACCAAAGAATGGAGAGAGGGCGCCGCGTGGCTACAGGAGACATATACAGACCAGGACAATGTGTGAAAATCAAGGGATTAGACCATTGATATAGCTGATATATATGATATAGCTGAACATCAGGGCAAACAAGAACAACAATGCAGCTGTAATCCAAAAAGCCCTCGGGGTATTACCGCTTACCTACCGGCCGCTGCAGTTATACTGCGGCAAGCTGGCTTGGCTGCACGAATCGCCGTAGCTGTCCATTGGGCTCGTTCACAGCACTCTTTGGATGCGTGCGCCGATTGGCGGGTCCGGCGCCATCGATGTCCGCCAGCTGCCCGCGATCGTTCCCTCGCAGAGACAGAACGGGGATCTGCCTGTGTAAACAAGGCAGATCTCCATTCTGTCGGGATGACACAGTGATCTTGTCTTTCTGCTATGCAGGAAGACGGGTCTGTGTGTTGTCCCAGGCAGCCCATCCCCCATACAGTTAGTAAACACACCCAGGGAACACATTTAACCCTTTGATCGCCCCTGATGTTAACCCCTTCCCTGCCAGTGTCATTAGTACAATAACAGTGCATATGTTTAGCACTGATTACTGTAATAATGTCACTGGTTCCTAAAGTGTAAAAAATGTCAGTTAGGTGTCCGATCTGTCCGCCGCAATGTCGCAGTCCCGCTAAAAATCGCTGACCACCGCCATTACTAGTAAAAAAAAAAATGAAATGCCATAAATCTATCCCCTATTTTGTAGACGCGATAACTTTTGCGCAAACCAATCAATATACGCTTATTGGGGGGGTTTTTTACCAAAAATATGTAGCAGAGTACACAATGGCCTAAATTAATGAAGAAATTAGATTTTTAAAAAATTTTTATTGGATATGTTTTATAGCAGAAAATACATTTTTTTTTTCAAAATTGTCGGTCTTTCTTTTGCTTATAGCGCAAAAAATAAAAACCGCAGAGGTGATCAAATACCACCAGGGCCGGACTTACAATAGGGCTTGACTGGGCTCAAGCCCATGGGCCCCGTCCAATAGGTTGCCCCGCCAGCAGGGCCGGATCCACGGCAAACACCGGCCCACGAGCCAGCTCGTTTCGTCGGTTCCGCTGCTTATTTCACGGAGGCCGATCAGGCTTGTGTTTACTTCCACTTCCTAATAGCGGTGGAACGCACCATAGGGCGGACGTGATGTCATCAGCCAGAAATTATGGCCACGTTGCCTCCCATGTCTTGCATCATTTCCGGCTGATCACATCACGTCCGCCCTATGGTGCGTTCCACCGCTACCAGGAAGTGGGAGTACACAAGCCCGATCGGTCGCCGTGAAATAAGCAGCGGTGCCGGCGAAACGGGCTTGCTAGCGGGCGGGAGTTTGCTGCCCCCCTGAATGTTAGAAATCATGGGGCCCCCGTACACCCTACCTGATGGGGCCCCCTTTGACCCGGTGGCAAGTGACACCCTGCATCAGCTGACAAGTGACGTGGCAAGTGACAAGCCGCATCTGAAGGCAGGTGACGTTGGCAAGTGACACGCTCAGGCTCCGACTGATTCTGCTTATGGTGAGTTACAATGTAATAATAGAAATATTGCACTTCAATCATTTTTTTTTTTTTTGCGATACAGCACTGCGTCGATTTAACGGACAATTGCGCAGTTGTGTGATGCTGTACCCAAACACTCGGCTACTCTCGGCTCCGCTCAGGACTGCGAGAGAACCCAAGAGCCGCCGAGAGGACCCAAGAGCCGCTGAGATACACAGGACTCTGTATCTCGGCGGCGCCATTTTTAAACTTCAAGATTGCAATGACAAGGCTGCAAATGACACTGGGGCAAGGCTTCATTAATGGGCATTTAAATGTAAGTTTTTTTCCTTAAACTTCCCTCCTAAAAGTGTTTTTCCTTAAAATTCCCTCCTAAACTTGGGGTGCGTGTTATACGCCGATAAATACGGTAATGTATAGAAGGTAGGACCCGAAAATGACTCAAGCCCAGGGGCCCCTCCCACCCCTCCCACCCTAAGTCCTGCCCTGAATACCACCAAAAGAAAGCTCTATTTATGGGGAAAAAAAGACATCAATTTTGTTTGGGTACAATGTCGCACGACCGCGCAAGTTAAAGTAACGCAGTATTGCCGTATTGCAAAAAATGGCCTGGTCATTAAGGGGGTAAATCCTATAGGTTTTACATAAATAAATAAAAGCTGCTCATTGTAAGCACACCTGTCAGTGTTAAATGGTTTGTCCAATCTCTGTAACTGATACATTCTGCTGGAGAGCTTGTGCTTTTGAAAAACAACAGACTTGCTGGCTGGATCACCAGATGAAAATAGAAGAAAGAAAGCCTAAAAAAGAAAACGAATGCAGCCATCACATCTAAGAACTGGTAAGCTGCAATATAATAAATGCTTGTTTAATACTGCTGTAGGTTGTACTATTAGCTTCAGTTTCAGCTGTGAGAACTTAACCCTTTCGTGACTAAGCCTAGTTCTGACATTTGGTGTTTACAAGTTAAAATCTGTATTTTTTGCTAGAAAATTACTTAGAGCCCCCAAACATTATGTATATTTTTTAGCAGAGAATCTAGAGAATAAAATGGTGATTGTTGCAATATTTTATGTCACACGGTATTTGTGCAGCGGTCTTTTAAACGCAACTTTTTGGGGGAAAAGACACTTTCATGAATTTTAAAAAAACGAAACAGTAAAGTTAGTCCAATTTTTTTGTATAATGTGAACGATGATGTTATGCCGAGTAAATAGATACCAAACATGTCACGCTTTAAAATTGCGCACACTCGTGGAATGGCGACAAACTACGGTACCTAAAAATCTCCATAGGCGACATTTAAAAAAAATAACGGTTACCAGGTTAGAGTTACAGAGGAGGTCTAGTGCTAGAATTATTGCTCTCGCTCTGGCGATCGTGGCAATACCTCACATGTGTGATTTGAACACCTCTTACATATGTGGGCGCGACTTCCGTATGCGTTTTCTTTGCTGCGCAAGCTCGCGGGGACGGGGGCGCTTTAAAAATTTTATTTATTTTTTTTAAATTTCATTTTCATTTCATTTTATTTTATTTTAAATTATTTTAATTTTTTTACATTGTGTTTAAAAAAAAAAAAAAAAAAGGTGATCACTTTTATTGCTGTCACAAGGAATGTAAACATCCCTTGTGACAGTAATAGGTGGTGACAGGTACCCTTTATGGAGGGATCGGGGGTCTAAAGGACCCCAAATCCCTCCTTTGCACTTCAAAGTATTCAGATCGCCGAAAACGGCGATTCTTAATACTGTATATTTTTTAAAAACCAGCGCCATTGGCAGCCGAGTAAACAGGAAGTGACGTTGTGACGTCACTTCCGTGTTTACAGAGAGAAGACTGGAAGGAAGCCATTGCCGGCTTTGTGCCAGTCTGTCTCTAGCCGCCGGAAGTGGCGGATCAAGGGTCGGGTCTCCCGCTGGGACGGGAGGCCCGGTAAGAGCGACGGAAGGCGGTGAGAGGGGGGGGGTGTGTCCCCTCCCGCTCCTCCAGGATAACAACCGAGTGGCTTTTAGCCACATCGGTTGTTATATTCGGATAGCCGATCGCCCGTTCTAAAAAACGGCAGCTGCGGGCATCATCCCGGTATAACCCCCTAAACCCGAGGCTGCATATCTGCGTACGCTCGGCGGGGAGGGGTTAAATCAGCTAATGATTCCTTTTGACTTTTTTTTTGTCTTTCTTTCATTAAAGTGGACTGCTCCTCCTCTGCAGACGCTAGAAAACGTGTTCCAGCCTATTTTAATCTTTACATACTTAGACAATTCTAAATAATTAAGTTGTCTGACTATTTTTTCAGATTGCAATATGAATAATACATCAGTCAGAAAGAGGAAAACCAGATTTTCTCTGATTATATAATCTAAAGAAAAAGTGAGCCCTGAATCAGTGACAATGAGGTGCCCAACGCCTGCCGAGAACGCCGGCAACTTACCTGTGTGTGCTGATCACCTACCTCTGGAAAAACTGATACAGGTAGGATAAGTTAAAGCTGAGCTCAGGGCATAGAAATATATCCATTAATCACTTCAACACCCGGCACTTTTACCCCCTTCCTGCCCAGGCCAATTTTCAGCTTTCAGCGCTGTCGCACTTTGAATGACAATTGCGCAGTCATGCTACACTGTACCCATATGAAACTTTTATCATTTTTTCCACACAAATAGAGCTTTCTTTTGGTGGTATTTAATCACCTCTGGGTTTTTGTATTTTTTTTTTTTTTTTAAATAAATGAAAAAAAAAAAGAGTTTTATTACAAAGTACTAAACCAAAACATGTTCTATCAGCTACATATAAGATTCTTATTGCAAAAAACTATCCTGAGCCCTCATAATTTACAAATAAATGGGCATACGATCTTAACCACTTAAGCCCCGGACCATTTTGCTGGCCAAAGACCAGAGCACTTTTTGCGATTCGGCACTGCGTCGCTTTAACTGACAATTGCGCGGTCGTGCAACGTGGCTCCCAAACAAAATTGCCTTCCTTTTTTTGCCACAAATAGAGATTTCTTTTGGTAGTATTTGATCACCCCTGCAGTTTTTATTTTTTGCGCTATAAACAAAAAGAGCGACAATTTTGAAAAAAAAAAACGCATTATTTTTTACATTTTGCTATAATAAATATTTTTATTAATACATTTTTTTTTTTACTAGTAATGGCGGCATTCAGTGATTTTTATCGTGACTACGACATTACAGCGGACACATCGGACATTTTTGACACATTTTTGGGACCATTGTCATTTATACAGCAATCAGTGCTATACAAATGCACTGATTCCTGTGTAAATGGCAGTGAAGGGGTTAACCACTAGGGGGCAGTGTAAGGGTTAAGTATGTCCTGGGGAGCAATTCTAACTGTGAAAGGGCGTGGCTACGTTTGACACGTCACTGATCTCTGCTCCCGATCACAGGGAGCAGCGATCAGTGACACTGTCACTAGGCAGAACGGGGAGATGCTTGTTTACATTAGCATCTCCCTGTTCTTCCTCTCTGTGAGGCGATCGAGTCCGCGGAACCCGCGACCCGACTCACGGAGGTCCCGGCCGGCGCGTGCGGCAAATTTATTTATTTAATTTTTAAAAATTTTTCTATTCAAAGATATGACACAGATACAAATATAACGATAGCTTCGCATTGCATTTAAACTGTAATGAACACGTTAACTATAACAGTCAAAACATAACAGTTACATGTGAGTGAAGGTCATTATTCAGTTAGACTGAGATACCACTCGCTGAAGTCTAATATAATGTAAACATAAACATCTGTGCCCATCTCGGCTGCAAATTTAAAGGGACGTACAGGTACGCCCATTTGCCCAGCCATGCCATTCTGCCGACATACATCAGCGCGCCGGTCGGGTACCCGTTAATGTTCAAATTGGAGCAGAAGAGTGGGAGAAATCATTTATTCTCACACATTGCTTGTCAACAACAACTAAAGCCCAAGAAACAAGCTATAAGCTTGTTTCTCGCTGGTATCGATGTCCAGCATCCCTGCAGGGTATATACCCAGATGCATCTGACATACGTTGGCGGTGTCATTCTGCTAAGGGTTCGTTGATACACATTTGGTGGGAATGCCCCCAAATTCATAATTTTTGGGACAGGATCATGCAGCTGCACACTACAGTTACAGGAGAGCTAGTCCCCAATACACCACAAATTACTCTGCTATTAATTCTCCAAGGCTACTATAAAAATATTAAAAAGGGTCTACTTAGACACTGGTTAACAGCGGCAAGATTGGTTATCCCTCGACATTGGCGATCAATACAATCGCCATCAGTGAAGGAATGGATAATGGAAATGGAGCGGCTCTGGTGGAGGTGGTGCCTGAGCATGTCGTGTGATGTCATAGTGCCATGGAGCCAAGCAGAGCGGCCAGAGCCTAGTGTGCGGGTCTGCAGTATGGGAGCAAGGCAGGCTGGGACCAGGATCATCAGTGCTGTTTAGACTGGAGTCGACTGGAGGGACTACTTGGCTTGGAGAGAGAATGTCACTGTGACTCAGGAGGGGACGTGTTGTGTCGGTGATGTATCATCGTCGGTGCTGCTGCACACTGCTGTCAGTGTCACTGTGAGAGTCAGTTTTATTGGTCCTCCTGAGTCCTGCCCCTGAGCTACTTACTGTACTTACTATATCGAAAATAAAATAAGAAATATGTTTTTTGCCTTATTATCTACCTTAAACCATATTGCTAATTGCATATTGTATTTGTGTGTAGCCTAAATACTCTAATTTGCATTTAAAACTTTAATTTTGTAACTTTTGGAAACACCAGTAAAAACTTGGCTGTGTCAGTAAATTTCAATCTGGTAGGTTGGCAGCACCGTGGGCCCCTTGAAGGAGTTATAGGGAGTCATCAGGAAATTAGAATGATTTATGGGAATTTAAGCAGAATCTAAATAAGACATAACAATCTTTCAAAACATGATCTTTATGTGTTGCCATAATTTTCCCCCATGTTTTGTTGTTTTTTTTTTTGTTTTTTTTTTGTGTTATTGTTATTAGTTGGTTTTTTTTGTGTTATGTAATCTTGTATAATATATTTGTCAATTGACTGATGGTATGATTATGCCAATAATGTATGCATATTTGTCTATTTGTATAATAATTTCTCAATAAAATTAATATTGAAACATAAATAAATGAAAAAAAGACTATTTTTTAATTTTTTTTATTTTAATGAATATTTCTTCAATTCTGTTATAAAATTTTGCAAATAAATAATTGTTGTTCATATTTGTAGGCCAAGCTGTATTCTGCTACATTTCTTTGGTGAAAATACCCCAAATCACATTATTTAGTCTGTAGGAAAGTTATAGAGTCCACAAACTATGGGAAATATCTGAAAATCGATCAATCCTGATGTACTGACGGACTATCTTATTTCTTGAGGCCCAAAAATAGCAGGACAGTACAAATACCCTCCAAATGACACCTTTCTGGAAAGTAGACAGTTCGCGGTATTTAGTAAGAGGCAATTTTTCTTGAAGTTGTACTTTTTTGTCATAATTCTTTGGAAAAT
The DNA here is from genome assembly GCF_042186555.1 of Aquarana catesbeiana. Lineage (NCBI taxonomy): Eukaryota > Metazoa > Chordata > Amphibia > Anura > Ranidae > Aquarana > Aquarana catesbeiana. Next base: position 47,466,791 of record NC_133336.1, read on the forward strand.
TAAGAAATTGAAAAAAAATGGTAAAAAGTCCAGTTTTGAAATCACTTTTCAGGCGCTGGGCAATGGGCGGGGTATTTTGGGAGCTCTAAATACAGCGCTCCCAATCCGCCCCAAAGCTGCTGCTTGCAGGACTTTTCCTAACGTCCCACAATGCACCGCCCCAGTGTGAAAAGACACACTGAAATGAATAGGAGGCGGTTTTCAGAGGCTATTTCTAGAACGCCTGAAAACTGCCTCAGTGTGGAAGTAGCCTTATACCAGCAAATTTCATTGCTAAATGCAAGCATTTTACTGAATGTTAATCAATTAATTTAGTTTGTTTTGTTGTGGTTAGCTGTGATTGGCCACAGCTAATCACATGGTACAGATGGGCTGTGATTGGCCCATTCTGTACTATGTCATCACTGTGACCAATCACAGCTAGCAACACAATTGTATACAATGGATGGCATGAAATTGGCTGCCATCCATTGTTTACAATTGTCATGTAATCTGCTGTGATTGGTCACAGTGATCACATGGTACCGGCAGTAAGCCAGTACATGGATCAGTCACCGGCTGTGTCTGATGAACATTACGTTGCAGCACCATATAGGGTTGTTACCTCATCCCTTTAAACCCAAACACATATGAATTACCCAGGTTCTGAGGCTAATTTAATGCAGGTAAGGTACCAAGTGAGTTTAAATGATCACCTTAATCAGTCACAGAACCTGTGTAATTCATATGTGTTTGGGTTTAAAGGGATGAGGTGGCAACCCTATATAGCGTCCACCCGGATCGATGAAAGGCCCACCCGGCTGTCATTTTGCTATAGGCCAGGCGGGCTCCGGTTAATAACCCCAAAGAATATAAATCCACTTTGTGTGCACCAAATGTCTTTGCAAACCCAGATATTATTTTGTAAAAGCACTAGTGATATCATCACTGTGCTGTACATGGCCTGTGCAGAGAGCAGAGCTGTAGGAGGGACCCATCGGGCTCCACCCACTACAGGCTGCCTGCAGAAAACTTAAGAAAAGGGGCGGAGACAAGACCAGTCACCCCTCACAAGGAGAGAGATCAGTGGTGAGCGGTCTTTATTACAGGAAGTTCCTGCACAGAGGGAAGGTTTGAATCTGTTTAGCACACAGTGGGGGGTGGGGACAAGGCTCATTTAAAATTCAATTTTTTAATCACTGTCCGGAGTTACACTTTAAAGAAGTCATTGGTTTGGTTTCCGATAAGTGAGGGCTGTTTGATGTTTGTAGCATTTGGTTTTCACCCTGAATGGATCTTCGAATTTTCCGATCGTGTGTTATAGAGGGCGCAGGACACGAGAAGGAGCTATATTGGTCCCCGCAGAAGGCGGTTTTATGGCTTCTCTGGTAGAACACTGAGCCCCATGGCATCGTGACTCACACACTGCGAAGTGACATTATTAGTGCGCCAAGCAACTTTCCCCAAGGCTGCCATGAGTCACTCTAACACAAAAGATATTTCTGGATTAACGTTGTTACAGGTCATCTGACAGTCACATCGGATGAAACCCAATTTCCGACCACCGAAAGACATCCTAAAAGCTGAATTAAATCTGCTTAAATTTTTACCTTCCCTTGTTCAACCCCTCCCCCTTTACCGCAAGCTAATGAAGGTTTTGAAATAAAACCTTTATGGTTTCATCCTAATTTGGACCCAGTGACATCATCACGGAGTCCCTGTGCTTCTATATGCAATGCAGGCAGATCATGGCTGGTGAGAGGGCATGTACATAGATTCATGAAAACAGAAGATTTCTCCTCTGCTCATTTACGTTCAATTCTGTTAATTGTTAAAAAAAAAACTATTAACACTTCTATATATCAGATAGTGCTCTTAATTTTCAGCATTTTCTCACACCTCCCTACATTTTTTAACATAATATATATACAGTGTATATATATAGATCTAGATATTTATATATATATATATATATATATATATATATATATATATATATATATATATATATATATATAGATAGATATATCTATAAATATATAATCTATATCTATAGATAGATAGATTTTATTATTTTATTTACGTATTTATTTTATTCATACCATGTGAGTGTCCATTGCATTTGGTACATTGCTATTTGTATAACATGTTTTTTTCTTTTAGCTAAATATAACATTAAATGATGAGGTTTATCAGGTTCATTTTGGCACAAGAACGGTCCAGGAATGTTAAAAGCGCTGCGTAAACTGTCGGCGCTATATAAATCCTGTATAATAATAATAATAATAATAATAATAAAAGGAGCTCCTGTAACCCTTAGGTGGTTGTAAAGGCCCAAGGTTTTTTTACCTTTGTGTATTCTATGCATGACATTAAAAAGCTTTCTGTGTACAGCCCCCCCCCTCAAAAAAAAAAACTTACCTTAGTCCCACCTCGATCCAATGAAGTGCACGAGAGCAGCGTCTCTCCCAGGTCTCCCCTCCTCATTTGGCTGAGACAGGAGTGGGAGCCACTATGCTACTTGCTACTATCAATCACAGCCAGTGAGCCAATGAGGAGAGAGCGGTCATGGGGCAGAGCCACGCTCTGTGTGTGAATGGACAGATAGAGCAGCCGTTTGGAAACAAGCCTGCTTGGGTGACCCCATAGCAAGGGGCTTGCTGCGGGGGCACTCGGCAGGAGGGAGGGGCCAGGAGCGCAGATGAGGGACCCCAGAGGAAGAGGATCAGGGCTGCTCTGTGCAAAACCATTTCACAGAGCAGGTAAGTATAACAGGTTTGTTATTTTTTTAAGAAAAAAAAACGAAATTCACCTTTCCTAGCTTATTACCCCAACACGTCATATTCCTAAAATGTGCCTGCTTTACCATGTACTTGTATGAGAAAGTATCCTGTTCTCTTTGTATTGCTTCCTTTATGTGAGATCCCCGGTGTTCCTGCCAGTCCCTCTGCTTTCCTAATAAAAACTGACCACACTAAGCAGGAGAGCACAGCACGATCAATTCTTTAGCTATGCTGGGAACTCAGTGTACTCTCCTCCAATGATCAGACTTGTCCTGACATGCCCCCACTGCACAGCCCTTCACTGGGAAGCTCAGTGTGCTGCTACTTCACCTCCCCAGAGCTCATACAGGTTTTTTATTTTGAGTTATACATTCCGTGTTTACCAAGAGCTCCCATCCATCCTCCCCTCCTTTTATACTTTCTAGAGAGTTATACACACTGATGTTTTCAATTGATTTTATAGGGGGCAGTACCTAGAGGGATCCTTGATTTTTGTTTCTGCTTCTCCACCCCCCCAACTTTTATGCATCTGAGAACAGAGGAAATGTGATCACAAAAAGGGAAAAAAGGTATTCATATTTTTTTTTTTTCACATATATACCCAAATATTTTGCCTTTCATTTCTATTTTAAACTGAATGGGTTGTTTTACAAAGTGATCGTTTACAATCACTTTAGGACTCCATTCACACTTGTGCGACTTGTCATGCAACTTTTGACATCAAAGCCGCATGACAAATCATTCCCCATGTTTTCCAATAATAACTATTTATGTATGTGCAATATAAAGTTACAGCAACTTTAAAGTACTTTCATGCATTCGAGGGCCATAGACTTCATTGTTAACCCTGAAAAGTTGCATGAAAGTCGCACCTGAATGTTCTACAATGCAACAGTTGTCCATTATCACTGGTCAAAGCCAAAGTCCTATCCAAGTTGCACCCATCCAAAGTTGTATCAAAGCTGCATGCCACAGTTGGCACAAGTGTGAATGGAGCCTAAGGCATTTTGCCAAACTGGCCAAACTCTCTAGAATTTCAGGGAATTCAAATTTTGTCGCTTTTCCCTAATTTTGGCTTTTTAGAAGGTGGCCGACAATATCAGCCTTTCTATTGCTCTCAGTAAAGCTTTTCTTTAGGCTTATCAATCATGTTATATCAACACCTCCACACACTCCCTGCACCTGGAAGCGTCAATAAGATATTATCTGCCGCCATCATGTAACGTGCAAAGACATTCTGAAAAAATGTTCCAGAAATCCAGGAAAAAAAAACAGAAATGTCTGTGTATGCTGACTCTTATGTATGATTCCATAAAGCTGAAATATAATCTGCTTATATTTGCCTTCCCTGCCCCCCACCCAATCAACATACTAATATCATTATTATTACCTCTTTCTGTTTTTTATTACATACCTTATTTAGGCCCAGTGACATCATCACAGGGTCGCTGCGCTTCTCTATGCATTGCAGGCAGGCCATGGCTGGAGGGAGGGGCCAGCAGGGTGATGTACATAGCTTCATGAAAACATCACAGCACCCTGCCTCAGTACTCCTCTACAGAGCCCTAAGGCTGGCCATACATTATACCAGTTTACCAATCTTTCTAAACAAAGAGCCAGTTTACTGTCCTTCAATCTTGATGGGGACCAGTGGAGGGAATAGTGCCCCATCATTGGTGTCAGTGGAGGGAATAGTGTCCCATCATTGGTGTCAATGGAGGGAATAGTGACCCATCATTGGTGTCAGTGAGAGAATAGTGTCCCATCATTGGTGTCAATGGAGGGAATAGTGTCCCATCATTGGTATCAATGGAGGGAATAGTGTCCCATCATTGGTGTCAGTGGAGGGAATAGTGTCCCATCATTGGTGTCAGTGAGAGAATAGTGTCCCATCATTGGTGTCAATGGAGGGAATAGTGTCCCATCATTGGTATCAATGGAGGGAATAGTGTCCCATCATTGGTGTCAGTGGAGGGAATAGTGACCCATCATTGGTGTCGGTGAGAGAATAGTGTCCCATCATTGGTGTCAATGGAGGGAATAGTGTCCCATCATTGGTGTCAATGGAGGGAATAGTGTCCCATCATTGGTGTCAATGGAGGGAATAGTGTCCCATCATTGGTGTCAGTGGAAGGAATAGTGCCCCATCATTGGTGTCAGTGGAGGGAATAGTGCCCCATCATTGGTGTCAGTGGAGGGAATAGTGTCCCATCATTGGTGTCAGTGGAGGTAATAGTGTCCCATAATTGGTATCAGTGGGAGGAATAATGCCTCATTGTTGCTGACAGTGAGGGGAATAATGCCCCAAGGGCCAGATAAAAGCAAGCAAAGGGCCACAGTTTGGAGACCACTGCATTATACCATTTTCTTGTACAATTTTCTTTTAGATTAACTAAGAAAAACATATAATGAGGTCAAACCTAAACAACACTTTCATTTTATATCCAATCAGACAAGCCCTAGTACTACATAGCTGAAGGTATAGCTAAAGAAAATTGTACAGACATTGTACAAGAAAATTAGTCCAGGTGGAAACAGTAGGTTGGTTCTTGGGAGGAGTTATGAAAATATCAAAATACCTCGATGGGTGGGTGTCAGTCCAGGGGAGTGGACTCCATTTGCATGCATGGCTGTGGATAACGGGGTACCACCGGTCCTCCTGTACGGGGCCCAGGCCACCAGGGGGGGGGGGCCTAGGCAGCTGGGTTAATCCGATGTGGGCAGGGAGGGTGATCGGCATGGAGGGGGGACAATTACTGGAACCGCTCCCCTCTATGACTTTCTCTGCAGCAGCTGAAAGCTGGCTTCTACTCCTCTCCCTCCTGCCGTATTTCAGCTTCTGCAAAGAGAGCCATACAGGGGATCGATTTTCTTCCACTGTTTTGTCACTTTCACTTTTGTGTGTATTTTTCACAGATGAAGGGTGTGAGTCCTCTGGCTTGCCCTGACGTCTAGGGGGAGGATGAGTGGCCCTCAGGCTCCTTCCTCCCCTGCCTCTGGGGGGGGGGGTCTCTCTTCGGGAGAGCTCCCCTGACCTAGTATTCTGGGATGGCTTTGGTTGTCCTAGAACAACAGGGTCTGCCAGGCCTTCTGGCTAGGCAGACCATGTAAACCTATGTCCCGGTCAGGAGCCTTGCATCCCGGGGTTCAGGGTAGAACTCCTTCGGGGGGTGGACTAAAACACACTTTTTTGTGTGTTCACATGCACGTTTTTTGTACACTTACAGGTTTTTTCGTTGTAGGTTTTTGGACCAAAAAAAAAATGCTCCTCACCCCATCAATCATCCTCCCTGTGCACCATATGTTTTTCCCTGCTGCCCAGGCCCCCCACCCCTGCAGTGCTACTGGCTTTCCTCCTCTCCTTCCAACTGGCAGCTGCAAGCACACAATAGGATCTTTCAAGATGGAGAGTGGGGGAGGAGTCTGGTAAATATGTCACATTCACCATTCCCATCCTTCCCTGAATGAACACAACGAGTGATCGGTACTGTTCACTCACTGTGTTCATTCATAACTAAGACATAGTAAACTGTGTTTATTTGGAGGGGGGGGGGGGTCTGTGAAGTTGGCTAAAGCTCACAGTGTGCAGTCAAATCAGAGAAATTGATTTCAGTCCAGCAGAGAAGCCTGCACAGTTGTGCAAGACTGAAGGTGAGGCTAGGGTTCTGCTTTAACCTCATGGACAGGTGCTGATCCTCCTTTGGCTGGGGTTATGTAATGTCGGAGCTCCTATTAGGAAAGCAGCATTCTTGTTCTGCCAATTAGCCATCTCCACCAATACAAGTCCCGGCTTGAGTCTCACAATGTATTCTGCTTGGAAGGACCAGGTATGTTACACAAGCAACTAGGACTCTTGTGTTCTCTTGTATTCAGCATGTAGAAGGTGGTGGAAGAACCTGCATGCTCCAAGGTGGACTCTACCTATGGACAGCGTGTATTATAGAACGTACCCATCATATAGGAACATAGGGGCCCGCTGACACGGTGGGATTGGACTTGTCTGCTGAACAGGTGCTCTTGACTCCTCTGTTGCCCCAGAGGAAGGTGAAGCTCTCATCGGGTTATTCTCATACTGACAGCTGGGACTCAAGAGTGGAATTAAGTCTGTGAACCCCTCAAGTAATATTAACTTGTCACAGAGCCACTCCAGGAAAAGGTAAGTCTCCCTTCTACCCATGTTATTGATATCATATTATTAGGGTTTATAACCCTGGTGCCCAACCGGCGGCCTCTTTGGTTTATGATGTGCGGCCCTCGGACCCCAGCAGTCTGTATTGGGGAACATTGATTAAGGTAATAGAATTGATCTCCATTAGCCTCATGTAACATGTTCCCAGTTCTCAAGCATTACATATCTATAGAACGATGTCAGGGGCCACACTTGGGGCCCCCCCTTAACCACCTCAGCTCTGGAAGATTTTCCCCCCTTCCTGACCAGGCCATTTTTTGCGATACGGCACTGCGTTACTTTAACTGACAATTGCGCAACATTGTACCCAAATAAAATGTATGTCTTTTTTCCCCACATATAGAGCTCTTTTTTTTTTTGGTGGTATTTGATCACCTCTGCGGTTTTTATTTTTTGCGCTGTATACAAAAAAAGACAAGCAATTAAACAAAAAAAAACTGGCTGCATTTGTTTTCTTTTTTAGGCGTTCTTTCCTTTTACTTTCACCTAGTGATCCAGGCAGTAAGTCTGTTGTTTTTCAACAGAACAAGCTCTCTTTCAGATGTATCAGTTCACAGGGACAAACCATTTAACACTGGCGGGATGCTTATAATCATCGACAATTAAAAAAAAAAAAAAAAAAAAAAAAACATTTTTTACTTTCTGCTATAAAACATTACCTTTTATTTCTAATTTAAACTGAATGAGTTGTTTTACAAGGTGATCATTTACAATCAATTTAAGGCATTTTGCCAAACTGGCCATGCGCTCCAGAATTTCAGGGAATTCAAATTTTGGCACTTTTCCCTAAATTATGGTTAACAAAAATTACAATAAGCATATATTGATTTGTTTGCGCAAAAGTTATAGCATTTACAAACTATGATATATATATATATTTTTTTTTTTTAATAGTAATGGCGACGATCAGCGACTTATAGCAGGACTGCGATATTGCGGCTGACAGTCGGACACTCACTGACACTTTTGACACTTTTTGGGGACCAGTTTCACTAATACAGTGATCAGTGCTAAAAAAAATATGCACTGTCACTGTACTAATGACATGGGAAGGGGTTAACATCAGGAGCAATCAAAGGGTTAAATGCGTTCCTAGCCAGTGCTTGTGTACTGTGGGGCGAGGTGCTTTTACTAAGGGAAGGCATAGATCCATGACCCTGCTTTGCAGGAACACAGGATCAATGCCTTCTGTACTGACAGAACAGCGATCTGCCTTGTTTACATAGACAGATCACTGTTCTGCCTGTGTACTAAACATTCAACGGGTGCCGGTGTTCTGCCATATAGTGTCCTCGTATCAAATAGTGTCCGCCTCGTACTGCGCAGGCGCAGCGCCTGCGCAGTACGGAGGAGCAGGAGATGCCGAAAATGCCCGAAGTTGATCAGCTGACCATCAGCTGTACACGATGGCAGTGTAAGAGGGCCCCTCGCGGGCTCGCTTCGCTCGCCACGCTTCGGGCACGGCCTCGCTGCGCTCGGCAAATATTTATTCTAACTCTATGTCCACTTGGATAGTAGGGAATGATCCTGGACATAGGGTAAGAATAAATGCGCAGGCGCCGTGTACAGCTGACGATCAGCTGTTGAACTTCGGAGACTTTCGGCGTCTCTTTTGTCCTCCGTACTGCGCCTGCGCAGTACAGGGAGGACACTATATGATAGGGGACTGAATTCGATAAGACACCGGCGGACATCAAATCCGCGGTACCCGTCGCTAGGCTCCCGCTGTGTGTGATCATAGCAGGAGCCGGCTGCCAGTGACGCGCATGCACACCCCAGACCCAGAAGTGTCAGATCACACGCTAGGTACGTGATCTGGCGCAGAGAAGCCGCCCTGCCTCAGTATATCTACAGTGGGCGGTCGTGAAGCGGTTAACTCATAAGTTGATAGCCATTGGCTTATATCATTAGCATTTTAAAGGATCACTCTACCCAATACCAGTAGCTAAATGCTGGCACAGGCTGAAGTAAAGTACTCTGTTTTTGGGAATTCACTCTTTAACCATTGCCGACCGCTGCATGTCCATATACGTTGGCACAATGGCAGCGGTGGGCAAATGGGCGTACCTGTACGTCCCCTTCAAGAGCCGGGGATAGCAGGTGCGCGCGCGCCGCGTACAGCGTGACCATGCCCACGGGACTGGCGTACTCGATGTCCACCGGTCTCCCGGCGATCGTGTCATGGAGCCACAGAACGGGGAAGTGCCTATGTAACAAGGCATTTCCCCGTTCTGCCTTGTGTCATGACAGAGATCACTGCTCCCTGTCATCGAGAGCAGTGATCGCTGTCATGTGAGTTGTAGCCCATCCCCCCACAGTTAGAATCACTCCCTAGGACACACTTAACCCCTTCATCAGCCCCTAGTGGTTAACCCCTTCACTGCCAGCGTCATTTACACATTTTTATAGCACTGATCGCTGTATAAATGACAATGGTCCCAAAATAGTGTCAAAAATGTCCGATGTCATAATGCCATAATGTCGCAGTCCCGATAAAAAATGCAGACACGCCGCCATTACTAATAAAACAAAATTAATAACAAAAATGCCATAAACTATCCCCTATTTTGTAGATGCTATAACTTTTGCGCAAACTGAGGGAAAAATTTGGTTTTTATATATTTTTGGGGATATTTATTATAGCAAAAAGTAAAAAATATTGCGCTTTTTTTTCAAAATTGTCGCTCTTTTTTTGTTTATAGCGCAAAAAAAAAAAAAAAAACCACAGAGGTGATCAAATACCACCAAAAGAAAGCTCTATTTGTGGGGAAAAAAAGGACATCAATTTTGTTTGGGGGCAAAGTCGCACGACCGCGCAATTGTCAGTTAAAGCGACGCAGTGCCGAATCGCAAAAAGTGCTCTGGTCAGGAAGGGGGTAAAATCTTCTAGGGCTGAGGCTGTTAAAGGTGCAAACATTTATTTTTTCATTTTTTTAAGGATTTATTTTATTTTTGATAAAGCATGGGCTCAGAACTGTATAAAGCAGTATTAAACCCAAAAACAAACATTTATTATCTTGCAGCTTACCAATTTTTTAGATGTGATGGCTGCATTTGTTTTCTTTTTTAGGCTTTCTTTCCTTTTACTTTCACCTAGTGATCCAAGGCAGTAAGTCTGTTGTTTTTCAACAGAACAAGCTCTCTTTCAGAGGTATCAGTTTACAGTGATGGGACAAACCATTTAACACTGACGGGGGTGCTTATAATCATACGCTTTTATTTATTAACAGTATGTAAAAACCTTTATCCCAAAATGGATAAAAACTGTTTGCTGTAACAGCTTATAAAGTATTAGCTGGCGTTTGGCGTTAATTTGTTTTTGTATTTAAATCTGCTAGTACATCTAACACTCTCCTCCCCCCCAGAATGACAATGCTGCTGTCCAAATGTGCCCCCTGTTCTCTTCCATCCAGAATGGGGGCGCTCTAATACAGGAGGTGTGTTACTGGCCAGGTCACCAGGTGAAGCTACAAGGGAAATAGCCTAACAATGAAAACAAATGCAGCCACCACATCTAATGATTGGTAAGCTGCAATAGATTACATTTTTTTTGTAGCTTTTCAGTAAATTCTACAATTCATTTTTTTCTACATGTGTGATGAATTCTTCTTTTAAAAAAAGATAAAGTATATACTAGTATATTGTATTTTCAGCAAATATGTTTGCAGTGGTTGTGCTATTTGTTAACCTTAAAGGCATTTTTATGACGTTTTTTACAAGTTTGCTCTCCAATACTATTCTTGTTGTGCTAAAGTTTAAGCAAGGCCAGGGGCGTAACCAAGAATCATGGGGCCCCATAGGGAAATGCTGATGGGGCCCCCCGGGTAACTCTCTGTAGCAGATTGCAGTGTCAACTGTGACAACGTTAACATTGATGTTAATAAAGTATGCTGAAATCAAGGACAGGCAGCAGGAGAGATGTCAGCAGAGTCTACTAGGGAGCAGTGTGTGGATATAAATGATAGTTGTAGTAGCAATAAAAAAACTAATAAGAATAATATTAACCATTATGGTATTTTTTATATTATGACAACATCATTTATTGCACACAATTACTTTATAATCATAACACAAATCTCTTTGAAGCAGGGTTGCCAACCGTCAGTAAATTTACTGACAGTTTGTAAAAATCAGTGACTTTTACAACTATCCGTAAATATCAGGGGCTGATAATTTGTCATGCTGTGTTGATTTTTGTAAGTGTAAACCAAGCACAATACTTGTTATGTGTATTGTTAGTGTTTCCATAACATGTTTATACTGTTTAAATATAGATTGTCTTCGTTTTTAATAGGAGTTCTGCAATTTTTCAGGTTGTCAGTAAAAAATTGTGCTCCATCAGTAAATTTTCCAAGTTTAGTCAGTAAAAAATGCCACAAGAGGTTGGCAACTCTGCTTTGAACTTTTTGTAGAGCAGAGGAGAAATTCCAGGAATTTTGCTGCCTTAAGCTGGATACACACTATACAACTTTTGTTGTTCTATTTCTTTCAACTATGTAGTACAACGGCCTGCCTGATTGCATACAAATTGAAGGTGTTTAGGTCTGACCTTGTATTATATGGTTTTGGTACTGTAAATCTAAAGGGAATTGTATAGTGTGTTTCCCAGTGGCGGCCGGTGTTTTTTTTTTGGGGGGGGGCAAACAACCCTCCCCCAGCAGGCCCCGGCGGGCAGGTTGCGGGCTCCGGGAGGCAGCTGCAGGCTTTGTGGGTTGCAGGCGGGTGGGCAGCAGCAGGTTGCGGGCTCCAGCGGCAGGCTTCAGCAAGCAGCGGTAGGTTGCGGGCTCCGGAAGGCAACTGCGGGCTTCGTGGGTTGCAGGCGGGCAGGTAGCCAGTTGCTGGCTCTGGCGGCAGCGGCGGGCTTCAGCAAGCAGCGGTAGGTTGCGGGCTCCGGCAGACAGCTGCGGGCTTCGGTGGGTGGGCAGCAGCAGGTTGCGGGCTCCGGCGGCAGCGGAGGGCTTCAGTGAGCAGCGGTAGGTTGCGGGCTCCGGCAGGCAGCGGAGGGCCTCGGTGGGCTGCAGGCGGGCGGGCAGCGGCAGGTTGCGGGCTCCGGTGGAAGCAGCGGGCTTCAGCAGGTTGCAGACCTCGGAGAGTTGCGGGCTCCGGCAGGCAGCTGCAGACTTTGTGGGTTGCAGGTGGGTGGGCAGCAGCAGGTTGCGGGCTCCAGCGGCAGGCTTCAGCAAGCAGTGGTAGGTTGCGGGCTCCGGAAGGCAACTGCGGGCTTCGTGGGTTGCAGGCGGGCAGGTAGCCAGTTGCTGGCTCTGTCGGCAGCGGCGGGCTTCAGCAAGCAGCGGTAGGTTGCGGGCTCCGGCAGACAGCTGCGGGCTTCGGTGGGTGGGCAGCAGCAGGTTGCGGGCTCCGGCGGCAGCGGAGGGCTTCAGTGAGCAGCGGTAGGTTGCGGGCTCCGGCAGGCAGCGGAGGGCCTCGGTGGGCTGCAGGCGGGCGGGCAGCGGCAGGTTGCGGGCTCCGGTGGAAGCAGCGGGCTTCAGCAGGTTGCAGACCGCGGAGAGTTGCGGGCTCCGGCAGGCAGCTGCAGGCTTTGTGGGTTGCAGGTGGGTGGGCAGCAGCAGGTTGCGGGCTCCGGCGGCGGGCTTCAGCAAGCAGTGGTAGGTTGCGGGCTCCGGAAGGCAACTGCGGGCTTTGTAGGTTGCAGGTGGGCGGGCAGCCGGTTGCAGGCTCTGGTGGCAGCGGCGGGCTTCAGCAAGCAGCGGTAGGTTGCGGGCTCCGGCAGACAGCTGCGGGCTTCGGCGGGTGGACAGCAGCAGGTTGAGGGCTCCAGCGGCAGCGGAGGGCTGCAGTGAGCAGCGGTAGGTTGCGGGCTCCGGCAGGCAGCTATGGGCTTCGGCGGGTTGCAGACGGGCGGTCAGCAGCAGGTTGCGGGCTCCGGTGGAAGCAGCGGGCTTCGGCAGGTTGCAGACCTAGGAGAGTTAAGGGCTTCGGCAGGCAGCGGTGGGCTTTGGTGGGCTGCAGGCTCCGGCAGCAGAAGGCTTCTATGGACGGCGGGTGGGCTCCTGTGTCTTCTGTGCAGCTCCTCCCTTCTTCTCCTAGGTGTCCAATAGGATTGACTGTCCTTTCAGCCAATCGTGTGACGGGTATCAGACTCGCTTCCCGATTGGCCGGGAGGAGGATTAGTCTTGCAACAGCGAATAGTCATCAATCGCTCCGACTTTGGAGCACTTGTTGCATCAGAAGTCGAATCTCATTCTGTGCAATGGAAACGTCTTAATTGGTGCGACTTGAGTCGCTCTGACTTAGAAAAGGTTCCTGCACTACTTTTGGTCTGACTTTGGTAAAACTTGCATTGACCTCTGTCACACTGGGGGTCTGAATTTAAAGTCGCTTTGAATTCGTGGGCAGTGTGAACTTGAACTAAGACACGTAATCAATTGCTTCTTAGATTTAGGTTGGCCATACATTATACAATTTTCTTCAACAATTAGATTTACCAAAGCCATATACAATGAGGTCAAACCTAAACACTTTTAAATTTGTATGCAAGGTAAATCTAAAGAAAACTGAATAAGAAAATTTGAAGTTGGGGGCTGGTAACAACAGGCAGTTAAGCCACATTTTTTTTATCACCCCTACTAAGTTGTAAAGGCAGCCATATTGAGGTTTACATGTGCCATGCCCACAATGCTTTGCATCCCATCGTGGCAAAACCGAATGTGACCCATTGAAGTGAATGGGGCTCCTCCCCAATGCATGCGGTGACATGGGCTTTTAGAGGTTAAACGAGGTGGCCTGTCACAGCCTGTCAAGCGCCTCTCTGAAAAGTGATCCACAATGGATTGAGGCAGCTTGCACACTGTGGGGGAAATTTTTTCTAAAACTTGAGCACTCAGAATCTGGTGCAGCTGTGCATGTTAGCCAATCAGATTCTGGCCTGGTTCACACTGGTGCGACATGCAACTTTAAGAGCACAAGTCACATGACATGTAAAATTTCTTCTTAAATATGTCCTTGGTAAAAAAAAATCCCAATTAGTGTATATTAATTTGCATGAAAGTTCTAATGTCTACAAATGATGGTACAGTATATACACTGGGATTTTTTTTTTATACTAGTAATAGCGGCGATCAGTGACTTACAGCCGGACTGTGATAGTGCGGCGAACAATCTAACACTAACTGACACTAAGTGGGAACTGACTAATTGCCACTGACATCTCCAGTGACACTAATACAGTGGAGATTCACCAGGAAATGAGAAGAAATCTCTCTAAACCGAAGATGCTAACACTCCGGTGTGAATGGTGGAGGGAGGGGACTTCACTTATGAGTGGACAAACTTTGGAAATAGAATTTGCTGAAGAGTGATATGTGATGATCTGAAATAAGAAGGATGTTTGTTGGACTTTTGATACACTTGGAATTATTTTAAAGTATAACTAAAGGCAAAACTTTTTTTTTGGATAAAGTGGAGATGGATTAGAACCCCTGTCTGGCTTTTATTGCTGTCTGTGCCCCCGTTAGGGAGATTCATCCTCTCTATTTGTCTTGTTTACTGTTATCAATGAAAGTGAAAGAAAATCACAAATTTTTAGTTATCACCAGAACAGGAATAAAGGGAGAAATCTTCCAATGGGGACACTAGTTCTGGATTCTCTCGCTTTGCAGGAATTTCCCCTCACTTCCTGTTTTTGCTATGGGACAGGAAATGAAAGGAAATCTTCCCAATGGGACACAGATGGCATAAAAAAACTGACAGGAGTTATAACCCTCCTTTACTCTATACAAAAAAAAAAAAAGAATTCTGTGTCTATGAGCAGCGTCCTCCAGGACTAAAACCAGGAGTGGGTGAAACGCGTTATCGGCATGGTCTGGGAGGAGGCAAAGCTCTGCCCACTTCCTCTTAGAAGCAAGTGGCTTTGGTGTGCGCTCCTTTTTCTGTTTTCTATCCATTTGGGTGAGACGGGTCCCTTTGGAGCTGCACCTGTCAGTATATGTGGAGTTACCGGACTGGGTGGCATAGCTTTCTGTCCTGAGAGCAAGCTCACTGCACGTTCCCTGCCAGTACCAGGACAGGGTCATCCAGCTCCCAGGGCAAGGTTGCAGCATTGCACCCCCCCTCCCCTACAAATGCTGTACTATGGGTGTACCACCCTACATCTATTTGCCCCTTTACTTCTTTATGCCTGGGGCAGCTGTCCCTCTTGCCCACCCCTTGCCCACCCACTCCCAGACAGTTCTCAGTCTGTTCTAATGATTAGGAATCGGTGAGCCCAGCTTCCGATCATGTGACCACTGTGGCAGCCAATCACAGTGGTCAAATTATTATGCAGACCTACCTGCTCCCTGGGCGTAATAGCCCAAATAAAAGGATGCCAGGTTGGGCTGGAAAAGGGGTTAATTTAATTAGATCTATGTATGTTACTCATCACATCCTGTGATTCTGTTTGTTTTTACTTGAGTATCACTGTAGGTGGTTTTATTTATATGGATGTAGAAGTTATACATTGTTTTCTGTTTGTTTTAAGTCATTGTACCAACAGGGCGTAAACACTGAACTACAGTGTAGCAGTTTATATGAATTGATTTATTTATGATTTCACACCATTATTGCAGCCTGGGATGCACAGAATATTTTAGATTTATTATTAATTCTCTTTACAATGATGGAAATTTTGACACTATAGCAGAGTAGCTCCACAGAATTCTGTTGGTGCTGAAAGGCCAAGCAGAACGATCGGACCTTTCAAATGGAGACAAGGGACGGGGGGAGCTATTTTTAGATCCGGAATTAAATATTCGCAGGAAGAGACACATATTCTTTTGATAATTCATCCCCAGAACTGATTCTGTAGTCTGACAATGGTGTGTGAGAAACGGCGAGACATTGGGGGATTGTCAGGGAGAGCGTCAGCGCGTTTCGCACATTCCTGGTGGTATGTAGCAAGGGACCTCATTAAAATAGCAGTTCACTTTCCTTTTTGTGTTAGAGACAGAAGGCACAGTATGTGCAGATTCATCGTTATGCTGGTCATACATGCATACTTGTTTAGGTGATTGATTGTACACCCTGATCATCTTAATTGATCGGACATCAAATTGATCATAGCAAAACCACTCTCTTTTCTAAGGGAATTCAATAATAAATCTACTTGCCGACCGCCTACCTGTAAATATATGTCAATAGTTTGATGTTAAATACCAGGGGTTATAGCTGCAGCTAGATGCCAAAACCCCGGTACCTTTTTTTTCCCTAATGCCGCGTACACACGGTCGGACTTTTCGGCTACAAAAGTCCGACAGCCCATCCAACAGACTTTCGACGGACTTTTAGCGGACTTTTGGCGGACTTGCGGCAGACTTTCTAATGAACGGACTTGCCTACATACGATCACACAAAAGTCCGACGGATTCGTACGTGATGACGTACACCGGACTAAAATAAGGAAGTTGATAGCCAGTAGCCAATAGCTGCCCTAGCGTGGGTTTTTGTCTGTCGGACTAGCATACAGACGAGCGGATTTCTGGGTCCGGCGTAGTTACGACGTAAAGATTTGAAGCATGTTTCAAATCTAAAGTCCGTCAGATTTGCGGCTGGAAAAGTCCGCTGAAAGTCCGGGGAAGCCCACACGCGATCGGATTGTCAGCCGTATTTTGTCCGTCGGCGTCCGTCGGACTTTTGTAGACGAAAAGTCCGACCGTGTGTATGCGGCGTTAGGCGGCCGAATTTTCCACCAGATCACTTTTAGAAGCGGCAGGAGAGGTGCCCCCCGCCCCTCCCGCCGCTTCCTGGTGGTTCCCCGGCTAACGTTACCGATCGGAAGCTCCAGGAACCATCCGATGTCGGCAGGGTTTTTTCATAGAGATAAGTGATGGCTAGGTGGCCCTTGGAGGACCGGAGTGACATCGATGTCCCTTCCGATTCTCGAGCCATTTGAATGTTTTTTTTGATCTTTTGCTTTTAAGGGTTAGAGGAAAGATCTCTCCATAAAGAGGACCTGTCATGCTGTATTGTTATTGCAAGGGATGTTTATATTATAAATATAAAAGTAATCAAAAACATTTTTTTTTAAAGGGAGAGTGTAAACATGTAAAAAAATAAATAAATAAATAAATAAATAAAATAATAAAAAAAACTTTAACCACTTCAACACTGGGCATTGCGCGGTCATCCATCACTGTACCCAAACTAAATTTTTATCATTTTGTTCCCACGAATAGAGCTTTCTTTTGGTGGTATTTGATCACCTCTGGGATTTTTATTTTCTGCTAAACAAATAAAAAAAAGACCGAAAATTTAGAAAAAAAAAGTTTTCCTTTTTGTTTCTGTTACAGAACTTTGTAAATAAGTACGTTTTCTCCTTCACTGATGGGCACTGATAAGGCGGCACTGATGAGCACCGATGAGGTGGCACCAATGAGGTCACACTGATGAGGTGGCACTAATATACAGCACTGATGGGCACTGATGATGGGTTCTAATATGCGGCACTGATGGGGCACTGATGGGCAAATAGCGTTTGAAAAACCGCAGTCCTCTGCGCCCCGAGACCACCCTTTTTTGAAGCTTATTAGAGCCCCTGGCTCTAATCACGTGCTTCAAACCCTCCCCCCCCCCATTGGAATACATGCGTCTGACATCCCTGCATGTAGATCAGGCATGGTCCACTCTTGTCACCATCAGCAAATCTGCCCTGAAAAATGCCATGCGGCCATCACTGGAGTGCATGTACGCAGAAAGTGGCTGCAAAGGGACCGCAGGAGACCAGCAGCACTGAGATACAACAAAAAGATGAAAAAAATGTTAAAATACATATGTTGCTTAAAAAAATTTCAAGTGTTATGATATACAGGGCTTTAGCAGACTAAATGTCATTCAGTTAAAGTTTACTTTAAAGAGTCGGTGTGTTTTAAGCAGAAGGAGTGAGACTCCCTTTGCTACCAGGCACAGATGTGATGATCACATCATGAATGATAACTCAGAATGAGAACTCACTGGAAGTAAATGATGAGTTCCCTTTTATAAAAGCTTTGGCATGTAACCCTCGGAAAGCCATCAGCCTCATTCTTCAATACCAATTTAAGTGTAAAAGCAGGAAGACAATTTCAGTCCTCCCAGCGCCAGTAAAGAAAAGTCTGCAGATTTGTCAGCCGCTTTAGTCATTTAATGAAGAAATAATTAATGTTCTAATCAAAGGTAGTTTATAAGACATTGGGATCCTCTTGGCTCAGTCGGAGGGTGTCGGAGGAGGAGGCCTAGAGACATCTGAAAATTCCCTGATCCAACCATCAGATCAGTGGAATATTCTCTAGAATCCGTAGCTACCTTTATTCAGAGCTAACGTTATATTTTGAAGCTGAATTATAATCATCCTATTCCCTATATTACCAAAAGTATTGGGACACCTGCCTTTATACGCACATGAACTTTAATGGGATCCCAGTCTTAAAGGGGTTGTACACCCTCGTGTTTTTTCACCTTGATGTATCCTATGCATCAAGGTGAAAAAACTTCTGGCAATGACCAGCCCCCCCCCCCGTTTTACTTACCTGAACCCCGTATTTCCCTCAGCGGAAAGGCGCTGTCCTCCTCTGCACAGGATCCCGACTCTTGATTGGATAGATTGATAGCAGCGCAGCCATTGGCTCCCTTTGCTGTCAATCAAATCCAATGACGCGGGCGCCAGGGGAGCGGGGCCGAGTCCGGCATTCGTGTCTATAGAGGCAAATACTGGACTCGGGAGCGCACCCGCAAAGTAACCCCCAGAGAGAGCACTTCTCATAGGGGGTTATCTGATGCGGGGAGGAGCCGCGAGAGCCGCCGGAGGACCTTAGAAGAAGACGATCGGGGCCACGCTGTGCAAAACGAGCTGCACAGCAGAGGTAAGTATGATATGTTTGTGATTTAAATGAAAAAAAGGAAGGCTTACAATCACGTTAAGCCTCGTACACACACTTAGATTTTCAGACGACCGAGCGTCTGCTTTTTTGTGGCATGCTAGTCTCATGTCGAAAGTGAAGAGGTTACTCACAATACGACAGAATACAACGTCAGAAGTGACGAAACGTGTTGAATAGTTTTGTATGTATTCTTTCGTTTCTGAGCATGCCTAGTTTTGCTAGGCATGCTGAGTGATACTGCTGATCTGCACAGAGCGTCCTTGGCTCCTCTCACGCGTTACATCACAGTCACGTGACTTTTTCAAGCGACTGTGAAAAAGTCACGTGACTGTGATGTAATGCGTGGGAGGAGCCAAGGACGCTCTGTGCAGATCAGCAGTATCACTCAGTGTACTGCAGTGAATCTGCTCCTGTCTAAGGCGGCTGACTGCTATAGTAAAACCTGCATATGCCTTATCATTATAAGGCACACGTGAGTGGATTGAAGTTTGCCTGTGTACCTTGGTATCCTAACTATTGCACAATGATTGTTTTTTTCTCTTATCTGCCTGTCAAATGAGATCTGTTTTATGATTCTCACATTGGTTGTGAACAGAAGCAAAAGAAACATTGTTACTATAAAGGTCAATGAGCACCTTAATTAAGCAAGTGTTTTTAAACAGCTTTGCTAGTGGGACTGGATCAAAGCTCTATACCAATCAGATTCTACACTTGTATAATTGAACCTTCTGAATACATCCCTATATATTTATTTTTATGTGGATTTTTTATGTGGATTTTTTTACACATTTGGTGTCACTAATTTTTTATAATTTTACCCTATTTTGATTGCTGGATTTTTTAGGAATTTTTACTCACTGCTGGGTTTATTTGAGTATTTATATTTATTCATATATATTCATTTTTATGCACATTGTGAAGCGCTTCAAATATCATTATTTATTCTTTTTAAGTGACTCTGAAAACACTCTTTTTTGATAGCAGCCTCACTTGGTTTTCTGTGTAATTATCAGCTATTTAGCATCACAGCGCTTTGTGTTTTATATATTCATATTTGGAGATTAAATCTCTTTTTTTTCAGATGTAAAGATTGCTACCTTGTCTTCTGTGGTGACCTTAGGTGATTCACTCAACACTGAGTTCACTCTATGGATTACTTATGTATTTATACACGTTGATCATATCTCTCCTCTCCTCAATAGAGAATACGTTCAGTTCATGTTAATAAAGTTTATTGAAATTAAATAAAATGTATAGTAATGTTTGGCCAGGGCTTTGATGCCAGTTATAGAGAGAAGTGGAGCCCAGATTGGGCTTGGCCCCAGTGGCCGAAGGTTGCATGGAAGTCTCCTATGGGGGTATCATTTGGGGTCAATTGAAGGCAGCAGATTTTGGACTTTACCAGAAAGCTGAGTCTTCTTTTGCTGGAACATTTTTTTTTAATGGCGCAGTCACATTACATATAAAAAAAATCACCTTTGTAAAGAACCAATATGTCAGAAATAAATATAAAAATCTCTTCTGTGGGTTCATTGCTGTATCTGGAGTAATTTTCTCATGAGTTATCTCTTTTTAATTTATTGAAAACATGAAATAAACAAGCGGATTATCTAGGCTGTCGGGTTATTCAGGCACCACACACAAGGAACAAGCCCAAACAGCCAGTCCTTGGCGCGAGTTAAGGGGTTGATTGCGAGGAAAGAGTTAAATATTGACAGCACTGCATTTTCTTGTTAATACACCGACATGTATCTACCTGCCTCCAGGGAAAAACTCGTACTTGTGTTGCTACTTGAATTATTGGAATTTAGTTCAGGTTAATGTGTAAATAGGCATCCCCGTAGCCTCATACCTGACCTTACCTCTACGGAGCCTTCCGAGGAACTGCTGGAAGAATAATGCTGATGGTGTGATGTACAAATAGTGTGGTAATGAGGTTCAGGAAGAATGGTTACAGTGGATTTAAACCGGTGGTGGTCAACTTGAAAATTGTAAAGGGTCTCACGTGCGGACCTCGACATGAACTTTGATGACATCCCAGTCTTAGTCTGTAGGGTTCAATATTGAGTTGGCCCACCCTTTGCAGCTATAACAGCTTCAACTCTTCTGGGAAGGCTGTCCACAAGGTTTAGGAGTGTGTCTATGGGAATGTTTGACCATTCTTCCAGAAGAGCATTTGTGAGGTCAGGCACTGATGTGGACGAGAAGGCCTGGTTCGTAGCCATCGCACTAATTTATCCCAAAAGTGTTCTATCGGGTTGAGGTCGGGACTCCTTGATGTAGAAACTCTAGGAGGCAGGTTGCAGTCCTTTAGTCCCGCCTAGGTGAGGATGATATTCGAGGACCCCACGCATGCCCAGGAACGTCATGGGTCACTCCAGGATCCCTTGCCGATTTTCTGCCCGTATGCGGGGTCCTGGAACATCATCCTGAGCTAGACGGGAATGAAGGACTTAGACTTTTTTTGGGAAAAAAAGGTCCACTTTAAGGGATGGTTTCTAAACTTACAAAAAATACCCAAATGTACAATTCTTAGCCTGGTGACAGGCAGATTCTGCGCTCGCTGTTATTGATCACCAGTCGCAAGAACCCGTGAAAACATCAGCGCTGTTACATTGTGTCTTGTGTTTGATACACTATATTACCAAAAGTATTAGGACACCTGCCTTTACAAGCTCATCATGAACTTTGATGGCATCTCAGTCTTGGTCTGTGGGGGGTCAATATTGGGTTGAGGTCAGGACTCTGTGCAGGCCAGTCAAGTTCCTCCACCCCAAACTCGCTCATCCATGTCTTTATGGACTTTGCTTTGTGCATTGGTCCAAATCATTTGGTGGAGGAGGATTATGGTGTGGGGTTGTTTTTCAGGGGTTGGGCCTGGCCCCTTAGTTTCAGTGAAGGGAATTCTTTAGGTGTCAGCATACCAAGACATTTTGGACAATTTCATGCTCCCAACTTTGTAGGAACAGTTTGGGGATGGCCCTTACTGCTCCAACATGACTGTGCACCGGTGCACAAAGCAAGGTCCATAAAGACATGGATGAGTGAGTTTGGGGTGGAGGAACTTGACTGGCCTGCACAGAGTCCTGACCTCAACCCAATAGAACATCTTTGGGATGAATTAGAACGGAGACTGTGAGCCAGGCCTTCTCATCCACATCAGTGCCTGACCTCACAAATGCGCTTCTGGAAGAATGGTCAAACATTCCCATAGACACACTTCTAAACCTTGTGGACAGCCTTCCCAGAAGAGTTGAAGCTGTTATAGCTGCAAAGCGTGGGCCAACTCAATATTGAACCCTACTGACTAAAGGCCCGTACACACGATACGAAAATCGGATGGAAAAATTTGTACGACGAGCTGTCTGACGATTTTCGGATCGTTAGTACAGTGCTTTCAATAGTCGATTTCACTTTTTCGTCAGACAAAAGCTGGATGTTTGGGGTGGAGGAACTTGACTGGCCTGACCTCAACCCGATAGAACACCTTGGATATGAATTAGAGCGGAGCCATGCCTTCTCCTCCAACGTGCCTGACCTCACAAATGCACTTCTGGAAGAATGGTCAAACATTCCCATAGACACACTCCTAAACCTTGTGGACAGCCTTCCCAGAAGAGATGAAGCTGTTATAGCTGCAAAGGGTGGGCCAACTCAATATTGAACCCTATGGACTAATGCCCCGTACACACGGTCGGATTTTCCGATGGAAAATGTGTGATAGGACCTTGTTGTTGGAAATTCCGAGCGTGTGTAGGCTCCATCACATATTTTCCATCGGATTTTCCGACACACAAAGTTTGAGAGCAGGATATAAAATTTTCCGACAACAAAATCCGTTGTCGGAAATTCCGATCGTGTGTACACAAATCCGACGGACAAAGTGCCACGCATGCTCAGAATAAATAAAGAGATGAAAGCTATTGGCCACTGCCCCGTTTATAGTCCCGACGTACGTGTTTTACGTCACCGCGTTCAGAACGATCGGATTTTCCGACAACTTTGTGTGACCGTGTGTATGCAAGACAAGTTTGAGCCAACATCTGTCGGAAAAAATCCTAGGATTTTGTTGTCGGAATGTCCGAACAAAGTCCAACCGTGTGTACGGGGCATTAGACTGGGATGCCGTTAAAGTGTATGTGCATGTAAAGGCAGGCATACCGATACTTTTGGTAATATAGTGTATATGATTTTTTTGCAACCCAGCATCACCGTGTGTTGTAGTGCACTACAATACAGGTGTATTGGGAATGTGCATTAGGCTGCATTCACACCTACGTGTTTCCAAGACGAGCAAGATAACACACAAAACTGCAATAGCAGGTCACACTCGTGGTGGCATTAATTGGTAAAGGCATCCCAAGCACGGGTAGCAGATGCACGTTTCTCACGAGACAAATGCACCAATATTCGCACTGAAAACACGCCTGATGCTCCATGACCAGAAGGGTTCTGGAACTACTATGGGCCATTTGTCTCATGTAGAGCAGCCTATTCAAGTGAATGGGTTTCCCCTTGGCGCAACAAGCTTTAACGCATGAAAAAAACGCAAAAAAAAAAGTGTCCCACTATGCTCAGGTATAATGTTTTGGCGCAGTGTAATAGGGTGAACCCGGCCTTACTGTCTGCAGATGAACAGGCATTGAGGGACCTATTTATACTCAATTTTTGATGCAGGAAAAGTAGAAATCCTACTTATTCCTGGGGGGCAGATACATATCTACCGGTATGTGCTGTAGTTTAGTGTAAGGCCCCTTTTACACGGACATTCCGAACAGCTCCGCCTGTTTTTCAGACGGACCCAATCAAAACATCCATTCTTCTCTGTGGAGCAGCAGGTGTAAAAGGATTTGTGTCTGTTTACACCCACCTACGTCCAATTTGATCCACCAGAAAGAGAAGGATAGGGATCCATTCCCCTTCCATCCAGCGGATTGGATCTCCAGTTGTGGTCTGTATCCGTGTCCACTCTGCATGAGCGGAGCGGACATGGACCTGTCTCCCTCCTGCTCAGAGGGAATCAGCAGTGATATCCCCTGCTGAGCAAGCGGATCGCAGCTGCAGCCCACCCCGTGTAAAAGGGGCCAAAGGCCGGGTTTACACTTATACGACAAACGCTCTGACTTTGGGAGCTCATGTTGCATGATATGTGAAAATCAATGTTTCCCTATGAGAGCCGTCTTAACTGGTCCGACACAAGTCGGCCTGACTTTGAAAACGCTCCCTGCACTACTTTGGTCCGGCATTGAATATCACTGAAGTCGGATCGCCGTCTTAACTGATCCGACTTTGGCATGCAACTTGTGCTATGATGATCTTGAAGGGGAACTCCACGCCAAATTAAAAAAAAAAAAACGGCATTGCTTCCCCCTCCAAGAGCATACCAGGCCCTTCGGCCTGGTATGGATTCTAAGGGGAACCCCCACGCCGGGTCCCCCCCAAAATTCATACCAGACCCTTATCCGAGCACACAGTCCTACAGGTCAGGAAAGGGGACCCCCCCTCCTGAGCCGTACCAGGCCGCATGCCCTCAACATGGGGGGGGGTGCTTTGGGGATAAGGGTCTGGTATGGATTTTGGGGGGGCCCCACGCCGTTTTTTCGGCCGGGGCTTCCCCATTAAAATCCATACGAAGGACCTGCTCTTGGAGGGGAACCCATGCCTTTTTTTTTTTATTTGGCGTGGAGTTCCCCTTCAACATCATCACAGCACAAGTCACATTTAAGACCGTGATCCGACTTTGATCCGACTTCAGTGATATTCAATGGGCTGAAGTGCGATCAAAGTTGGACCAAAGTAGTAAGGGGAACTACTTTGAAGTTGGCGCGACTTGAAGTCATACTAATATGAACGGTAGTCATTGGAAATCATGGGGAACGACTTGTCATGCGACTTTGCAGTCCCAAATCGTAGGACAAGTCGTACAAGTGTGAAAGGGGCCTAAGAGGATGTATATATGGGCTCATGCGCACCTATTCGAGTGCAATACCACATGCGCTGCAATGCACCTGGAAAGTGTAAATCCATGCAAAAGCTGGTCATACACTGATCGAAATTTGTCCAGCTGAGCAGGGACCGGTCGAATTTAGTTTAGTGTTTGGCAGTCCTGGCTCGAAAGGACATATTGGAAAACTTTTCTCAATCAGCGGCTACAGGAAAGGGTGCAACTGTTAGGATACCATGTTCCAGCAGGTGTGAATTTCTTCATCCATCTCATTTGTTTGGTATATAGAGATGTATGGTCAGCTTTCCACCTAGACTGGTCAACTGTCTGTCCCATTACTATGCTCTGATCTAATCTAGGCACACACACATTCAGATAACTATCCATCACCCATCTTTAGGTTCCTTTATTTTGACAGTGGCTCCCATCCAATCCAGAGACTATCCAGAGCCCCGGGATCTGATAAATCCCTTTCATGTACAACACTAGAAGGATCTGACTTACAAATAACATCTTAGTGATGGTGATTCTGGGTGATGGGTTAGGAAGTCTGGTTGACCTCCGTGTACTGAGATTGACAGATCGGACAGCCCTGTTTCCTGTCCCAGCACAGGACGCCACTGATTCAAATGATTAAAGATGGGGAATCTGCACTGGATGTTAAACTAGCTGAAGGAAATCCCTTTGATTTATTCTTACATTTATGATTATTTTGATTGGATTGTTACATTGTTATTTTCTGTGCACTCATTTCATGAGTATTTGTAATATGTTGATACTGTAGCTACAGGCTGTAGTTGGTATCTCTTGTTTAATGAACAGGGCTACAAAATAATTTCACCACTGAGATCTAGGGCCACATCAGACACGATGGGAGGCCTCTTGAGACTTCTCCATAAGAATGAATAAGGCCAGGAATGTTTGTACAGTAAGAAGAAAAGGCTCGGCGGGGAGCCACATAGTAAAGATCACTGGATCAGGACCAAAGGTACATATAAAATCCCCCCCCCCCAAAAAAAAGAAATTGAGCACTAATCTACATGCTTACCCCCTAGGCCAGTGATGGGGAACCTTGGCACCCCAGATGTTTTGGAACTACAATTCCCATGATGTCCCCCAGATTCCCCCTTTCAACACAGATCCCCTCCCCCCCAAACTCCTTGCAGTGCAAGGCCCCCCCCCCCCCGCCTCACATGATACCACAGTGTCCAGGGCAGCCGCCCCTCCTGCCCACCCCTTGTCCCGGTCCTGCATATAAGACAACAGTAGCACTCATGGGGGGGGGGGGGGGTGATCTGATTATAAAAAAAAAAAATTAAATGGCCAGTTTCATAGTAACCATATAGGGCTAATACGTGTAATTATAGTATTCAGTGTATTAAAGTATAACTAAAGGCAAAACTATTTTTTTTTCAATAGAGTAGAGAGGGATTAGACCCCCTATTAAGTCTTTTATCACCAGTTATCTGTTTACATTCATATTTACATTGTATTACATTTGTTGATTTATTTATTGTTTGTCCAATAAATTTTGTACTTTTATATTATTGCCTTGCGTCCATTTAAAGTCCCAAACCTTGAGGAATCTTGCTGTTTGTTTATGCTCCATCGGTCTTTTGCTGGTGGAATTAAAGCCAGCAAAAGATTGAGAGCATGCTCTCAATTTTTCGGTCGGGAAAAGCTCCTATCTGAAAATGCGATCATTGGTGGCAATTCCGACGTGCAAAATTCCCACGCATGCTCGGAAAAAATTTGACGCATGCTCGGAAGCATTGAACGTCATTTTCTCAGGCTCGTCGTAGTGTTGTACGTCACCGCATTCTCGACGGTCGTAATTTCAGCAAACTTTTGCGTGACCGTGTGTATGCAAGGCAAACTTGAGCGAATCCCGTCAGAAAAGCCGTCATATCTTTTTCCGACGAGAAATCCGATCGTGTGTATGCGGCATTAGTGTAATGTAGAACTATTGGTAGCAGTTTTTGTAAGCAACTAAAAGATGGATAGCTGGGTAAAAAAGGGAATCTGGTTTCAAAAGAAGGACCATTCCTCCAGAAGTGGGACAGCTGGAAGCTTTGCATTCTTTTCCCCTAGATCTTATTAATGAAGCCTGTGTATTTTCAGACTTGGAGTGAGCTGGATGTTTTTTTGTGTTTTGCAATTCTGTTTATTTGCTTCATAAGGGCATTCCTCTATGTGTGCATTGTGTGGACATGTCTGGCCTTGTTTCCTTCATTCATGGTATGAAATAGGCCAGGGCACAGTATGGAGCTCCAACGATGGAGGACTTTCCTTATAAACCCTCTCAGAAGGATATACAGATGTGCTTTGTTCTGTAAACCCCAAAGACTTATCCACATATACATATACATTTTGATACATTTTTCTGGTTAAGCCAATATGCTTGGGCATAAGGAAATTCACAGTCTTCAGTGGGGCCTATTTCCACCAAAGTGTTGCAACGTGGTGTGCTGAAAACACATCATGCAAGCTGGATTTGTTTGGTAGGGCCAACTACATTTTCTCATTTAAGCCAATTGCAGTGATGCAAAATGTCGGTAACAGAAATGTTTCTATGAGTGATAAGGAGCGTTAACACACATGCATCTGACTAAACAAGAAACACTTTCTATTTGTTATATTGTGTCTCCACCATAAGGTACAAGCTAAGATATGGAGTCTACCATTGTGAACCTTGCCTTCTCAAAGGCCAGTTGGCTATCATGCTGAGCCCCCTATGAATTCCAAAACCAAAGCAACTATGCATTAATTTCTTGTTTCCATGATTGTTAAGTCAGTGACTTGAAATATTTAAGCCCAAGGCAGCCAAGGAACTAGGTAAAGAGCGCAGTAAGGGGGAGACTGGTCCTACGTTTGCATGGGAGTCCCTCCAAGTTTCAACCATAGGTATATCAAGAAGCTGAGTCCCATTTAGAGGAGGAGTTTGCTTCAGAGCCCTTCATGTTCCAACCATAACTACACTATATTACCAAAAGTATTGGGATGCCTGTCTTTACATGCACATGAACTTTAATGGCATCCCAGTCTTAGTCCATAGGGTTCAATATTGAGTTGACCCATCCTTTGCAGCTATAACAGCTTCAACTCTTCTGGGAAGGCTGTCCACAAGGTTTATGAGTGTGTCTATGGGAATGTTTGACCATTCTTCCAGAAGTGCATTTGTGAGGTCAGGAACTGATGTGGACAAGAAGGCCTGGCTCGCAGTCTTTGCTCTTAATTCATCCTAAAGGTGTTCTATCGGGTTGAGGTCAGACTTTGTGCAGGCCAGTCAAGTTCCTTCACCCCAAACTCGCTGGGCCCTTTACTTTCCAACCATAGCTACAGTCGTATGCAAAAGTTTAGGAACCCCTGACAATTTCTATGATTGTCATTTATAAATATTTGGGTGTTTGAATCAGCAATTTAATTTTGATCTATCAAATAACTAAAGGACACAGTAATATTTCAGTATTGAAATGAGGTTTATTGGATTTACAGAAAATGCGCAATATGCATCAAAACAAAATTAGACAGGTGCATAAATTTGGGCACCCTTGTCATTTTGTTGATTTGAATACCTGTAACTACTTAGCACTGATTAATTGGAAAACACAATTGGTTTGGTGAGCACATTAAGCATTGAACTTCATAGACAGGTGCATCCAATCATGAGAAAAGGTATTTAAGGTGGCCAATTGCAAGTTGTTGTTCTCTTTGACTCTCCTCTGAAGAGTGGCAACATGGGGGCCTCAAAACAACTCTCAAATGACCTGAAAACAAAGATTGTTCTACATTATGGTTTAGGGGAAGGCTACAAAAAGTTATTGCAGAGATATAAGCTGTCAGTGTCCACTGTGAGGAACATAGTGAGGAAATGGAAGACCACAGGCACAGTTCTTGTTAAGGCCAGAAGTGGCAGGACACATAAAATATTGGAGAGGCAAAGGCGAAGGATGGTAAGAACGGTCAAAAACAGCCCACGGACCACCTCCAAAGACCTACAACATCAACTTGCTGCAGATGGTGTCACTGTGCATCCTTCAACAATTCAGCGCACTTTGCACAGGGAGAAGCTGTATGGGAGAGTGATGCGAAAGAAGCCTTTTCTGCACACATGCCACACTTGAGGTATGCAAACGCACATTTGGACAAGTCAGCTTCATTTTGGAATAAGGTGCTGTGGACTGATGAAACAAAGATTGAGTTATTTGGTCATAACAAGGGACGTTATGCATGGAGGCAAAAGAACACAGCATTCCAAGAAAAACACTTGCCACCCACAGTAAAATTTGGTTGAGGTTCCATCATGCTGTGGCACTCTGTGGCCAGTGCCGGTACTGGGAATCTGGTTAAAGTTGAGGGTCGCATGGATTTCACTCAATATCAACAGATTCTTGGGAATAATGTTGAGGAATCAGTCAAAAAGTGGAAGTTACACCGGAGCTGGATATTTCAACAAGACAACGACCCAAATTTTGCTCAAAATCTACTCGGGCATTTATGCAGAGGAACAAGTACAATGTTCTGGAATGGCCATCCCAGTCCCCAGACCTGAATATCATTGAACATCTGTGGGGTGACTTGAAGTGGGCTGTCCATGCTTGGCAACCATCAAACCTAACTGAACTGGAGATGTTTTGTAAGGAGGAATGGTCCAAAATACATTCATCCAGAATCCAGACATTCATTACAGGCTATAGGAAGCGTCTAGAGGCTGTTATTTCTGTTAAAAGAGGATCTACTAAATATTGATGTGATTTTTCTGTTGGGGTGCCCAAATTTATGCACCTGTCTAATTGAGTTTTGATGCATATTGCGCATTTTCTGGTAATCCAATAAACCTCATTTCACTACTGAAATATTACTGTGTCCTTCAGTTATTTGATAGATCAAAATGAAATTGCTGATCCAAACTCCCAAATATTTATAAATGACAATCATGAAAATTGTCAGGGGTTCCTAAACTTTTGCATACAACTGTATGTCAAAAAACTGATGCACAGTGAGATGGGGGAACTGCTTCTAAGTTTGCTTCAGTGCTCTTCCAACATACCTTTATAGCTATTTTACAGAAGGGGCCATAATGGGGGGGGGGCACGTCCTATACTGTATTTGCTCTGGGACACCTTCATGTTCCAACCATAACTATGACAAGAAGCAAGGTAGCAATAAGTCTAGTCCTATGTTTATTCTACAGCCCCTTCAAGTTACAACCATTAGCATTTGCATAGGAAGAGGGAGGAACTACTTTGAAGTTTGCTTTAAAGCCCTACAAATTCCAACCATAGCCATTTAAAGAATCAGGGGGGACCAGTCCTACATTTGCTACTGTGGGCCACCGTTCTAACCATAGCTGTGTCAAGAAGCAGGGGCACCGTAAGAAAAAACTGTCAAAAGGTTACTCAAGAGTTGCTTCAAGCACCAACCATAGCTTTGTCAAGAAGAATGGGCGCATGGGCCCCTCCAAGTTCCAGCCATAGCCATTGTACTATATGTCAAGAAAGAGGGGTGTAGGTCCTAAATGTTCCTGGAAGCCCCTCCAAGTTCCACCTGCTATGTGAACAAGGAATGCCACAGTAGGGAAGGAGAAGGTCAGTCCAAAGTTGGCTTCAGAGCCCATTCCAAATTCCAACCAAAGCTACTTCACTGTGCCCAATCCCACGATAAATGGGCACTAATTGGATGGCCATCCATTCCTCAGAGTACCTCTATGACTGGATTTACATTGATAACCATCTCATTAATTTTTGAGAAGACACACAGCGCACTAAATCTTTGTCAGACGGAATATATATTTAATTTTGAATGATTGCATCTCCACAGCAGATGACATCACTGCGCTGCTATACAAACACCTCTGAGTCATTTATCATCCCCGCTATGAACCACTGTTTACTCTGCCTCGCTCAGCCCCTCCACAAATTAGGCCCTAATGCATTTAGCAGATTTGATTATATTTTCAAATATGTCCACGTCCCCGCTATAACTCTGCAAATTAGAGATACAAATTCAGACTGAGAAAAGTTCCAGAACAAAGTGACACATCAATTTCAATGGCTTCTGGCTGTTAAAATGCAGCAAAAGTGATTTATTTACAATATTGGGCATTTTTCTTGTCTCACAGAAACGTGCAATATTGTTTTAAGTAGCAAGTCCACGAATAAATACTAAATGCGGCAAATGTTGCCTTCTCCATTGTTTATCTACCATCAGAGAGTATTAATTATCCAGGCCGGAAGAACCCAACACCCCAATAAATGTGTTTCTGCCCATGTTTTCTATTTTATATCTTTGTTTTCTAGTCCCATATGTGTTCAAAAAAAGCATCACTTACAATGTAACAATTGCAAAACAAGATATGAAATCTTTTAGTCTCAGTTCACATTGCTGCAACCCCATTGTTGTGTGATTTCCACTGCGATTTACTTGCGACTTTTATGTGCCTTGAGAGAAACTCAGTGTGCAGTGAAATCAGCAGTGGCGGTCCATGTATTGTGGGCGCTAACACCGCCGCCACCCTCCGTATCCATGCGCCCGGCCCCTTTCAGGATGCCGGGCGCATGAATTCCTATGGCGGGGATGGGGGGGTGGGTGTATTTTTTGAAGCACGTGAGTAGAGCCAGAGGCTCTAATAGGCTTCAAAAAAGGGTGGGCTCAGGGCGCAGAGCATTGCGTCCTGATCCCACCCAGTTGTGTGACGATAGCGAATGAATTTACCGCTATTTTCACACTAAATCTTCTCCCCACCAACCAGGAAGCAGGTGTGAAAAATGTTTCCCGATTGGCCAAAATGTCAGGTGATCCTTTTGGAGACTGACGTGGAGCCAGGGCCGAAGCCGCTTGGAGCCAGAGAGGATGCCTGCCAGCCTGGAGCCACTGCCTGGACCCCACACCCGCTAGCCTGGAGAAGCTGCCCACACCCCGCGACGCTGGATGACACCCCCCATCTATCTGGATCTACAGTTCTGCTCAAAAGTTTGCATACCCTAGCAAAAATTGTGAACTTTTGGCATTAATATTGAAAATATGATTAATCATGCCAAAAAACTGTCTTTTATTTAAGGATAGCAATCACATGAAGTCATTTATTATCACATTGTTTTTTGGATCCTTTTTAAATCATAATGATAACAGAAATCACCCAAATGGCTCTGATAAAAAGTTTATATACCCTGGAATGTTTGGCCTTGGTACAGACACAGAAGGTGGCACACAGGTTAAAAGGCAATTAAAGGTTAATTTTCCACATTTGTGGCTTTTTAAATCACAATTAGTGTCTGTGTATAAATAGTCAATGAGTTTGTTAGGTCTCACATGGATGCACTAAGCAGGCTAGACACGGAGCCACAAGGAGGTAGAAAAGAACAGTCAAAAGACCTGCGTAACAAGGTAATGAAACTTTACAAAGATGTAAGAGGATATAAAAAGATAACCAAAGCCTAGAATATGCCAGTCAGTACTGTTCAATCACTTATTAAGAAGTGGAAAATTTGGGGATCACTTGATACCAAGCCATGGTCAGGTAGATCAAGAAAGATTTCAGCCACAACTGCCACAGGAACTGTTCGGGATATAAATAAAAACCCACAGGTAAACTCTGGAGAAATACAGGCTGCTCTGGAAAAAGATGGTGTGGTTGTTTTTAAGGAGCATAATACGATGATACTTGAACAAAAAAGATCTTAACACCCTAGAGAATAAAATGGTGGTTGTTGCAATACTTTCACTCACACCGTATTTGCGCAGCGGTCTTACAAGCGTACTTTTATTTGGAAAAAATACACTTTTTTGAATTAAAAAATAAGACAATAGTAAAGTTAGCCCATTTTTTTTATATTGTGAAAGATAATGTTACACCGAGTAAATTGATACCCAACATGTCACGCTTCAAAATTGTGCCCACTCGTCGAATGGCGACAAACTTTTACCCTTAAAAATCTCCATAGGAGACGTAAAAAAATTTCTGCAGGTTACCAGTTTTGAGTAACAGAGGAGGTCTAGGACTAGAATTATTGCTCTCACTCTAACGATCACGCGATACCTCTCATGCGTGGTTTGAACACCATTTTCATATGCGGGCGCTACTCACGTATGCGTTCGCTTCTGTGGGGGAGCTTGGCGGGACAGGGCGCTTTAAAAAAAAAATTCTTATTTATTTTACTTTTTATTTTGACACTGGGGTCACTTTTATTCCTATTACAAGGAATGTAAACATCATTTGTAATAGAAAAAAAGCATGACAGGACCTCTTAAATATGAACTCTGGGGTCAAAAAGACCTCAGATCTCATATTTACACTAAAATGCAATAAAAATAAATAAAAAAGTAATTTGAAAAAAAAAAAAATTCTCCTTTAAGGGCATTGGGCAGAAGTGACATTTGAGGTCGCTTCCGCCAGTCAATACTATGGAGCCGAGTGGGGGCCCCTCACTTGGCAGCCTGCCAAGCAGGGTAAAGGACAGGATTGACTCCGCTGCTACCGGCAGGTTCGGTAAGTGGCGGAGACCACGGGAGCACGGCGGGAGGGGGGGCACTCTCCCACCAACGATAAAAGTGATCTCGCGGCAAATCCGCCGCAAAGACCACCTTTGCCTGAAAGCCAACCGCCCGCTGAAAAAGAGGATACCGGGGTTATGGCAGCTATCTGCTGCCCTAATGACGGTATTCCTCTTCAAACAGCCGACGTATAACGACGACGGGTGGTCGGCTAGTGGTTAAAAAACAACCACACTGTCTTTTTGGAGAGCAGCCTGTATTTCTCTTGCGGTTACCTGTGGGGTTTTTTTTGCATCCTAAGCAATTCTTACGCCAGTTGTGGCTGCAATCTTTCTTGGTCTACCTGACCTTGGCTTGGTATCAAAAGAGCCCCCAATTTAAACAGTACTGACTGGCATATTCAAGGCTTTGGGTATCTTTTTATATCCTTTTCCATCTGTGTAAAGTTTCATTACCTTGTTTCGCAGCTCTTTTGACTGTTCTTTTCTACCTCCTCATGGCTCAGTGTCTAGCCTGCTTAGTGCATTCATGTGAGAGCTAACAAACTCATTGACTATTTCTACACAGACACTTATGCCACGTACACATGAGCGGACTTCTCGTCGGACTGAACTCCGAAGGACTTTTCAACGGAGTTCTGGCGGAGTTCCAATGAAACGGACTTGCCTACATACGATCACACCAAAGTCTGATCGTTTCGAACGTGATGACGTACGACTGGACTAGAATAAGGAAGTTCATAGCCAGTAGCCAATAGCTGCCTTTGCGTCATTTTTGGTCCGTCGGACTACCATACAGACGAACAGATTTTTCGATAGAAAATGGAGTCCGTCAGATTTGAAACTTGTTCTATTTCTAGGTCCGTCAGATTTTTAGACAGAAAAGGTCCGATGAAGCCCACACATGATCAAATTGTCCGACGGATTCATTCCGTCGGACCTTTGATGCCGAAAAGTCCGGTTGTGTGTATGCGGCATAATTGTGATTTAAATAGCCACAAATGTGGGAAATTATCCTTTAATTGCCATTTAAACCTGTGTGTGCCACCTTCTGTGTCTGTACCAAGGCCAAACATTCCAGGGTATGTAAACTTTTTATCAGAGCCATTTGGGTGATTTCTGTTATCATTATGATTTAAAAAGAATCCAAAAAACGATGTGATAATAAAGGGCTTCATGTGACTGCTATCATTTAATAAAAGACAGTTTTTTGGCATGATCAGTCATATTTTCAATATTAATGCCAAAATTTCCAATTTCTGCCAGGGTATGCCAACTTTTGAGCACGACTGTATTAATCCAGGTAAGTGCTGGACCATCCAGCAGACGTGCGGGGTGGTTGTTTGCCCCCCGCCCAACAAAAAAACCCACCAGCCGCCACTGGAAATCAGATTAAGTAATGTCAGTCCAGGAGAGGAGTCGGTACAACTGTGCAAGACCAGGGCTGGATTAGCCACAAGGCCACCGAGGCCAGGCCTCGGGGAGGCAGTGGTGTAGGGGTGGCACCGCTCCTGCAGCGACTTCGCGGCCGCCCCCCCTTTCGTGCTGCCCATTACAGTCTATTATGGGCACCAGTGCCCATAGAAAAGATGGCCGCGAGCCGACCACGCAACTGCGCATGCGCCGTTCCGAAGCCGGCCGGGCTCAGGAAAGCTCGTAAGCGCTCGGCCGGGCGGCGCATGCGCAGTAGCGTGATTGCGCCGTCCGGCGCCATTTTTGAAAAAAGTAGAGAGTAGCTAGTAATGTCAGCGGTGCGGTGGTGGGGGAGAAAGATGACATCTCTCATTGCCCGCACCGCTGTTCCGCCCTCCTCCTTCTGATGGCAGGCAGCATGGCAAGGGACATCCCAATCTGGTGGCAAGTGACATCCCCATCTGGTGGCAAGTGACATCCCCATCTGGTGGCAGGCAGCGTGGCAAGTGATATCCCCATCTGGTGGCAGGCATGGTGGCAAGTGACATCCCCATCTGGTGGGAGGCAGCGTGGCAAGTGATATCCCCATCTGGTGGCAGGCATGGTGGCAAGTGACATCCCCATCTGGTGGCAGGCTGCGTGGCAAGTGACATCCCCATCTGGTGGCAGGCAGCGTGGCAAGTGACATCCCCATCTGGTGGCAGGCAGCATGGCAAGTGACATCCCCATCTGGTGGCAGGCAGCATGGCAAGTGACATCCCCATCTGGTGGCCGGCATTGTGGCAAGTGACATCCCCATCTGGTGGCAGGCATGGTGGCAAGTGACATCCCCATCTGGTGGCAGGCAGCGTGGCAAGTGACATCCCCATCTGGTTTGCAGGCATAGTGGCAAGTGACAAGAGATGGTGGCAAGTGACACGCTCAGGGCTCCCAATGATTCTGCATTATGGTGAGTTGAACTATTTCAGTTTACACTCCAAAGACATGCTGGTAGGTTAATTGGATCCTGTCTAAATTGTCCCTAGTATGTATGAATGTGAGTTAGGGACCTTAGATTGTAAGCTGCTTGAGGGTAGGGACTGATGTGAATGTACAATGTATATGTAAAGCGCTGCGTAAATTGACGGCGCTATATAAGTACCTGAAATAAATAAATAAATAAAAATAAAAATATTACAATGTAATGATAGAAATAATGTGTTTCAATCATCCTGACACCATAACAATCATGGTGCCGGGGATGATTGAAGCACTAACACCAGCCATTGCCTTGAAAATTTGCCTGCGAAAAATCCTTACCCCTCGCGCGCTTACCCTGAAGTATTTTTAGTCTGTACAATTAAAGCCAGTTATTTTCAGTGTTCTCGTGTATGGAGATATGTTTTTAATTGATCTATTGTAGAAGTCATCGATAAAGGACGTGGTTTGTGTGTGTGTGTGTGTGGGGGGGGGGGGGGGGGGGGGGGCGGCGTTGAAGGACCAAGCCTTGGGGCGGCAAAGGGAGTAAATCCGGGCCTGTGCAAGACTGGAGGGAAGGCTGGAGGTCAGATTTAGGAGAAGGATAATGCAGGAGCTGAAATAAACACCCAATGATTGGTTCGTGGATATCACTACAATATCACGATTGGATGAAATCAAGAGAGTTCAGGCATGAAGGCCTCTTCATTTGTTGTCAGGAAAGCATATACTTGTGTGTGTTTGATGTTGGCTTTTCCTTTCTTGTATTTCTATTAAGCCATAAAAGGATTTTCTTGTGTAAACACAGAACTAATCTTCACCGCATTTCTTCACCTTCGCTGTGCTACAGAGACAGTAGAGAGTGTGGGATGTGACCTGGAATAACCGCTAGACGATATTCATTAAAATATAATGATCACCCGAGCGTGCACATTTATACTTATGCAGAATGAGGTGTGGATAGATACCTGCAGCGCCAGCTCATCTCAGGAGGAAATACAGTATAAACATTTTTTTTTTTCCCAATTTTTTTTTTTATAGGTTTAGAGGAGTCCGATTCTGAAAAAAAAAATTTCAGGGTGGAACTCCGCTTTAATAAAAGTTCACAGAACTTTTAAAAAGGAAGTAAACTTTTACCTATCGGTACGCCTATAATAAGACTTACCTATAGGTATTGAAAATATCTTCTAAACATGTACAGTTTAGGAGATATTTCCAGTGCATGCAGCCAGTGACATCACTGGCGCATGCGCTCTGAAGGAACGGCCCACGTGGGCTGTTCCTTCCGAGCCCGTGCCACAAACGGCGGCTCCCACGCGCATGCTGGAGTGGCGTCATCGCGGCTCCGGCCAATCACAGCGTCGTAGCCCGCGAACCCAGAAGAAGCTCCGGGAAAACTGTCGGCCGTGACAGCGGTGTGCGGGGACTGCTTCCTTTTAAAGCGGAGTTCCACCCTGAAATTTTTTTGTTTTTCAGAATCAGACTCCTCCAAACCTATAAAAAAACATCTGGAGGAAAAAAATTTTTTTATACTTACCAGAATCGCCCTGTTGCTATGTAGTCTTCCTAATCTGTCACTTCCTGGTCCGCGGAGCTCCGCGCCACTTCCTCCCTCGCCTGTGTTCCTGGGAAATGATGACACATTGCACAGTCTGTGGGCAGTAATGTGATGTTGCCATAACAACGGGGCGGGACCTTTATTAGAAACTTTAGAAACAATCGGCGCTACGGCCGGTGAATCGCGCATGCGCAAGATCGAGAGGTGCACCTCTCCAAAGCTAATCCAGGAAGAGATCTCGATTGGGCTTCACATGCCCGCAATCATGATGGCAACGGCCACAACAGGAGGCAGAAAAGATTCAGTAAGAAATTTATATTTTTGCTAAATACATAATAAACATTGTATACTAGTTTTTGTATTGAATTAGTAATAATGATAGGATCAATTAAAAGAAATAAATACAGCTTTAATAAAGAAATAGAAATAAACTCAGCTTTAAGGTAAGTATTTCATATAGTATGCAATGCTCATTATGCCTTTGTCCTGCAGGTTGATTTTTTGGGGGGGAATTTTTTTTTCACAGGTTTACAACCTCTTTAAAGTGATTGTAAACCTTCAAAAATAACAAACATGCCTACACTTACCTGCTCTGTGTAATGGTTTTGCACAGGGAAGCCCCAATCCTCTTCTCCTGGGGTACACCACCAGCACTCTAGGCCCCTCCTCTTTATCGGGTGCCCCCACGGAAAGTCGTTTTCCATGTGGCCACCCGTGCGTGCTCGCTCCTGAGTCCTGCTGCTGCTGTGTCCATTGACACAGACAGCGAGACTCGGCCCGCGCCCCGCTCCTGTGTCACAGCTTTTGATTGACAGCAGTGGCTCCTGCTGCTATCAATCTGTCCAATGAGGAGAGCTCCTGTACATCACTGGATCTGGCTCAGGTAAGAAAAACGGGGGGGGGGCAGCTGCAGCACAGAAGGTTTTTTCACCATGTAAAGCCTTAAAACCTTAAGGCTTTACAACCACTTTAATTTTATACTAACTGGGAAAAAAATTGAATGTGATTAGGTGATTTTCTCTCCAGGTTGAATGCTGCTTATTTACAAAGCAAGGTCCATAAAGGCATAGATGAGCGAGTTTGAGGTGGAGGAACTTGACTGGCCTGCACAGAGTCCCGACCTCAACCCCATAGAACATTTTTGGGATGAAATAAAGCAGAGACAATGAGCCAGGCCTTCTCGTCCAACATCAGTGACTGACCTCACAATTGCGCTTCTGGAAGAATGGTCAAACATTCCCATAGACACATTGCTTTTTTTTTTTTCAATAGATGTTTATTAAAAATTTTCAGATATACATAAAGTCACAGTTATCGGGTATACATTGAAACAGAAGCTGTTAATACAATCAATAAGTCATACAATCGATAAATAAAGCAGAAATGAAAGAACAAGTTCAAAATACGGCCAACTGAGCCTCTTACTAGGTCACTTCTGTATTAATGATGGAGGTGAAGTTCCGACCCAGTAAAGTATTCTTATGGTAAAGTGTGAATACCCTAATTAACAAGTGTATAAACTAAGGATCATTAAGCATCTCCGTGTGAGGGAGAAGGGGTTGGTGTGGGGGTAGGGGTCCAATTGGGGTACTGTTATGTACCGATCAAAGCCACCCTTAAACCCATTCACCCCTAAAGCGTTCTAACTGTGAATGGGTGGGGGCCATGTGTAGTAATGTGTGTGGTTTTAAACCTATTCGGTACCCATATGATTGAGAGGCAGCTCCGTAATAATAATATGTTGTTTGGGGGGGGGGGAGTAAGGAGACCAGAAACTGTTAGGGTGTGTGCTCCTGCCAGAACAGTGAAGGAGTTATGTTGGTATCAGGTTGAGAGGGTGTGGAGATCACCTAAGTATGATCGGTGAGGATCAATTGGGTAAGAGGAAGGGTATGGACGAAGGGAGGGCACGATCAGCCAGACACTAAGGCCTTTCTGCGACAGATCAGTATCGATCATGGCTGAGAGGTTGGGTCACCGGGCGGAATGGTCTGCGTCGAGGAAACTCTAAAGTGTAACCAGCAAGCCCATGTTGTATTAAATTTTGTCGGATTGTCTTTTGCTTGGTAAATTAGTTTTTCCATCTCGGTCGTTCTATCGACTCTTTTGAACCATTCAGCCACTGTGGGTGGTGTGGAACTCCTCCAGTGAACCGGGACACAGAGGTTGGCTGCATTGATAAGGTGTAGGGTAAGGGAATTTCTGTAGGAGGAGAAGGGCATGGAGATGTGATGGAGCATGTATTGGGCCGGAGTGAAGTCTGGGGCGTAAGAGGTAATTTGGGTGATAAGGCGGTGAATTTCCTTCCGGTACGGTATGATAAGAGGACATTCCCACCAGATATGAATGAGGGTGCCAAGCGCAGCATTGCAACGCCAGCAAGTCGGGGGGGACCGAGGGGTGCATTTTGTGGATCTTGTCAGGTGTCCTATACCAGTTGGTGAATATTTTGTATCTGTTTTCCTGGGTGGATACATTAATGGAGCCCTTATGAATATGGTTGTGTATACGTTCCCATTCAGTAGAAGTTAAGTCTATAAACAGTTCTGATTCCCAACGACGGATAAGCTTATCATCTATAATTTTGCAAGTTGAAAATAAGAATGCGTAAACAGTAGAGATCACATGACGTTGGGGTTCTGAACTATCACATAGCAATTCAAAGAGTGTATGTTCTCGGTACCACAGTGAGATGGATTTGGCGTCAGCAAAAAAGTGTCTTAATTGTAGGTACTTGTAAAAGGGGATGTTGTATTCAGTGAGTTTGGCTGCCATGGCTTGATGGGGGAGGAGTTCACCATTTTGGAAGAAGTGGTGTGCCCTGATGGGGGCTGTGCATGATTCCCTGTGCAGATCTCTTAAGGCAAGGCCTGGCAGGAAGTCAGGATTACGGACCAAAGGGGTCATAGGGCCTGGGTGCGGTGTGTAATCGAGTGCTTTGCCGGCTAATTTAAGGTGGGACAATGTGGCTCCAATAAAGGGATGTGTCACTAAATCTCTAGGAATGGAGTTGTGATTGATCCAGGGTAGATGTGACAGCGGGGTTTTAGTGAAAGAGTCCTCAAGTGTAATCCAGGCTTTATTGGAACGATGCAGATGCCAATCTACAATCCTAGTTAAATGACATGCCCAGTGGTATTTTTGAATGTCGGGGAGGCCAAGGCCCCCTAATAGCTTGGGGAGTACTAGCCTATCCCAGCTTAGTCGGGGGGTCTTGGACGCCCAGATAAAAGTCCTGCACATACGCTTGTATGATGTAAAAAAGGAGGTGGGTAGCTTTATGGGGATTGCCTGAAAAAGATAAAGAAGTCTGGGCAGTACATTCATTTTTAATATGGCTGTCCTACCCAACCAGGAGAAGAACCCGAAATGCCATTTATTTAAATCAGCTTGTATGTTTTGAAGTGCGGGTTGGAAGTTTCTCACGTAGAGATCCTGTAGTTTAGTAGGTATTTTGATGCCCAGGTATGTAATGTCCTGTGATTCCCATGTAAAGGGGAAGTTCTGTTTGCATTGGGTGACCAGTGTGGCTGGTAGGGAGATGTTCAATGCTTTCGATTTTGTAAAGTTAATTTGAAGGTTTGACAAGGTTTTGAATAATGAGAAATCTTTAAGAAGATTGGGGATAGTGGCTATATGGTCCGTGAGGAAGAGTAAAACGTCATCCACATAGGCTGCTAATTTATAGTGGTTATCACCAATGTTAATGCCTTTGACATCCGGGTTGTCTCTTAATCTGCGGAGCATTGGTTCCATAGTAAGGATGAATATGAGCGGGGATAGGGGGCATCCCTGACGGGTTCCGTTTGAGACAGAGAAGGCGTTCGACAGGCGGCCATATAGACACATTCCTAAACCTTATGGACAGCCTCCCCAGAATTGTGTAAAGGCAGGTGTCCCAATACTTTTGGTAATACAGTATAAAAGGGACAATGTAAATGAAACAATCTGTGTTTAGTATCACTTTAATGCATTCTCTTGTAAACCTTTGTGATAGCATGGGTAGTGACAGGTACTCTTTACTGAGTCTATTAGATCCCAGATCTATCATTTTCCCTTAAAAGCATCTCATCAATCCAAGATTGGTTTGAACAGATGCTGTTACTAGCCAGTTATGGCTTGTAAACAACAAACCGAAACAGGAAGTGACAAAATCCTCGTCACTTTTGGTTTCACAGACCATAGAGACAATCGGAGAACATAAGCTCCTATTCGGGGCTCCCCTGTGGAACAAGAGAGCATGGGAAGGCAGCAAGAGGAGGGGTGACCATATTCTGCTACATGTAAAAGGGATCCAGCAGCTGTATAGTGATGGTGATAGTGATAGTATAGTGATGATGTCACAGTTACTTTTACAAAGTAAGGCCCCTTTCACACGGGCGGTCCAATCAGGTCCTCCTGTCAGTTTTTCAGGTGGACCTGATCGGACCCTCCATTCACCTCTATGGAGTGTCTGCTGACACCCGCTGTTATCTAATCCGATCCTCTCGGCCAAAACCAGATGGATGGAGGACCTATTTCCCATCCGTCTTGTGGATTGGGTCGGACAGGATTGGATAAAAATGGAGAGGTGGTCCGTTTTCATCCGATCTCCCCATAGAGGGGTGCGGGACTCTATCCATCTACGCTCCGCACAGTCAGAGGACATGGACCTGTCATCTGCCTGCTCAGCGGAGCAATCCCCCGCTGAGCAATCAGACCCTACAGAACGGAGGCACCCGTGTGAAAGGAGCTTGATATCTGGGCTTGCAAAAGCATTTGATGCACACAAAGTGGATTTATAACCCATATGGCTAATGAGGAATTTATTAAAATCAAAGATTTTTTGACTGGAGTTTAGCTTTAAGATGCCAACCCTCCACTTCTGGCACCGCTGTCTCATGTGCCAAACACGCTTGTTCTGACCTTGCTACAGGAAAAACAAAAAAATACAGTTAATCTCCAATTTGTCTGATCTTCGTTTCTGCCGGCTGAGCTGCTCCGTCATGGTATGTTTATTGGAACTCGGAGTAATTCTGTGCATCATCATTCAGCCCCTGAAACTTGCTGTTCTTACTCTCTGTTCTAGATGACTTTGATCTGAATAACAGCACAGTGTATTCTTCTACAAAGGGGTGATGGCAAGTGCACAGATGGGGATTGCATTTATTGCCTTTCTATGAATGTATCCAATGTGTCCTGCAGCTCTTTGTAAAAAAAAAAAAATATAAAAGAAGGCATATGGTCATTCAGTCAGTCCCTGTCCCAAGGTGCTTACAGTCTAATGTTCCTACCAAAGACATACAGACACATACTGTACAGCAAGGCCAATCTTGGTTGGAAATTTGTAGGACCTACTCCTGTGGCCGAGGAAGGGCTACAGTTATTAAAGCATACTTCATAGGTACAAGAACTGTGGCAAATGTATGCAGTGCATACAGCGAGTAAGCTCCAACTCTATTTAACCATGTCCCTTTAAACCAGCCTTTGTAACCCTTAAAATAACTTTCAGATCTCAGGAAACCCCTGACAATGCTCCTTACATTGGTGATCAGTGGGAAGAATGCTCCTTACATTGGTGATCAGTGGGAAGAATGCTCCTTACATTGGTGATCAGTGAGAAGAATGCTCCTTACATTGGTGATCAGTGGGAAGAATGTGCCTTACATTGGTGATCAATGGGAAGAATGTGCCTTACATTGGTGATCAGTGGGAACAATGCTCCTTACATTGGTGATCAGTGGGAAGAATGCTTCTTACATTGGTGATCAGTGGGAAGAATGCTCCTTACATTGGTGATCAGTGGGAAGAATGCTCCTTACATTGGTGATCAGTGGGAAGAATACTCCTTACATTGGTGATCAGTGGGAAGAATACTCTTTACATTGGTGATCAGTGGGAAGAATGCTCCTTACATTGGTGATCAGTGGGAAGAATGCTCCTTACATTGGTGATCAGTGGGAAGAATACTCCTTACATTGGTGATCAGTGGGAAGAATACTCTTTACATTGGTGATCAGTGAGAAGAATGCTTCTTACATTGGTGATCAGTGGGAAGAATACTCCTTACATTGGTGATCAGTGGAAAGAATGCTCCTTACATTGGTGATCAGTGGGAAGAATGCTCCTTACATTGGTGATCAGTGGGAAGAATGTGCCTTACATTGGTGATTAATGGGAAGAATGTGCCTTACATTGGTGATCAGTGGGAACAATGCTCCTTACATTGGTGGTCAGTGGAAAGAATGCTTCTTACATTGGTGATCAGTGGGAAGAATGCTTCTTACATTGGTGATCAGTGGGAAGAATACTCCTTACATTGGTGATCATTGGGAAGAATGCTCCTTACATTGGTGATCAGTGGGAAGAATGCTCCTTACATTGGTGATCAGTGAGAAGAATGCTCCTTACATTGGTGATCAGCGGGAAGAATGCTCCTTACATTGGTGATCAGTGAGAAGAATGCTCCTTACATTGGTGATCAGCGGGAAGAATGCTCCCTACATTGGTGGTCAGTGGGAAGAATGTGCC
Source organism: Aquarana catesbeiana (assembly GCF_042186555.1). Classification (NCBI taxonomy): domain Eukaryota; kingdom Metazoa; phylum Chordata; class Amphibia; order Anura; family Ranidae; genus Aquarana; species Aquarana catesbeiana. Next base: position 47,510,468 of record NC_133336.1, read on the forward strand.
TTACATTGGTGATCAGTGGGAATAATGCTTCTTACTTTAGCAGTCAACGCGAAGAATGCTCCTGATATTGGTGATCATTGGGAAGAATGCGCCTTACATTGGTGGTCATTGAGAAGAATGCTCCTTACATTGGTGATCATTGGGAAGAATGCGCCTTACATTGGTGGTCATTGAGAAGAATATTTAGTAGACTTGAGTAGATCGAATGTACTGATGAGAATTTTCATACACGTGTTGTATGAACATTTGTTTGTAAATCTACTATTGTATAGCCAGCTTAAAGCTGAACTCCAGCTTTTGATACACTTTACATAGTTTGTTTGGGCCAGCTTGGCCCAAATGAACTATGTCCCTCACTAACATGTATAAAATGTACAGTAGCTGAGGCTACATACAGCATACCGCACTGTGTTCTGGGTTCGAGCCGAGACTTCCTGGCTTATACTCTGAACACAGTAGAGCCTATCTGCTTTGTGTTCAGCCATTCAGAGAAAACAATGTATTCTATCAATGAATATAAAGCTTCCTCTGATTGGCTGAGCCAGAGAGGCGGTCTGATGATGTCACAACCTCTGGCTCAGCCAATCAGAGGAAGTTTTATATTTATTGCTAGAATACATTGCTTTCTCTAAATGGCTGAGCTCCGATCAGATAGGCTCTACTGTGTTCTGGATATAAGACAGGAAGGTCTCGGCTCGAACCCGGAACACAGTGCTGTATGCTGTATGTAGCCTCATCTACATACAGCTTGGCCCAAACAAACTATGTAAAGTGTATGAAAAGCTAGAGTTCAGCTTTAAGAGAATGCACCAACAGACCTACCTGGGTATACTGAACCTATTGATGAGAGAAAAAAAAAATTAGCATTCATCTATATGCTTTTCAATTTTGTTGTAAGAAGAATGTTGTTATTGTTACTCGTGATTTTACAATATATTTGCATCAGGATTCAATGTGGAGTCCTCTGAAATAAGTTCCCAGCTTGTCAATTGTTTACCTTCCAGTCCTAATTTGAAATTTTTGACCCCCTTCCAAACTAATTAAGCGTCCCATAAGGTGAGGTATGTGTGACCTTCACCTGCCGCCCCAGGATATATTCTAAAAACAGTCAGCGTAAATTCTTGGGATAATCCAATTATTAAGGAGGACCTGTCCATGTAGACATACTGGCAGTCAGATTCCTAGTAGGTGACCTGACTGATGCCCTTCCTGTCAAATATCAGCAATCACAAAGCCCTGGAACCAAGAACATTGCAGAATGTTTACTTTAAAAATTTAAAGTATATCTAATGCCTACCATCAAATTTTAATATTGTAGTTTACTTGTCCTTAGATGTGGCAGGTGTATTTGTTTTCTCTTTTTTTCAGGATTTTAATTTCTGTTATTTTCACCTGGTGATCTTGCACACATTTGCAGTCTCAAGGTGACTATGCTCACTCACTGTACTATTTATCTAAGGAGGAGCATCATTGTCACCCTAGGACAGAAAGTGTTTTAGTACTGCGGAACAGCTCCCCCTACTCATTTCCATAACATATGAGGGAGGTGTTTTGTAGCCTTAACACACTTCTGGATGACATTGTGTGAGATAACAGTGTAGAGTGCTCAAAACTTGACAGCATTGAATTTCTGGCTTGGCCAGCTGGTGTTTTTCACTTATTCAAACAGATATAGCAAAATGCTGTTAATGGTATATTTATTAGACCTAAAGGAAGCACGTTAGAAGAGTTCATTTGTAGGGTTTACAAATACTTTAAAATTGAGGTTCACTTTTGAGATATCAGCAATTTCATTTCCCATATTTTTTTTCAACTCGCAGGTCCACTTTAACATACTATATACTCTGCGTTTGATTCTATGGAAACCACGGATGGGTTTCTTAAATTTTCCAATGGGAACTAGTTGATCAACCAAGACTTTCGGTCTCTTCTCCAATAGGTAGCCCTTTTACATCATTTTCAGATTTCACCTGCTGGTGTTGTGGTATGATCATAAAATATAAAAGTTCTTTAGACTATGATGACTTTTCCATTTTTCCTATTTTTTTAAAAGTCATTGTTGATGAAAACTGCCCCCTTTGTTACTGTATCGAAGCCTCACATATATACAGTATCCCACAAAAGTAAGTACACCCCTCACATTTTTGTAAATATTTTATTCTATCTTTTCATGTGACAACACTGAAGAAATGCTTTGCTGAAATGTAAAGTAGTGAGTGTACAGCTTGTATAACAGTGTAAATTTGCTGTCCCCTTAAAATAACTCAACACACAGCTATTAATGTCTAAACCGCTGGCAACAAAAGTGAGTACACCCCTAAGTGAAAATGTCCAAATTGGGACAAAGTGTGAATGAGAAGCAAGTTTGTTAAATTTGGTGTTATTGCTCTTACTCTCTACTGGTCACTGGAAGTTCAACATGGCACCTCATGGCAAAGAATTCTCTGAAGATCTGAAAAAGGAATTGTTGCTCTACATAAAGATGGCCTAGGCTATAAGAAGATTGCCAAGACCCTTAAACTGAGCTGCAGCATGGTGGCCAAGACCATACAGTGGTTTAACAGGACAGGTTCCACTCAGAAAAGGCCTCGCCATGGTCAACTAAAGAAGTTGAGTGCACGTGCTCAGCGTCATATCTAGAGGTTGTCTTTGGGAAATAGACATATGCGTGCTGCCAGCATTGCGGCAGAGGTTAAAGGGGTGGGGGGTCAGCCTGTCAGTGTACAAACAATACGCACACGCTGCATCAAATTGGTCTGCATGGCTGTCGTCCCAGAAGGAAGCCTCTTCTAAAGATGATGCACAAGAAAGCCCGCAAACAGTTTGCTGCAGACAAGCAGACTAAGGACATGGATTACTGAAACCATGTCCTGTGGTCTGATGAGACCAAGATAAACTTATTTGCTTCAGATGGTGTCAAGCGTGTGTGGTGGCAACCAAGTGAGGAGTACAAAGACAAGTGTGTCTTGCCTACAGTCAAGCATGGTGGTGGGAGTGTCATGGTCTGGGGCTGCATGAGTGCTGCCGGCGCTGGGGAGCTACATTTCATTGAGGGAACCATGAATGCCAACATGTACTGTGACATACTGGTGCAGAGCATGATCCCCTCCCTTCGGAGACTGGGCCACAGGGCAGTATTCCAACATGATAATGACCCCATACACACCTCCAAGACGACCACTGCCTTGCTAAAGAAGATGAGGGTAAAGGACTGGCCAAGCATGTCTCCAGACCTAAACCCCATTGAGCATCTGTGGGGCATCCTGAAACGGAAGGTGGAGGAGCGGAAGGTATCTAACATCCACCAGCTCTGTGATGTCGTCATGGAGGAGTGGAAGAGGACTCCAGTGGCAACCTGTGAAGCTCTGGTGAACTTTATGCCCAAGAGGGTTAAGGCAGTGCTGGAAAATAATGGTGGTCACACAAAATATTGCCACTTTGGGCCCAATTTGGACATTTTCACTTAGGGGTGTACTCACTTTTGTTGCCAGCGGCTTAGACATTAATGGCTATATGTTGAGTTATTTTGAGGGGACAGCAAATTTACACTGTTATACAAGCTGTACACTCACTACTTTACATTGTAGCAAAGTGTCATTTCTTCAGTGTTGTCACATGAAAAGATATAATAAAATATTTACAAAAATGTGAGGGGTGTACTCACTTTTGTGAGATACTGTAGGTGAATTACCTCTTCAAGGAAACTCCTGCAAGGAACGCCTTTGTATGCCTCAATAATTGCTTATATCATGACTTCTGCTTCTTTATCTCATGACAAGTTGTAAGACAAACACAGCATATCTGCATATCATAGATTGGCTCAATTCACTGGAGACCCACATTTGCTAACCCCTAACATGCAGCTCTCGCTCTCAGTTGTTCTGGCTGAGCCGGATGTGTATGTTTATGAAATGTAGATTCCTGAGATCAGTTAGATTCTTGCATGTGCAACTAGTCTATATTGTCTACATCGTTTTTCTTCAGACTAACTGCCTACAGTAACTACTGTATATTTTAATCCTATCTATTTATCTCTATATAGCAATCCTTTTTCCTTTCTTCCGTTCCTCCTTACTGTCTTCTCCTCCTACCTTACCTTCCCTACATCCTGTCTTCCTCCTCCTGCCTTCTGTTTCCTGCTGTACCTTTCTTCCATCCATCCAACCTGTCTTTTTTTCCTGCCTTAACTTCCATCCATTCTGTGTTATTTTTCTGCCTCACCTTCCCTCCATCCAGTCTTTCTCTTCCCACCTTACCTTTCCTCCATTCGTCACTGCCTATCCCACCTTCCCTACTTCCTGTCTTTTCTTCTTGCTTTATCTTCCTTCCATCCCCTCTTCTTTCCATACCTTCCCTCCATTCTGTCTTCTCTTCTTGCCAACCTTCCATCCATGCTGTCTTCTATTCCTGTCCTACCTCACCTCCTTCCTGTCTTCTTCTTCCTGCCTTACCTTCCATCCCTCATGTCTCCTTTTCCTGACTTACCTTCTCTTCATCCGACTTACATTTCTGCCTTATCATCCCTCCATCCTGTCTTTTCTTCTTGTCTTACATTTCCTCCATCCTGTCATCCCTTCCTGCCTACCTTCCCTCCATCCTGTCTTCTCTACCTGCTTACCTTCTCTCTATCCTGTCTTCCGTTCTTGCTTAACTTCCCTCCATCCTGTCTTCTATGCCTGTCTTACCTCACCTCCTTGCTGTCCTCTTCTTCCTGCCTTACCTTTCCTCCATCCATCTTCACTTCCTGCCTTACCTTCCCTACTTCCTGTCTTTTCTTCCTGCTTTATCTTCCTTCCATCCCCTCTTCTTGCCAACCTTCCCTCCATCCTGTCTTCTCTTCTTGCCAACCTTCCCTCCATCCTGTCTTCTCTTCTTGCCAACCTTCCCTCCATCCTGTCTTCTATTCCTGTCCTACCTCACCTCTTTCCTGTCTTCTTCTTCCTGCCTTACCTTCCATCCATCATGTCTCCTTTTCCTGACTTACCTTCTCTTCATCCGGCTTACATTTCTGCCTTATCGTCCCTCCATCCTGTCTTCTCGTCTTGTCTTACATTTCCTCCATCCTGTCATCCCTTCCTGCCTACCTTCCCTCCATCCTATCTTCTCTACCTGCCTACCTTCTCTCTATCCTGTCTTCCGTTCTTGCTTAACTTCCTTCCATCCTGTCTTCTATTCCTGTCTTACCTCACCTCCTTGCTGTCTTCTTCTTCCTGCCTTACCTTTCCTCCATCCATCTTCACTTCCTGCCTTACCTTCCCTACTTCCTGTCGTTTCTTCCTGGTTTACCTTCCCTCTAGCCTTTCTTCTTGCCTTATCTTCACCACTTCCTATTCTCTAACGAAGAACAGAAATAAGTTAACACCTCCATTTAGTTCCTCCCTTTGCGTAGACACTGCTGCCAGTTGTCATTTACCAAAATCATTGCCATGTTCTTGTGGCCTCTGCTCATTATCACTGGGAGAGATTCTATTCTAAATACACACCAAATATCCCCTAATTCCCCATTCTTTATCCCATACAACTCTACACTGAGATCAATAGCATATTCTTGGCTGTTTCATTTTTTTATTTTTTTTTATTGACTCTGACAGAATAAAGCCCTGAATAGTTGCTGATTTCTAACACAATACTTTCTATCTATATGCTCTGAATAGAATGTTAATTTTGAATTAACAAAAGGGATCTCTTCTGAATGAAAATAACACTTCTCGGTTGGTGTAAATGTTGCTTTCTATAGCACAATACCATTATATATAGGAACAAATGCCATTGACTTTTAAGGCTTTCTGTCAGCTACCTATAAAAATAAAAACATATTTAGGAGGATTTCTATGGGATAATGTTGTAGGCGAAGCTGTGTGTTTTATTCAGCAGGGTTTCTAAAATCAGAATCCATAGCATTTTCTTTTCCAATGACTTGGGAGGGGGGAGGGGGAGGCGAGAGGGAAGTCCTGCAAAGTAAATTGCGAGAAACCATGTCAAGAACACAGCAAACATGTGGAAGAAGGTGCTCTGGTCAGATGAGACCAAAATTTCACTTTTTGGCCTGATTTGATTGTAGCCGTATTAGTGAAATTGTGATGTGTGGCGGAAAATGAACACAGCACATCACCCTGAATACACGATCCCCATCGTGAAACATGATGGTGGCAGCATCATGCTGTGGGGATGCTTTTCTTCATCATGGACAGGGAAGCTGGTCATAGTTGATGGGAAGATGGATGGAGCCAAATACAGGGCAATCTTAGAAGAAACCCTGTTAGAGTCTGCAAAAGACTTGAGACTGGGGTGGAGGTTCACCTTCCAGCAGGACAACGACCCTAAACATACAGCCAGAGCTACAATGGAATGGTTTAGATCAAAGCATATTCATGTGTTAAAATGGCCCAGTCAAAGTCCAGACCTAAATCCAATAGAGAATCTGTGGCAAGACTTAAAAAGTGCTGTTCACAGACGCTCTCCATCCAATCTGACAGAGCTTGATCTATTTTGTAAAGAAGAATGGGCAAAAATGTTACTCTCTAGATGTGCAAAGCTGGTAGAGACATCCCCAAAAAGACTTGCAGCTGTAATTGCAGCTAAAAGTGGTTCTACAAAGTATTGTCTCGGTGGGCTGAATACAAATACACACCACACTTTTCACATATTTATTAGTAAAAAAAATTGAAAACCATTTATCATTTTCCTTCCACTTCACAATTATGTGCCACTTTGTGTTGTTCTATCACATAAAATCCCAATAAAATACAATTATGTTTTTGGTTGTAGCTTGACAAAATGTGGAAAATTTCAAGGGGTGTGAATACTTTTTCAAGGCACTGTATAGGGAACAGTAATGCGTAACGCACAGAGTGAATGGGTCAGGAGTGCATAACATACAGATTACAGGAATCAGGAGCATGTAATACACAGAGTGCAGGTGTCAGGAGTAGGCAATACACAGACTGCAGAGATCAGGAGTGCATAACACAGAGCACAGTCATCAGGAGTGTATAACAGACATTGTTTAGATGTTTTTGGCTACCTTTTGGCAATTGCTAGAACCTACTGCATGGTGCCTTTTATGTATGGGTATATGGGATTATAAACTCTTTCCTAATAACAGGTTTGCTTTAACACCATGTATTCAGCATGACACAAGCTCTCTGCTAGATTCAGTCCTCTGAGCCCTCCCACTTAGTACTGTGACATAATAGATCTGGAAAGCTGAAAAAGCCGGGAATGCTCCCTAGCTGCATGCAGCTAAATTCTCAATTCAGATTGCAATCAAGTTGAAACTTTCAATTCTGAAGATCCTCAGAGTCTAAATTAATAAAAGTGCATGGACAGAACACAGAGCTCGGTGAGGCCGGCCAGAAACCACTGTAGTAATTCTTAGCGTTGTGCTGCATCCTCTGAGAAATGGTTATTGCTCTGTGTTCAGAGCTGCATTATTGAACATCTTTTTCAATAATGCCACTGATAATAATTATCCCATGCAGAATACAAATGTAAAGAGATTTTATTTGGTTTGTTTTTCATTATTCAGTTTATAAAAAATAAATAGAACTTTCGCCTTGCAGCACGGGGGTCCCAGTTGCATAGTTGTGTAAAAAAGAAAAAGGCCATTATGCAAACCCAATCACTAAAATGTAACATGTTAATGGGAGTTCAAGGGTCATTTCCAATCTTTTTAAATCTGCAAAGTTCACTGGAATGCATGTAGATAGGAAGTGGCTGCAAAGAACCTGCAGGAGATCAACGCAGGATGAAAACAACAAAATATCAAATTTTACTTTGCAAGCTGCAGATACACTAGCCTAAAGGGTTGTTCACTTTTGAGTCAAGCAGGTAAATCACCCGATCAACATTTTGTTTTCTCAATATAGGTAACACAAATCTGTTTCTTTTAGCGAATCTTCTAACCGTTTCTTTTTGGAATCAAATCATTTTTATTGAAAAAAATGTCATGTTTCCAAAAACAAATACAAAGACATTGTATGGACTAAAAGCAATAGTTCTACGCCTTTCCTAAAAGAATCTATTAAAACTGTTAGAATCACCTCCTGCAGAAGACTACTGTATTCTGAAGCTAAATACATCATCTGATAAAATATGACACCAGCAGTTAAATGTAGTGTTGTTACAAATACTTTTCATTTCCTATTCCTTTCCCCTTGCCTTCTCTTTATATTACCTTACCCTTTCCTTTTCATTCTCCTTACCCTTTCCTTCACCTTTCAATTTCCCCTCCCTTTCCTTCTTATTACCCTTTCCCTCTCCTTCTCCATCCCCTTTCTTTTCCCTTTCCCTTTCCTTCTCCATCCCCTTTTTTTCCCCTTTCCTTCTCCTTCTCCATCCCCTTTCTTTTCCCTTTCCCTTTCCTTCTCCATCCCCTTTCTTTTCCCTTTCCCTCTCCTTCCCTATCCCCTTTCTTTTCCATTTCCCTCTCCATTCCATTTCCTTCTCTTTTTTCCTTCTTCTCATTTCCTCTTTCCTTCTCCTTACCCATTGCTTTCCCTTTCCTTCTCCTTACCCTTTCCTTCACTTTTCCATTTCTTTCTCATTTCCCTTCTCTTTTCTTCTCCTTACCCTTTCCCTCTAGCCTCCTCTTCCTTCTCCTTTTTCTTTCTTTTCCCCTTCTGTCTCCATTGCCATTCCTTCTACTTTCCATTGCCTTCCCTTTCCTTCTCCTTACCCATTCCTTTCCCTCTCCTTTCTCTTTCCTTCTCCTTACTCATTCCTTTCCCTCTCCTTTCTCTTTCCTTCTCCTTTTCCTTTCATTTCCACTTCTGTTTCCATTCCCATTTCTTCTCATTTCTCTTTCCTTTCCTTCACCTTACCCATTCCTTTTCTTTCCTTTCCCTTTCTTTCTCCTTTCTCTTTCCTTCTTGTTACCCATTTCTTTCTTTCCCTTTCCCTTTCCTTCTCCTTTCCCTTCCCCTCTCCTTTCAATTTCTTTCTTATTTCCCTACTCTTTCCTTCATCTTTCCCTTTCCCTCTCCTTTCAATTTCTTTCTCATTTCCCTTCCTTTTTCTTCTCCTTACCCATTCCTTTCCCTTTCTTTTCTCGTTCCTTCTCCTTTCCTCCTTTTCCTTTCCCATTACTTCTCATTTCTCTTCCCTTTTCTTCTACTTACCCTTTCCCTTATCTTTTTATTTTCCTTTCCTTTCCTTCCTTCTCTGTCCATTTTCCTTTTCTTCCTTCCCTTTCTTTTACTTTCCCTTCCTATTCCCTTCTTCCTGTAGTAATGCCTACAATTCTACCGTTCACCAAATAACAATTAGACGTGCTCCACTCTGTAAAGATTGTTATCAGGACAACATGCAGATGACTGTAGAACAGTGTGACTGTCTGTGCTATCTTGTGTCATGTTCTGATTTGCTCCTTGTTTCCTGTTCTTTCTCTGTCACCACCTGCAGTAGAAAATTGCAGCTATTACAGCCCAATAAATGATTAATGGCTTGCATGGCAACTATTCAAAGTAATATAAATGTTACATAAAATAGTAAATATATAAAATATACACTCACCGGCCACTTTATTGGGTACACCTGCGCAATTGCTTGGTAACACAACTTGCTAATCAGCCATCACATGGCAGCAACTCAGTGCATTTAGGCATCTAGTTGCGGTGAGGACGACTTGCTGAAGAATGGGGGAGAAAGGGAATTTAAGTGAATTTGAAGGGGGTAGGTTGTTGGTGCCTGACGGGCTTGTCTGAGTATTTAAAACACTGCTGATCTGGTGGGATTTTCACACACATCCATGTCTAGGGTTTACAGCAGTGGCGGCTTCGTGATCCATTTTTTGATTGACCGACCATGTGCGGTGTCGATCGGCAAACCCTGCACCCCATCTAGGTCACGGACCTGTGTCTCCTCCTCTGTGTCTCCTGCTCACCTTCTCCTCCTCGGTGTCTCCTCCTCAGCGGCTTCTCCTGCGTCTCCTCCTCCTCGGCGGCCAATACAATAGCTTCTCCTCTTGGCCAATTGGATCTCAGGACCACTTCGTGCTTGGCCAGGAGGATAATCAGGAAGACAATAGCAAATATTAATTCGCTATTGTCCCACAACTGGGTGGGCTCAGGGTGCAGTGCTCTGCGCCCCGAGCCCACCCTTTTTTTAAACTAAATAAAAAGCCTCCGGCTCTAATCATGTGCTACTAAAATAAAAGCCCATTGGAATCCATGGGTCAGACGCCCTGCATGTAGTTTAGGGGCCCGGCACATGGATTAGGGGGGCGGCGCCCCTGCTCCCTGTATGGACCAGCAGCCACTGGTTTACAGAAAATGGTCCAAAAACAAGAAAATATCCAGTGAGAGGCAGTTGCGTGGAGGAAAATGCCTTGAGGTCAGAGGAGAATGGGCAGACTGGTTTGAGATGATAGAAAGGCAACAGTAATTCTCCCGCTCTACAAGACTCTGGTCCAGCTGCACCTGGAGTATGCTGTCCAGTTCTGGGCTGGTCCTCAGGAAGGATGTACTGGAAATGGAGCGAGTTCAAAGAAGTGCAACAAAGCTAATAAAGGGTCTGGAGGATCTTAGTTATGAGGAAAGGTTGCGAGCACTGAACTTATTCTCTCTGGAGAAGAGACGCTTGAGAGGGGATATGATTTCAATTTACAAATACTGTACTGGGGACCCCACAATAGGGATAAAACTTTTTTGAAGAAGGGAGTTTAACAAGACTCGTGGCCACTCATTAAAATTAGAAGAAAAGAGGTTTAACCTTAAACTACGTAGAGGGTTCTTTACTGTAAGAGCGGCAAGGATGTGGAATTCCCTTCCACAGGCGGTGGTCTCAGGGGGAGCATCGATAGTTTCAAGTAAGTATTAGATAAGCACCTGAACGACCGCAACATACAGGGATATACAATGTAATACTGACATATAATCACACACATAGGTTGGACTTGATCGACTTGTGTCTTTTTTCGACCTCTCCTACTATGTAACTATGTAACTACGTAAGCAACTTAAATAACTACTCGGTACAACCAAGGTATGCAGGATACCATCTTTGAATGCAGAACACATCGAACCTTGAAGCATGTGGGCTAAAGCAGCAGAAGACCTCATCGGGTGCCATTCCTGTAAGCTAAGAACAGGAAACTGAGGCTACAATTTGCACAGGATCACCAAAATTGGATAATAGAAGATTGAAAAAATATTGCCTGGTCTGATGAGTCTCAGTTTCAGCTGCGACATTCAGATGGTCGGGTCAGAATTTAAACAACAGGAAATCATGGATCCATCCTGTCTTGTATCACTGGTTCAGGCTGGTGGTGTAATGATGTGGGGGATATTTTCTTGGCACACTTTGGGCCTCTGAGTACCAATTGAGCATCGTTTAAATGCCACGACCTACCTGAGTATTGTTGCTGACCATGTCCATCCCTTTATGACTACAGTGTCCCCATCTTCTGATGGCTCCTTCCAGCAGGATAATGCACCATGTCACAAAGATCAAATCATCTCACCACTGGTTTCTTGAACATGACAATGAGGTCACTGTACTCCAATGGCCTCCACAGTCACCAGATGTCATCCAATAGAGCACCTTTGGAAAGTGGTGGAACAGGAGATTCGCATCATGGATGTGCAGCCGACAAATATGCAGCAACTGTGTGATGTTATCATGTCCTTTTTTTTTTTTTATGAAACATCACTTTAAATATAGCATTAAACTAGTTAATCTCCAGGATTTCTCCAGTGCCTCTCCCATCCTCTGGAACTCGCTACCTCCATCTATCCGGCTATCCCCTACTCTTGCTACCTTCAGGCGATCCCTGAAAACTCATCTCTTCAGGAAAGCCCATCACATCTCCAACTAATCTCCTACCACTTCCACCAGCTCATTCCCCACAGTTACAACCTTTTGTACCACCTGCCCCACCCTATTAGATTGTAAGCTCTTCTGAGCAGGGCCCCCTTAATCCTCTTGTATTTTATTGTATCATAACTGTATTGTCTCCCTTTTATATTGTAAAGCGCTGCGTAAACTGTTGGCAATATATAAATCCTGTATAATAATATAATAATAATAATAGTTAAATCAGAGGGTTTCCTTGGGGGAGCTGGCCATCTATTGTTTCCACCACAGCCATACAATTACATGTAAACTATGGCCAATTACGGGTGCAAAACAATAAATCCAATAGTATGCTTTTGTGTTGTGTGAGGAAGCCAGAAGCAGTAGGAGGAAACCCACACAAACATATGGGGAACATACAAATAATATACAGATGTGTTCCTGGCAAGAACTGATCCATGACCCCAGCCTGGAACACAACAACCTAACCACAGAACCGCAGTGCAGCACATTATAGCGCTCCATCACAAACACTAAGGCAAATTTAGCCAAATCTGCCACAAAACTCCAATAGACTGAAAAAAGTATAAACCCAATAAACATACAAAGGGAAAATAAACAGTACTTTTTTTTTTAATCACATTACACCACATAAACCAAGTGTCTGAAATTTATCACAACTAATCAGTCGATGTAGTTCTTAGGGTACAGGTTGGTATAGGCCAACGTCACACAAGGGTAATATTTAAAGTAGAACTAAATGCAAAATAGTTTTTAAAATTTTTGATACAGTAAAGCTATGAGCTATGAGCGCTAAGGGGCGTGAAACACGTTAGCTGGTGATGCCATTTCCCTCTACAGTAAAACCTTGGATTGCGAGCATAATTCGTTCCAGAAACATGCTTTTAATCCAAAGCAAGAAGGAATAAAAGAAGCTCAAATGATTCGTTCCATAACCATTTATTCATAAGTCCTTCAGTTTATAGTCCATATAAAATGATTATAGCCATGTGATAGGTTGTGTAACCATAAAATGTCCATTCACAAATGGCAGCCTCCACAAGGGGATTAGAAGCAAAAATTCAGCAGGAGCTACAGAGTATAAAAGAGAAGAGAGACGCCTCTAAGTGTAGCAATATATTTCTAAATGTTGTACCTCCATTAAATGTAATTATATTGCTACACTTAGAGGCGCCTCTCTTCTCTTTTATACTCAGTTGTGACATGACGCCAGTAGCGTCACTAGGGGGTGGCTTTTGAGGCTATAGCCCTGAATCTGGGGCCCATAGCCCCGAGTATCTGCAGGGGTCCCCAAGGGGAGGGGAGGCTCTCTGGGGACCCTGATGCAAGGGGGAGGGTCTCTGGGGACCCTGATTTAAGGGGAGGCTCTCTGGGGACCCTAATGTAAGGGGGGGCTCTCTGGGGACCCTGATGTAAGGGGGGGCTCTCTGGGGACCCTGATGCAAGGGGAAGGCTCTCGGCTCTCTGGGGACTCTGACGTAAGGAGGAGGCTCTCTGGGGACCCACATGTAAGGGGGGCTCTCTGGGGACCCTGATATAAGTGGGGGGCTCTCTGGGGATATACACACAAACACAAGTATATTACTGTATATACATGTGTATGCCCGCCCAAGCGTATGACTTTCTTTTCTATTCTGCTATGGGCTCTAGCTTCAGATCTTTTGTAGACCTAGCAATGCCCCTGCATGACGCTACTTGTATATCAAGACATTGCTTGTATATCAAGTCAAAATTTATTAAAAAATGTTGCTTGTCTTGCAAACGCTCTCAAACCAAGTTACTCTCAATCCAAGGTTTTACTGTATTTGTGTTTTTGGACATGTTTTTATGGACTTAAATAAAGGTGATTTTACTGGACGTGCGGCCCAACCAGAATTCTTTTTTGCTCTGATGGATGGGACCAGCACCTTGTCTGTGTGTTAGAGGGAGGTGAAGACGGGAGACTGACCTAGAGCGGTGTTCACACACATCTAAGGTAAAAAATGCCCTGCCTTCAGAACCACTTTAAAGTGGATGTAAACCCAATGTCATCCTTTCCATATTACTGCCATAGAGGTTATCTATAAGGATATACATGCCTCCTGCATGTATCTTTACCTGTCAAATGTCTCCCCTCTGTCTGTTATTAGACCTGAAAAACTGCAGATTCTGTGGGCGGGGTCTGTTGTCTGGAGCTCGGTGGGTGGAGTCGTGATGTCAGTAGACTCCCCGCCCACCTCTACACTCCCCTTGTCAATTAACACTGAACTTCTGCTATGATCTCTAACATCCAGTGAAAAGACAGGAAAAAAACCACATGACTTCAGCATGCCAAATCATGCTGAGGTGTGGAACAGCCAATCCTTGCAGAGCTGCTGAAGAAAGGAGTGGGGGTGGGAATTAAAAAATAATGCATGTCTTAGGCTAGTGCACGAGATGTAAATCACCTGTCACTCACAGCAAGGGGGAGGATTTGACAAAGTTTTTCTCAGTTTGTCAAGTTTTATCTCACTGAACAATAAAAGAGGATTGCTCAGAGATGGATTAACTCTTTGTGGCAAGACTGGGCTCAAATGATAGCAAATCTTATACTCTACATTTTGACATAAAAAAAAAATGTTTGGGTTTACATCCACTTTAATAACAGCAACCAGGTCTTTAATGTATTGCTACAAATTTACAATGGTACAGTGGGGAAGAGGAAACTTAGGAACTGCTTCCTCTTTCCTGCAGCAGACTGATGACATCATCCAAGCCTAGGTAAAAAGTGTTTGCATGATAAAAGGTGGAGTTTATTTATTTATTTATTTTAATGGCACTATTGCTGTACATGGGAGGAACTGGGTTTGGTCCAGCACTACCAGTGGGAAGCTGTCATCTGATTGCATCCTCAATCAGCTGGGGCCAAGGCATTGCCTGCCTTGGCCATACACAAAGGGGGATGCTTGTAACATCGTTGACCTGATCTGACCAAATGTTGGCGGGGATGCAATCATGTGACAGCCTCCTATGGTTCCTGCTTGACTGGACCCACAATTATCCCTAATTGTGACATGTCAGGAATGTATTGTTAAGTCCACTTTAAAAAGACTATCTTCTAAAGTAGATTCTTGCTCTTTATTGCAGAAGAAGAGTTTTTTAGATCTTAGGATATTTCTTCTCCGTTCCATTGCTGGACCTGCAGCCTTTGTGCAGCAATGTACAGCGAGTCTATCAGAATGCATTACAGCTCTAGCGGGTTCTGTGCCTGAGGACTGGGGAGAAGAAATGTGTATTTTGGACAGGAAAGAGGAAACGTTTGTGTGCTTTTCTAGCTGCCAGCTGTTCGGTGCACCTTGTCTCTATGCCAAGCACACAGCTGGTCCCTTCTTCCCGTTCAAACTCGGCGTCTTTCAGAGATTCCAACCCAATCATTCTTATTCACAATATTTATGGGAATTGAATATTGGAGCTTCCCCCGGCCTTTTGAATGCCATACAAGGTCTGTGGTTTGCTGACCCGGGTTCAACTACGAGGGGTGCAAAGGACTCAATTTATCCAAGGCACATAAGAACAGCGGGGTCCATCATGTTTGCCCTTCCCCCATTCTTTACTAGCTCTGTTGTACACCCAATAAAGTAATATGTCTCTTTCCACCCCTCTTTTTCTTGTAACCTTTAAAGTCATTTCCTTTACATATCTAAAGCTAAAATCTTTTTTGTTTAGTTTCAGATGGGGAAGGGAATAGCTAATACCCCTGATAGTTTTTTTTTTTTTTTTTTCTTTAACCACTTGCCTACCAGGCACTTTTACCCCCTTCCTGCCCAGGCCAATTTTCAGCTTTCAGCGCTGTCACACTTTGAATGACAATTGCGCAGTCATGTAACACTGTACCCAAAATAAATTGTATCTTTTTTTTCACACAAATAGAGCTTTCTTTTGATGGTATTTAATCACTGCTGGGTTTTTATTTTTTTTGCTAAATAAACAAATAAAGACTGAAAATTTAAAAAATAAAAACACAAATTTTCAAAGTTTGTTAAAATTTTTTGCAAACAGGTAATTTTTCTCCTTCGCCGATGTGCGCTCATGAGGCTGCACTGATGGTCACTGATGAGGCTGCACTGATAGGCGGCCCTGATAGGTGGCACTGCGAGGTGGCACTGATGGGCACTGATAATTGGCACTGGTGGGCACTGATTGGCAGCACTGGTGGGCACAAATTGGACACAGCTGATTACGTGGTAAATAGCCACTGATTGGCTCTTTACCTTAATCTGTGATCAGCAGTGTCCTCAGGATACTGCGATCACAGGGCATGCCACCCGCAGGCACGATCACTGCGCGCTGTCATAGGATGGCGTCCCAGAACTAGACGGCAAGAGGTTAAAGTATAACTAAAGGCAAAACTTTTTTTTTAGTTTTGGATAGAGTGGAGAGGGATTAGAACCCCTGTCAGCTTGTATTGCTGTCTGTGCCCCCATTAGAGAGATTCACCTTCTCTATTTTTCCTGTTCATTTAAAGGTAAAGTAAAAGAAAATCCCAAATTTTGGGTTGCCCCCAGAAAAGTAATAGAGAGGAAATCTTCCAATGGGGACACTAATTCTGGTGACCTGGGGATCACCAAGGTATTCCCTTGATTTGCATGCATTTCATCTCACTTCTTGTTTTGGCTATGGGACAGCAAGTGACGGTAAATCTCCGAAATGGGACACAGATGGCGGGGGAAAAAAATTCACAGGGGTTATAACCCTCCCTTACGCTATCCGAAATGAAAAAAAAAAAGTTTTGCCTATAGTTCTACCTTAATGTCCGTGTCCCGTTGGGCAGATTTTCCCTCACTTCCTGTCTCAGAGACATAAGAGGAAGTAAGAGGTAAACTCACAAAGTAAGCAAAATCCCTCTTTAGAGATTTGTCACTAGAACAAGCATCCCCATTAGAAAGTGTCCCCTTCATTTATGTTCTGGGGACAACTCAGAATTTTGGATTTTTTTCTCAGTTATACAGGTCACCAGGACAAGTAATGAGAGTGATTTACCCCCCTACCCACAGACAGCAATAAAATCCTGACACTTAAAGGGGTTGTAAAGGCTCATCCTAGGCATTAAGGTGAAAAAACACCTTGCAGTCACCGGCCCCCTAGCCCGCCCATTTTACTTACCTGAGCCTCGAATTTCCGTTGGCGCGTCCCCGCCGTCCCTCTTTCCATGGGTTCCAGGCTTTTGATTGGCTAGATTGATAGCAGCGCAGCCATTGGCTCCCGCTGCTGCCAATCAAATCTAATGACGCGGGGGGCGGGGCCGAGTCCTGCATTCGGCCTCTATGGATGCCGAATGCTGGACTCAGGAGCGCGCCCCCAAGGTAACCCCCTTGGGAGAGCGCATCCACAAGGAGGTTATCTAATGCGAGGAGGAGCTGCAAGAGCCGCCGAGGGACCCCAGAAATGGACGTTCGGGGCCACTCTGTGCAAAACGAGCTGCACAGTGGAGGTAAGTATGATATGTTTGTTATTTAAAAAAACGATCCTTTAGTATCACTTTAAGGCTGAGTTCAGACTGCTGTATGGAGCGGCTCACAGCAGAGGGTCCGGTGCATCCCGGTTCTCAGTTTCAGGAACAAATCAGACCCAAATTTTTGACTGGATTCGGACCTGAAGATGCAAAGGACTCTTTTGCAAACCGCTCTGCAGCCATCCCGGAGATGTGTGAACCGGCTCCATTGAGAGCCAGTCACAGTCTCCTGACATGCAAATTGGATATAGGGAAACCTTCATCCCATTCGCATTAGTGTGAACCCAGCTTTAAAGCGGTTGTATACCCCGCTTTGTGATTTTTACCTATAGATAAGCCTATAATAAGTACAGTACTGCTGCAGGACCCTTAGCTTGCTGATTGGACAGTGAAGGAGAAGCAGCACACTGATGAGTCATCCCTCTGTTTCACTTTGCTCTTTCCTCCTGTGAGTGTGTTCATTACCAACACATGTGCACTGCAGCGGAGCCTGGTTGGCTCCTAGCAATGCCCCTACCTTTCCTAGACTAAGTGCAACTGAGCAGAGGATCACATGAAGCTGATATCAAGACAGATTAAGTTGCTTACAACAGATGTATTTAAAAAAAAATTAGGGCTGGGGAAATTAACGATTAATTCCTCTATTAATCGTTCATTTTTTCGATCGATTGGGTACTCACCTCTCCGCTGGCTTCCGGGTCTTCAGGGAGTTCCGTTGGAGATCCGGTGGCGTCACCGACATCAACGTCACCGGACTCCTCCCCCCTTCCCCAAGTGCCACCGTCTGCTAACGAAGGGAAGGGGGGGAGCAGTCCAGTGACGTCGATGTCCGTGAAATCAAAAATTGAGGAAGACAGATCGATTTGATTGATTGATCTCACTGGTCAAAGTATTCAGATAAACATCTATGTAAATCCTGGACTTGGCTATGAAAATCAACATATCTGAGGGCTTTCCTGGCTGTAAGCCAGTTTGACGATGAAGTGACATTGATTGGTTATCCAGCAATCAAGAAACATTTATGCGGGCACTTTTGTTCCAAAGAGCTGACACTTTGCTGTCTCAGCAGGTGATGGATGTCTCTGGCTCTCCATCGGTCCCCCTGATGCACAACGGTGCTATTTAAATCTATCTGTAGGGTGACGCCGTAGCCCCGCCCTGCCGAGGAAGTTCTGAGGAAGTTCTGATTGAACGTAACGCGTACGGGGGAGGAGCTACGCATGACGTCAGCTAAAAGTAGTTGGATCTGTATGTGCATTGTAATTAATCAAAATTAGTCGGTTAATCGATTAAAAAAAAAATTGATTAATCAAACACGAAAATTTTAATCTTTAACAGCCCTAAAAAAAAGTAACCTTTTTAATGAATACATAACTGAATTAGTTGGTATTCTTTACCTTTGCTGGTGTTCAACTTTAAATAAAGTTACTTTGGCCCCTATTTAGAGCGGAGAACAAATACTCAGCACTGTGGCCCACAGGGCATTCTTAAAATGCAGGTCGCAGTGTGAAACCTGCAATGATCTGTTTAACGCTACAGAGAGAACAAGATGAATGAAAGAGACCCAAGTCACATGACTTTTACAAATGGAAACAAAGAGTTGGATTCAAATTATCAGCAGATTAATCAGATTGGAATAAGACACAGTGGCTCTGGTACCACTGCTAACAAAAAAAAATTAACAGTGGTCCCAGATTTGAAAAGTCCAATGAGAGTACCAAGTGAAAGGTCCAGAAGATCAAAAGCTTTTATTTTCATATTTGTTCACAAAAAGACAACATAAAATAGCCAACGCATTTCGAGGGTTCAAAGATTTCCCCCTTCCTCAGGGATACAAAATCGACATAAAGACGTATGCATTTTTAAATTGATTCGATTGGTATTGAGGTACATGAACTCAAATATAACAAAATTCATAAAGACTAAAACCAGTGTTTAGCTGATATCAATTCATATATAAATATAAAAATGATGACAAAATGTCTATCAAAATCCAATAGATCATATCAACATCCAATAAAACAGCAGAAAATGTTCAACTGTAAGCAATAATAAAAATAAAACATAAAAAAAAGGATAAAAATAATGAAAAATAGGTCTTGTTTAAAATTGGACAAAATATTTATAATTCTTCAACAGTTACCAGAATATTATGACATAAAAAATAACAAGGATAATGGCGTTACATGAGACTTCCATCCATCATCAATGTTCTTTATGTAAAGTATTGGTCATTTTGCTTCCGCTTCACCCTGTAATTTAGAGTTTAGTGTACTGTGTTATTAATAGGCTGCCAATAGTTATCCTATTTTTGTTTAAATAGGGATTATTTTGGTGGGTTTAATTTATTCACAATTTATTTTCGATTTTGGTTCATTCCAAGTGCATTTTATTATTTATAAAATTATTATTTTACCCAGTTTTAAACAAGACCTGTTTTTTTCATTATTATTAATATTGGTTACAATTGAATATCCATTTCTGTTTTACTTTAAAATGATTGGATTTTGATATGAATTTAGTCATAATTATTGTATTGGCATGTAACGCACCCCACGTAGAAGCCGCTGGCGAATAGGGAACCCCCACCCTACACTGCCAGGCACACCGAATCTTTACAGGCTCCCAGAGTCAAGAAACAGTCCAGTGCTTGTTTTTTTGTATTTTATTGAGGGGAAAAAACTTGGATAGGGAATATGGATATTATGGAATGCCCACTCGAATTAGAACAGTCTATATATCCTCCCCTCTCTTCCTTCAGAAAACTTGCTTGCAGAAATCCTACCTGTCACACTGATCTGACAAAAAGGCAACAGTTAGATCTTGAAGCAAAAACCCTTTACATGCAGGCAACGCTGTATCCTGGCCTAGGCCAACAAGGCCCAAGCCTAGGGCAACTCTTTGCAGGGGGGCAGCACGGAAAGAGTCTCCGCCGGCTTACGCTACACTGTTATAGTAGCACCAGTCTTATGGGGGGGCTGAGAAGCAAGTTAGTCTAGTGCTCCCATAAAGCGGCCTCACTGCTTCCGTTATGCGGAGGGGGGGGGGGTGCGCCGCTTCTAATTTTGACTGTCCTCTCATCCTGGACCACAAACCTTCCTCACTGTGCTATATGTTTTCTGCTGCACCACTGGCATGGTTATATCTTCTTAGTCCTCTCCATAAAATACGCTTAAAGTAGAACTATGGGCAACACTTTTTTTTTTCATTTTGGATAGAGTAAGGGAGGGTTATAGCCCCTGTCAGTTTATTTTTTACCATCCCTGTGCCATTGCAGAGATTTCCCTTCACTTCCTGCCCCATAGCCAAACAGGAAGTGAGAGGAAATCTATGCAAATTAAGGGAATCCATTGCCCCCCCCAAGTCCTCAGAACTAGTGTCCCCACTCAAAAATTTCAGGGCGGGTCTTAAACAGCAAGGGGTGTGGCCTTGACAAGAAGTGGTGGGTCATATTTAAATTGGGGGGTGCACGAGTTTAGTCAGGCCTAGGGCAGCACAAAACCTAAATACATTACTGCATGCAGGGACCGCGGGCCCCTTGGGTTGTGTGGAAATACAGTGTCCAGCTTACATTCCTGTGGCTACTGATCCAAGCACCACCTCTTCAGGCACTGCCAGCCCACCTGGTGGCAGCTGCCCCTTTCACTAGCTTCACTCCTGGCTACTTCTCCACAGTCCTCCCAGACTGCATACTCACCAGCCACCCAGCTAACTTCTCCTGGACGTGCTGACTTTCTCCCACTGTCCTCACTCCTGCTCCCATGCATCCATGACTCCTCTGTGTGACATTAGAGGATTCCTCCAGCAGCCGAACCCCAGGCCTGATGTCACCCCCCTCCCCCCAGACTAGGGGACACCTTCAAGGGCCACCGACAGCCTCCTCAGCCCGCTATTCCAGATTATTTAAGAGGTGCCCACCCCCTGCCAGCCCATTTGCTGGGGATTGGCTGGGGCCCTCCTCAATACTCCAGGCAGCTCCTCCTAACCTCCCACCCAATCTTCTGGAAGCTTCTCCAAGGTTCCAGCAAGTAGGGGGAGGTACCAGAGGTGCTGCCTGATGAGTCATCCAGCCTCCCCGATTCACTCAATCCTGACCCAGATTCAACCCAGCCTGGCTCTCAGCCAGGCCAAATTTACTTACACTAAACACTTACACCTAGCACTCTACACTGGAGGGTGCTACAGAAATGAATTCATATCATTTCGATTTTATGTTTTTTTTTTTTATTTATTTTTTTTATATTTATGAGTTAATTACTCCAGTACCACAAGAATCAATATAAAAATTCATATTGTCATTTTTTTTTGTAGTCTTTAGAAGGAGAAATTTTCGTACCCCCCTCTAAAATGCATTGGCTATTCTATGTTGTCTTTTGTTGAACAAATATCAATATTAAAAGCTTTTGGACTCTGAGACCTTTTGTTGGGTTTTCTATACATGGCTTTTACAGGTTTTTATGAGTGCTTTTTGATTATTGGTGTTCTGCTTATAAAAACATAACCCTATTTTCTGACAGGAAATGTATGATGACAGGCTGTTGGCGGAAAATCGGACCGTTTGTACGCTCCATTGGACAATTGTTGTCGTATTTTCCGCGGACAAATGTCTTGTCAGATTCTCCGAACGTGTGTACACAAGTCCAAATACGCATGCTCGGAAGCAAGGACGAGCCAGAAGCAGTCAGTCTTGTAAACTAGCGCTCGTGATTTTATTATTAATTATTATTCATTATTATTCAACCAAAAAATAAAATAAAAACATCATGTATGTGTCCTGCTTCTTAATATAGGGGGTCAACAATGCCAAGAGTTGGTGAAAGCAGGGTCCGTCATCCGGAGATAATTCCGAAAATCAGCTGGATTATTCTCCTGGTGCTCCTGCAGCAAAGGCATATGACATTATTGGTCACGATTAATAAAGCAACCAATTTTTGGTTCAAGAACTCCTCCTCCGCCTGTTCCTGGACTGGATTGGGTCAAAGCAATAACTCCAAGGCCAATAATAAATAACACGTTATCTCCTCCGATTCCGCAACATGTCTGGTTGATGAAACGAACTGAAAAGCACAAAATGAAAAGCGCAAACTGAAAAGAGCCAAATGAAAAGCATGAATAAACACTCACCAAACTTCTACTAACACAAAATTAGCAGAAGGAGCCCAAAGGGTGCCACTAAAGAGCTGAAAAAACACGTAGAACATCACTACGTTCCTGTTTGTTGGCCGACAATTCCTTTGTATGCAAGACAAAATCCAGGCACACACCTTCGGACAGAAGTCCGAGGTTTTGTCTGCGTAAAATCTGATGTACGAGGCTTTAGTTTTAGGCTAACCATAGATCTCGGAGGGCAGCTACACAGCTTTTTTATTTTAGCATCGCTTTTTTTTTTTTTAAATGGGAAGTGTCCACAGGACACAGCCTGGGAAGCTTCTGTTCAGCAAATTATCTGTCTATACTGTATGTCCTAGTTTGGTTGACCAGCCAGTTACAACTATCAGAACTTCAGCAACAGCCTTAGGTTGGCCTAGCTTGTTCATAACAAGCGCGTGTTTAAATTTTGTGGAAAATAAACTACAAGGGGTTAAACTGATCATCACTTCCAGAAGGTGAAGCACAATTGGGGGATTTTATTTCACTGGCCACCCAGGTTGATGTATGACGTTCAAACCTAAACCACATTGCACTCTCTTTCCTCGGGCCGCAGACCTCTTACATATTGTCTGCCGGAGAGCCGGATGGGATAAACATTGCTACATTTGGGTATGGACTGTTCAGAGGTGTGCAGAGCATTTTCTGAAACACACCGTCGTTAAAGAAAGTACTTTATGAAACTGATGAACTTAAAGTGGACCACTTAGTAACTATACTAGTCTGTGTGAATAAAAACCCTTACATTTCACAATATACAGCAATAATATAAATACAATAAAATAAAATCAGTACCTTTTATCATTGAATAGCAGTCTTTGAGCCCCGTGACTTTGCCTAGGCTGAGATGATGTCATTAGTCAGCTGCAGGTAGGTTGGAAGCATTTTCTCAGTCTCCTCTTCCCCAGTGATCAGACGGCAACATTTTACCTTTACAGTAGGCTGAAATAAGGTTGCCATCTCATCTCTTAAAGTGGAGGACCACCCTAAAGAAAAAAAAATGCATCAAAAATCTTTAAAAAAATTAAAAAAAAAACATGTGGAAAAAAAAAATTAACTTACTTGAAACCCTTGTTGCTAGGCAGTCTTCCTAATCTGCCTCTTCCTATTTTGTGGCATGTCCTGCTCCTCAGTGAGCAGCCCGGTTGCCTTCTGGGAACTGTGTGTGTTCCCAGAAAACCACGGGGCCATTCACGGAGCGCCACCTGCAAGGCTCCACTGCCTGTTTCCCTTAGTTAGGATGGCGGTGCCGGGACCCAAGAGCCGAGGGACGGGTCGGTCTTGGGTGGCCGACATCACAGGCACCCAGGACAGGTAAGTGTACTTATTTAAAGTCAGCAGCTACAGTGTTTGTAGCTGCTGACTTTTAAATTTTTTTTTTCCTGGCCGGAAGCCCCCTTTAAGTCTATAGGTGACATCACCTCCCAGGCTCTGCAGTCCTTGTCACTTCTCTCTCCTCTCCCCTGAAGCCGGCCTTTGAGGAGATCATGTGACCATACTGAAGCACCCTAAAGGCCCGTACACAGGAGACGAGCCTCAGATGGGAAAATTCGTAAGAAGAGCTGTCTGCGGATTTTCGGATCGTTAGTACGGTGCTTTCGACAGCCAATTTCACTTTTTTGTCAGACAAAAGCTGGATGTGCAGACTATAAAATTTTTGTCGGATGTGAACACAACATCTGATTTTCGGATGGTCAGCACAGAAATCGTCACACAAAAGTCGAAAGTACAACCACGCATGCTCGGAATCAAGGAACGACCAGTCTTGTAACCTAGCGTTCGTAATCTAGAATTAACATTCATGACGTGGCAAATTACGAAATCTCCAAATGCAGCGCACATTCTCTTCTTCTTTAATGGGATAATAATGAAGCTGCTTTGCTGGTGATACTGATGGAGTTATGCCAAACGTATTTTAAAAGGCATTTGTTTTGTATTGATATAATTACTATTCATATTATGGTTGTTGTTTGATTTTTTGGGGAAGTTACCACAACACCATTATCCCTGAGTTTTTCAGATCAAAGATACAACTGTGTTGGTGTCCCTTGTTAATTTTCCATTGTGTTGTTTTTAACCAGTTCAGCCCCGGAAGATTTGGCTGCTTAATGACCAGGCCATTTTTTGCGATACGGCACTGCGTCGTTTTAACTGACAATTGCGCGGTCGTGCGACCCTGTACCCAAGCTAAATTGACGTCCTTTTTTTCCCACAAATAGAGCTTTCTTTTGGTGGTATTTGATCACCTCTGCAGTTTTTATTTTTTACGCTATAAACAAAAAAAGAGCGTCAATTTTGAAAAAAACACAATATTTTTTACTTTTTGCTATAATAAATATCCCCAATTTTTTTTTTTAAAAGCTAATTTTTTTCTCAGTTTAGGCCGATACGTATTCTTCTACATATTTTGGTAATAAAAATCGCCATAAGCGTATATTGATTCGTTTGCGCAAAAGTTATAGCGTCTACAAAATAGGGGATACATTTATGGCATTTTAATTTTTTAATTTTTTTTACTTGTAATGGCGGCGATCTGCGATTTTTATCGAGACTGCAACATTATGGCAGACACATCGGACACTTTTGACACGTTTTTGGGGCGATTGACAATTATACAGCGATCAGTGCTATAAAAATGCACTGATTACTGTATAAATGTCACTGGCAGGGAAGGGGTTAACACTAGGGGGCGATCAAGGGGTTAACTGTGTTCCCTGTGTGTGTTCTAACTGTAGGGGGAGGGGACTGACTATAGGCGATGACAGATCGTGGTTCCTAGCTATTAGGAACTCACGATCTGCATCTCCTCTGCACATACAGAACAGGGATGTGTGTGTGCCTCTCGTGCCTGCAATCATGCGTGGCTAGCGGTCATCATGACCACCGCTCAGGAGCATCGGCACCCCTGCAATGCAGTGGGCGCACGCACGTGCCTGCTATCCTGCTTAAAGGAGTCGACGTACAGCTACGATGGTTCGCGGGATCGTGCCGACCTGCCGCAGTATAATATATATAATATAGTTCTCATTAGACTGGAGGAGGCTTGAGACTCTGCTACAGAAAGGTGATCAAAATGTTATGGTTGATCGGTGTAGTTACATTGGCCAAACTATACCAATATAACTATGTAAAATTATAACATGACGGGACTTATTCTTTAATCCAGTGTGCATGCTGTCAAAAAAAAAATTGCGTACGGATTCTTCATGTGGGACAATCAATTCTGGCAACCATTATTTTTTGATGGGCCAAAGAGGCATTTTCAGGACGGAGCTAAGATCAAGAACACGGGGGGCATGACCTCAAACTAGCAGGAGGAAAGTTCAAAGCTAACCTTAGAAAGTATTATTTTACTCAAAGAGGGGTTGATGCCTGAAACAGACTTTCACCAGAGGTAGGGAATGTGAACATTCTTTGGAAAAAAAATAGATCTATACATGGTATAAAAATGGTTAAAAAAATAATAATAAAACAATATACAAAAAAAAGAGGCAGACCCGATGGACCACTTGGCCTTTTTCTGCCATCGATCTTCAATGTTTCTATGAAAAAAAAGAAAAAGAAATAAATATTACAGCAAAAACTAAGAAAGAAGTTGAGTGCTTCTCGCCGCGCTCACAAAGGGTGTAAATCCAGTGCATTCTTAGCATTTGTCCCCTCCTTGCCCCATCCCTTAAAACAAGGCACAATGGTTGTTCCTGTAGGTGTAGTTCGGCCTCAGGAATGAATAGATGTTTAGTGCAATAAATGAAAAACACCTGGGCTGTTTTGCTGTGCGAATGGCACACTGCGAGTCCTTTGTTTCCACTGTTGCTTTTAAAGAGCTCCCTTCATGATAAACGCTAGAGCCGTGCTCGCTCGCAGACCGCATTGAAAAGCCTTAGCCCCAGGGCTTTTAGAGGGAAGCCATTTAGGAAAGCCTTGTTTGAGTTAGTGACACACAGACCCGAGACCACAAAAATTCACCTCTGGGACGTTAATGCATAATCAGGAAAAGTAAAACGACACAAAAGCTCCACTGTTGAAAAAAAAAAGCCATTGCAGTTCACCTGTAAAAGGATCAAAATTCCCCTCTTTAAATAGTTGAAGTGTTGGCGGTGCATTGTGTAGTTCATTAGCTGTAGGCCCCACTAACAAAGAATCCCAAAGCAGGGAAAAAAGTGACGTTACTAAATTCTCCTTACTCATCGGTTTTATGGGGGGGAGGGTGGCAGAGTCATACTGGAGTAACAAACAACCCAGGTATCTAAAGTAGAATCTCAAAAGTCATTTTTAATTATTTTAAATGTGCAGCTTTCTTTATACAAATGGGTTATTAAGAAAATAACCAAATGAACAATGTTGACATACACTATATTGTCAAAAGTATTGCGGCACATGAACTTTAATGGCATCCCAGTCTTAGTCCGTAGGGTTCAATATTGAGTTGGCCCACCATTTGAAGGCCTGGCTCGCAGTCTCCGTTTTAATTCATCCCAAAGGTGTTCTATCGGGTTGCACTTAGGGGGGTCTATACTGAGGGGGGTCTGCACTGAGGGAGGTGTCTATACTGGTGGGTAGGGGTCTGCACTGATGGGGGGTGTCTATACTGATGCGGAGGTCTGCACTAGGGGTGTCTATACTGATGGAGGGGGGTCTGTACTGATTGGGGGGTGTCTATACTGATGGGCGGTTCTGCACTGAGGGGGTGTCTATACTGATGGAGGGGGGTCTGTACTGATTGGGGGGTGTCTATACTGATGGAGGGGGGTCTGCACTGAGGGAGGTGTCTATATTGGTGGGTAGGGGTCGGCACTGAGGGGGGGTGTCTAAACTGATGGGGGGTCTGCACTGTAGGGGGGTGTCTATACTAATGGAGCAGGGTCTGTACTGATTGGGGTGTCTATACTGATGGGAGGGTCTGCACTGAGGGGGGTGTCTATGCTGATGGAGGGGGGTCTGTACTGAGGGAAGGAGGGGGGTCTGTACTGAGGGAGGGGGGTCTGTACTGATTGAGGGGGTGTATATACTGATGGAGGGTCTGCACTGAGGAGAGGTCTATACTGATGGAGGGGGGTCTGTACTGAGGGAGGGGGTCAGTACTTAGTGGGGGGGTCTATACTGAGGAAAGGGGGTCTGCACTTAGTGAAGGGGGCTCGGTACTGAGGAGGGAGGTCTATACTGATGGGGGGAGGTCTATACTGATGGAGGGGGGTCTGTACTGAGGGAGGGGGGTCTATACTGAGGAAGGCGGATCTGTACTTAGTGAAGGGGGTCTGTACTAAGGGAGGGGGATCTATACTGCGGGAGGGGGATCTGTACTGCGGGAGGGGGATCTGTACTTAGTAGGAGGGGGGTCTATACTGAGAGAGGGGGGTCTGTAGTTAGTGGAGGGGGTCTGTACTGGGGTGGAGGGGTCTGTACTGAGGGGGACTATAGTTGGTGGGGGGGGGGGGTGACACCATTTTTTTCCGCACCGGGTGACACCAACCCTAGTGACGCCACGCAGTCAAGTTCCTCCACTCCAAACTCACTCATCCATGTCTTTATGGACCTTGCTTTGTGCACTGGTGCGCAGTCATGTTGGAACAGGAAGGGGCCATCCCCAAACTGTTCCCACAAAGTTGGGAGCATAAAATTGTCCAAAATGTCTTGGTATGCTGGCGCCTTAAGCTTTCCCTGGTTGAAAAACAACCCCACACCATAATCCCCCCTCCACCAAATGACTTGGACCAGTGCACAAAGCAAGGTCTGGGTGAGCAAGGTGTCTCATTTTTAGGTGAGCAGAGAAATCACAAAACAATCCAGTGGCTCCTTTGGGGTAGCACTACAAATCTAAAAGTGAATATAAAGACAAAAGAGTAAAAGGGTCGGTATAGCTGAAGTAGAATGTGTATCAAGTAGGGTTGCACCGATACTGTATTTTTATCGGCGAGTAGGAG
Source organism: Aquarana catesbeiana (assembly GCF_042186555.1). Classification (NCBI taxonomy): domain Eukaryota; kingdom Metazoa; phylum Chordata; class Amphibia; order Anura; family Ranidae; genus Aquarana; species Aquarana catesbeiana. Next base: position 47,538,821 of record NC_133336.1, read on the forward strand.
TACCGATACTTTCAGTCAAGTACTCGCGAGTAGGAGTACCGATACCAATTTGCATCAATACAAAAAAAAAGGGAAAAAGGCAAAAGCGCCAACTAGTGGACAGTTTAAAACATGTTAGAATTCACAGTACATATCTGGCCACGTGCAAAATAATCTACATAGGTGTTCTGGTCTGCCGATGATACCAAATCAGGGCCGCTGGAGGTGCTCACAGGGCTGGAGGAGAAGTTCTGGGACCCCATGGGTATAGGCAGAAGTGATGTCAGCTTGAGGCCGTGATTTGCTATAATTTGCGGACCGGGACACCCATGTAGATTATTTCCCATGTGGCCAGATATGTACTTTTTAAACTGCCCACTAGTTGGCGCTTTAATCCCTTTCTATACCCACACACAGGAGCGGTGGGGGAAGTCGCATTTGATTCAGCTAGAAATCTCACCGCATTCCTGTTGAAATTGCATGCGATTCTTTGCAGTGCAATTTGCGCCTATTCATTTTGTATTGACGTAAATCACACCACAAAGTATCAGTTTCGGTATCGAGAGCATTTGGCCGAGTACCAATACTCGCACAAATGCTTGGTATCGGCACTTCTACCGATATCAGTACATCCCTAGTAAGAACAGAAGGTAAGGAAGTGGGTAGGAAAAAAAAGTTTAAGGGTAGAGGCTGGGGGAGAGAAAGAAGGCCCAGGGGGTTCGTTTTTTATATGATTAAATGGACAGTAATGAGCTGTCAGTTTGTGAGGGTTGTAAAAGCAATATACAGGTTGCCATATGAAAAGAAACTTAGCGTGGGTGTCGTCAAGGTAGCTGTAAGGTTTTCATCGATCATAATGTCAATTACCCTGTTATTAACAGTTTCAAAGCTTGGAGTGGGAGTTTTCCAGACTCTAGCTATTGTAAGTCTATTCGCCACAGAAATATGGAGGATTAACGCCCATTTTGTTTGATAAATACCAATAATAAATGTGTTTAATAACACTCCCTAAAGGCTCTTACGGTGGTTCGTAGAAATTAATGTATGAATAAGATTGTAAACACATCTCCATAATCTGCTCACTATTGGATATGTCCTCTGCCTTTTCAGGATAAAGTCAAATGACTGTTGCATAGCAGACCCCTATTGACGTCCAAAGGTGTGTACACCTGACCATTACACCTATGTAAGTTTGTTGGACATCGTATTCCAAAACCATAACCATAAATATGGAATTTGTCTTTCTTTGGGGCTTTAAAATTCTCCATTTCTCTGGGAAGTCTTTCCACAAGATTTTGGAGTGTTCCATTGAATTCGTGCCCATTCAGCCAAAAGAACATTAATGAGATCAGGTGCTGATACCAAACTGATCAAACCATGTCTTTATAGAGCTGGCCACCATTTATGAGGTCAGGTACCGATGCTGGATGACAAGACCAGGCTCACAATTGTCTTTCAAGTTAAAAAAAATATAGATATGTCATGCCTAGCATAACACAGACGGTCAGACACTATGGCTGGCTTCTGTGTTCTTCACCTATAGCACCCCCTTTCCCATAAGGCAAGCAGGCCTACCGGTACTCGGATGCCTCCAGGTCTTATACACAATGTAAAACACCATTAAAATAGTACCCAGAGGCCCTGCCATGAAGACCTTCATGGCATGTTCAGGGACTTCTTGTTATAGGGTTACAATGTCTCCCAGTAGGGTTCCTGTGTTGTCACCCTGTCACATGGGCTTCCGATGGAATTATTATTATTATTATTATTATCAGGGCTTTTTTTCTCAGAGAATAGGTGCAGGAACTCCGCCTTTCGGAGTTAGCCCTTGTCTCTGCTCCTATCCACCTCCGAGAACCGTTACTTGGTTCCACCCCCTTTCCACCTCTGAAATACTGCCCCTTTTAGAAAATACAGAACCAAGTAACATTTGTGGTACTAAGTAATTTGTATGGAATTTGTTAATGATAACAAGAGCATTAAAAAAGATCCCCTGCAGCCACCAATAGACCCCTCCCCCCCCCAGCAACAATGGACCATCTGCAAAAAATACCCCCCTCCAGCAACAATAGACCCCCGGCAGCAACAACAGATCTCCCCCCCACAGGCAGCATCAATAGACCCTCCAGCAGCCAGCTACAATAGACTGCTCCCTCAACAGTAAATCTCCCCAGCAACAACTGACCCCCCCCAGCAACAATCGATCCTCACCAGCAACAATAGATCCCCACGCCAGCAACAACAGACCTCCCCCTGTAAAAATAGATTGCTTCCAGACACAACAGCCCCCCCCCCCCCAGCAGCAACAATAGACCTCCCCAGCAACAATAAACCCCTGCAAAAATAGCACCTCCTGTAACAATAGATCCCCCAGCAGCCAGCATCAATAGACACTGTAACACAATCCAGCACCCCTTGCCATTACATACATTCAGTGCTGAAGGTGCCGGAACTGCGTTCCCCAGCGTTCCCACTGAAAAAAAGCCCTGATTATTATACAGGATTTATATAGCGCCAACAGTTTACGTAGCACTTTACAACTTGAGGGTAGAAAGTACAAGTACAATACACTTTAAAGAGGAGGTAAACTTTCTCTGCAAACGTTTACCTTTTAACGCTATAGGTATTGAAAATATCTCCTAAACCATGTACAGTTTAGGAGATATTTCCAGTGCATGCAGCCAGTGACATCACTGGTGCATGCGCTCTGAAGGAACGGTCCACGTGTGCAGTTCCTTTCCTAGCCTGTGGCGTGAACAGCAGCTCCGGTCAATCACAGCACCGTAGCCCGCGAAACCGAAAGAAGCTCTGGAAAAGATGTCGGCTGTGACAGCTTGGTTTTAAGGTAAATATTTCATAACGAGCTAGTATGTGATGCATACTAGCTCATTATGCCTTTGTCTTGCAAGTTTATTTTTTTTCAGAGGTTTACAACCTCTTTAATACAGTAGGAATCAGAGGGCCCTGCTCTTTAGAGCTCACAATCTAAGAGGGAAGGTCAAGAAATACAAGAAGTAATAACTGTGGGGATGTGCTGATAGAGAAAATAAATGTACAGTTGTTAGGTGGGGGCCAGATGGGCTTATCTAAAGAGATGAGCTTTCAGGGATCGTCTGAAAGTGGACAAAGTAGGAGAAAGTCAGGCAGATTGGGGTAGAGCATTCCAAAGGATGGGAGAGGCTCTGGAGAAGTCTTGGAGACGAACATGGGATGAGGTGACAAGGGAGCTAGACAGCAGGAGGTCTTGGGAGGAGCCAAGAGAACAATTTGGTTGGTATTTTGAGACCAGGTTAGTGATGTAGCTGGGGGCCAGGTTGTGGATGGCTTTGTAAGTTATTGTTAGTATCTTGAATTTAATTTGTTGAGTGGCAGCCAATAGAGGGATTGGCAGAGAGGTGTAGCAGACGCGAGCGTTTAGAAAGGTGTATGAGCCTGGCAGCAGCGTTCACGATGGACTGAAGTGGGGATAGCCTATTTAGAGGTAAGCCAGTGAGGAGGGAGTTGCAGTAGTCAAGACAAGATGGATTAGAAGCTTTGGGGTAACATTGGTTAGGAAGAGGCATATCTTGGAGATGTTGAGGAGGTTGAGGCAGCAAATTTTGGATATTGATTGGGTGTGAGGCCGAAAGGTTAGTTCAGAGTCAGGGATGTTGAAGTCACCGAGAATGATTGTAGGGATTTCAGAAGAGAGAAAGTAGGGTAGCCAGGCAGAGAGGTCATCAAGGAAGGTTGATAGCGGTCCAGGGGACCGGTAGATGACAGCAATTCTTAAAGAAATAGGAGAAAACAGACTAATGCAATGTGCCTCAAAAGAGGAGAGTGTCAGATAGGGAGGTGGGTGAAGTACCTGATAGGTGCTGTATGGGGCTAGAAGGATTCCCACTCTACCCCCCTTCCCTCCACTTGGCCTGGGGGAGTGAGTCCAGAGAAGGCCACTATAGGAGAGGGAAGCAGGAGAAGTAGTGTCGGATTTATGAAGCCAGGTTTCGGTAATGGCAAGTAGGTTAAAGGAATTTGTGATAAAGAGGTTTTAAATACAACATTCCAAGTCCACTATCTACAGAAGGCCATACAGAAATAGATTCCACCATCCTTTCCAAAGAGCGGCTGGACAAATCTCTCACTGGTGCCTGGCTGTCAAAATACCTAGAACACTGCCTGCATCTGATTGGATGAGGGGGCTGTATGACCACAATTTTCTTACCAGTGCCTGGTGTCGAGCATTGTCTTCCCAAAGCTGGTTATTCTTACCGCTGTGGGTCCTCAGAACCACCATATTAGATACGGGAGCCAGCTGTGGCTTCTTTAAGATGCAGGATCATTCATAGAGCACCTCCCTGGTGCTCCATGAATGATCCTGCAGCTCACTGGAACATGTGACATGCACACCACCACAGAGCTGATGCAAAATGGATTCTTTAATATCTTCACAGTCAGGAGAGCAGTACAGGACAAGCTGTTATGAATAAGCACGTTTCAAACTCAAATCACGTGCTTATTCATAACAGCCAACAGGGCCATCTAGGGAGAAAATTTCGACCTGTTCATCAGGAACAAACAAAACTCTGTGCATGGCCAGCTTTAGTGTCTCTATTTTATTCTAGAGCCCTGAGGAAAGAGGCACCTGCAAAACCCTGAAACGTGTTGTCTATTTGTACATATTTAACCTGAAATCAAAATGAAAAAACGTTAACGCAATTTAATGGTAATTAATAAGTAATTAATTGAATTAATATAATGTATTAATAAACATTAAGTTAAAAAATATATATTTATAATCCAATTAAACTTGCTGTTTGGACTACAATGCTTTGGTATGGCGTTGCAATCCTTATTTCCTTCTTGTAAGTGCTTAAAGCTGATTGGAGCACAGCTTTAAACATAACACCATTCAAAATTCACTAACATCATTATGATTAGAAGTACAGATTCCAGTTAGCCTCCCCACCCCCTCCTTTGGAGCATTATGTTTATTACTATAGTACAAGTGCCCTATAAAACCAGTGTTGATATGTTACTCTGCTGTTGTTCTGTGCACAGATTCTAATTTAATAAGCACAGGTCTGTTTCCACGAATATTCAATGTCTATATTCCCCCCGGCTGTACTGGGGGAATCATTATCTGCCAGGCTAGATAATTGTAGGCAGAAGTGTGCACACTAAAACAACAGATAATAATAATTACAGCCCATACATGAAACATTAATGTGCTGCCAGCGTATGGGCAATTCCCCGCAACTTTAAATCTCTTCTTAGCCTCATCTGTGAAAGATTTTGCTAAATTATTCAAAGCCGTTGTTAAACCGAAGGATTAAAGCTCATAAATTCTTAGGCTAAGCTTCAGGTATTGCAAATATAGTCTTCGTTTTTGCTAGCCCCCTCCGCTTCCCTGGTAAGTCAGAATTCATTTTTAGAAAGTAATGAGGCCTTTAGATATGAATGATGACCAGGTCACCAATATCAGGTACAGGCAGTACTCCCATACTTCCGACTCCAGGCCCCATTGGGTCAGAGGGGCCTGGGCCTGGCACCGACTGCCTATGGGTGGCCACACAGGTGATATAGGGCTCTCTAGTGCTGCAGTCTCTCCTATCAAGTACCAGTAATGCAAGGTGTCCTGGATCCATCCATTCTAAAGCAGCTGGCCAAAGCTGTAGCTCCAACTACAGCGGCCATGAGCGGACAGTGCTGATGACAGGGGACCACAGACAGTCCATTGGGGGCCCCTGTACACTGTGCAGACCTGTCTGGTTGGATGGCCATTGCATAGGCCAATGGTCCCCAAACTGCAGCCCAGGGGCCTGGATGTGGCAATTGGATTGCTTTTATCTGGCCCTTGTGGCACTCTTCCACCAACTGACACCATCGATGGGGCATTATTTCTCTCACTGACACTATCGATGGGGCACTATTCCTCCCACTGACACCATTGATGGGGTACTATTCCTCCCACTGACACCATCAATGGGGCACCATTCTTTCCATTTATATCAACAACAGGGCACTATTACTTCCATTCAAACCAACATTGTTTGTGCCCACTGATACCAGGGCATTTTCTGCTCCCACTGGTCACAGCCGGCCCCCCTAAAGTCTGACAGACAGTAAAATGGCCCTTTGCTTAGAAAGTTTGGAGACCCCTGGCATAGGTTGCTCAGGTTGGTCTGCCATAGTGCAGGTATTAGTAAAATATGAAGGTAGAGTATATGATCGGATTGCGCTCGGTATGGGCAACTTTACATGGTGACTGGTCAATGTGCCATCTCTGTGCCTCAGAAGCTCCTTTGCTATTGACTTGCCAGCATGAAGCTCTTAGACACGCCTACAAATGGACCCCCCCCACCATAGCCTAAACCTGACACTGGGTGCGCCCTGTCAGGTAGGCTGTATGGAGCCCAATGATTAGGAACGGGGTCCTTATGATGACATGGCAGCTGGTATTTTCAGAAGGCGAGGTTAAATTTGGGAGCCCACATTTTTTCTAATGGTTTCCTTTTGGCAGAGATCAGGTGACTAAATGCCTTGCCTGAATTTGGATCATCCCCTTCAGCAGAGGTCACATGACCAAAGATAAACTAAACTAAAAAGTGCAACCAATGAGAATTCAGCTTTTTAATGAACTTCAAGTAGGTCTTCATTAATGGTGAGAGAAAGTCTGAAATATCTACAGTATCTGACATAAGTGAGTACACCGCTCACATTTTTGTGAATATTTTATTCTATCTTTTCATGTGACAACTCTGAAGAAATGACACTTTGCTACAATGTAAAGTAGTGAGTGTACAGCTTGTATAACAGTGCAAATTTGCTGTTCCCTCAAAATAACTCAATACACAGCCATTAATGTCTAAACCACTGGCAACAAAAGAGAGTACACCCCTAAGTGAAAATGTCCAAATTGGGCCCAATTAGCTATTTTCCCTCCCCGGTGTCATGTGACTCGTTAGTTTTACAAGGTCTCAGGTGTGAATGGGGAGCATTCTACTTTTAAGGTGATAGCTGGATAAAAGTATTACTGCACACAAAGTGGATTTATATATTTTGTGCCTATTGAGGAATATATTTAAATGATTGCTTTAGTGCATGGGTAGGCAACCTTAAAGAGGTGGAGATCTACCTGAACAACATGGGAGAAGTCACTGGGCACAGTGCCACCTCCTCACACCTGATTTAAACCCCTAGCGTGCCTATTTACTACCCTAGCCTATCTATATACTACCCAAGCCTGTCTATATACTACCCTAGCCTGTCTATATACTACCCTAGCCTGTCCATTTACTACCCTAGCCTGTCTATATACTACCCTAGCCTGTCTATATACTACCCTAGCCTGTCCATTTACTACCCTAGCCTGTCTATATACTACCCTAGCCTGCCCCTATACTGCCCCAGCCCGCCACTTGGAATTGAACATAATGGTATGTCATATAGACAAGGTGCTGTTGCATGTAAATCTGACATCCTGATAAAATGTAATTTTAGTTTTAATTATTATGATTTAAAATAATAGATGTGGGGGCCTTTTGGTGGGCATTTCATTCTTGGACCCAGGCAGCACAATGTCTTCTGCCAGCCCTGGGTATACCACAACACATCAGTGTGAAAGCAGCCTAGTACTATTATGCCCAGTGTACTGACATAAAGATCTCTTCTTTCCTGCTGCTGGCACCACTCTGGAGACCGCTTGCCAGGATAAGAGGTGGAGTGCAGTTGGCATCACTCTGCATGGGACAGGAGCCAGCACTACAGAGGAGGCACCGGCTTATGTGGCTCTCGCTCCCTACGACAGCTCCAACTTTACAAGTAGTCCCTCTGCATTGCACTCTGTTTGATGCTCTGGAATGGTGGGTCAGCAAGCCCAGACTGCGATCTACCAGTCACCTGGTTGCAACATACTGGTAGATTGCGATCTACTGTTTGCTGACCACTGCTTTAGTGTAAAGTCTAAAGCCCCGTACACACGATCAGACTTTCCGACGGAAAATGTTGGATGTGAGGTTGTTGGCGGTAATTCCGACTGTGTGTATGCTCCATCGGACAATTGATCTCGGACTTTCTGCCAACAAATGTTGGCTAGCATGTTCTCAAATTTTCCGCCAACAAATGTCTGTTGTTGGATTTTCCAGAGCGGGTGTACACAAGTCCGTCGGACAAAAGTCTAAAATACAAACACGCATGTTCAGAAGCAGAAGCGATCGGTCTTGTAAACTAGCATCTGTAACGGAGAATTAACATTCGTGACGTGGCAAATTATTAAATCTCCAAATGCAGCGCATAATTCTCTTCTTTTTGCAAACGACTTTTCAAAGGCTTATTTTTTCTAGTGATATCAAGAATATTATTGTTATGTTTTGGTTTTTTTTTTTTTTTATTTGGGAAAGTTACCACAACACCATTATCTCGTAGTTTTTAAGATCAAAGATACAACTATGTTGGTGTCCCTTGTCAATTTTAAATTTTATTTTTTAAAATGTAACTGCCTACTCCCAAACTGTCATTTGAAGTAAAACACATAGCCAAGTATTATTCTACACAATTTTTTTATTGTGTATTAAAAAAAGAAAACAAATAAAATTAGACATGCTATCTGCCAATAGAACTTAACTAAAAAGTACATTCTGTGCATCCAAAAATATAGAAAATATACCAAATCAAATCATTATTCAACCAAAAAAATATTGTCAAATCAATAACTCCAAGGCCAATAATAATTAACACGTTATCATGTCTGGTTGGCGAACCGCCATTCAGAAACAAACTGAAAAGCGCTAAATGAAAAACGCGAAAAGAAAAGTGCGAATCAACACTCACCAAACTTCTACTAACACGAAATTAGAAGGAGGAGCCCAAAGTGTGGCGCTAAAGAGCTGAAAAACCACGTAGTACGTCTAGTACATCACTATGTTCGTAATTGTTGGCCAACATTTGTGTGACCGTGTGTATGCAAGACAAGTTGGAGCCAATGCCCTTCGGACAAAATTCCAAGGTTTTGTTGTTGGAAAGTCCGATCGTGTGTACGGGACATTACTGTTTTGGGAATATTCATATTTGGAAGCTGATGCTGTAACAGAAATGGTGGAATTGGGGTTGCAATTACAATCAATATAATGTGTGGATTTTCCAGCTGCAGTTTTATTCATTTTATATCTTCCTCTCCACCACCTCTCTTTCCTTGATCTGACTATATGTATAGATCTCTGGAGCATTTTTAAAACTTTAGGTTCTCAGATTGTTTAAAAATAACCCAATCAAAGGCTGTTAAATAACAACTCCAGGCAAAACGTAAAGTTCGCCACTGATCCGGGAACTCTGCCCAAGAAAACTTTACAACTGTCATAAAGTTAGAAAGCTCACTAATTCACTATAGTCTGCTTTGTATAAAGATGCAATGTTTCCAGATCTCCCATCATTCTAGGTTGTACATCCACCCATTTATTCCGTATGTGTGTGGATGGGGCTGCGTTGGCATACAAGTGGGCATCGCTGGAACCCCTCAACAACTTTGTTGTCATTCCGGCTCAGATACTAGACATTTAGAAGACCCGTAAAAGTATACAGTATGTGAACCCTTACCTTGTAAAACAACCCATTAGGTTCAAAATAGAAATGCAAGGCGAAACACGTACGTGTACAACTCCAATTCCAAAAAAGTTGGGACACTGTGTAAAATCAACATAAAAACAAAATGCAATGATTTGCAAATCTCAAAAACCCATATTTTATTTACATAAGAAAACCAAAAACACGTCAAATGTATAAATTGAGAATAGGCAAAATTGTAAGAAAAAAATAAGATAATTTTGAAATTGATGGCAGCAACACATCTCAAAAAAGTTGGGACAGGGCCATGTCTGTCATAGTGTAGCAAACCCTCTTTTTCTTACAACACTCTGTAAACATCAGGGAACGAAGGAGACCAGTTGCTGAAGTTTTGGGAGAGAAATGTTGTCCCATTCTTGCCTAAGCATATACTGCTCTAAAACCTGCCCTGGATATATCTTTCAGCATTGATGGCGCCTTTCAGGATGTGCAAACTGCTGATTCCGTACTCTCTTTTGTGCATAGTTGAGTTGGTTAGCCATGTTTCCATGTCCAATTCACGAAAACATAGGAAATGGGGTGCAGAAAAATGGCAGCAGGTGCTTCGGACTGATGAGTTAAAATGTAAAATATTTAGCTGTAGCAGGAGGCAGTTTGTTGGCGAAGGGCTGAAGAGCGGTACATTGAGTGTCTGCAGGCAACTGTGAAGCATGATGGAGGTTCCTTGCAAGTTTGGAGCTGCATTTCTGCAAATGGAGTTGGAGATTTGGTCAGGATCAATGTTGTCCTCAATGCTGAGAAATATAGGCAGATACTTATCTATCATACCACATCAGGGAGGTGTGTGATTGGCCCCAAATTTATTCCGTAGCAGTACAATGACCCCCAAACATGTAGCCAATGTAATTAAGAACTATCTTCAGTGTAAAGATGAAAAAGAAATCCTGGAAGTGATGGTTTGACCCCCACAGAGCCCCGATCTCAACATTATGGACTCTGCCTGGGATTAAATAAAGAGACAGAAGGATTTGAGGCAGCCAACATCCACATGAGATCTGTGGTTAGTTCTCCAAGATGTTGGGAGTAACCTACCTGCTGAGTTCCTTCAAAAACTGTGTGCAAATGTACCTAGAAGAATTGATGCTGTTTTGAAGGCAAAGGGTGGTCACACCAAATATTCATTTGATTTGGATTTCTCTTCCAATTATTTACTTTCTATTTTGTTAGTAGATAAAAAAATAAACTATTACCATTTCTATCATTTACAGCATTTTTTCACACCTGCCTAAAACTTTTGCACAGTACTGTATACACTAAATTGTCAAAAGTATTGGGACACCTGCCTTTACACGCACATGAACTTTAATGACATCCCAGTCTTAGTCCATAGGGTTCATAGGTGTGCGTAGCCTATAACATTAGAGTGTGCACCCCAAAGCTCAAACACACATGACTTTCTCTGCAGCCTCAGCTGCACAGGACAGTGAATGAATAGGAAGTGCTCTGTGCTGAGCGGCTTCTTGTTCATTCACAAACTGAGACATAGTAAACACAGTTTACTATTTTTCAGCTATGAATGAACATAGTGAGTGAGTGTGTTCACTGTATTCATTTAGAAAGGGAAGGCACTGGTAAATGACATTACTAGCTCCTTCCCTCACTATCCATCCTGTAACATAGCCCGCAGCAGCTGGTGGGAGAGGAGGAAAGCCAGCAGCACTGTGGGGGGGACCAAAACAGGGGAAGCCCAGGCAGCAGGGTGAATCGGTAACCCATATATGTGTGATAGGGTTCAATATTGAGTTGGCCCACCCTCTGCAGCTATAACAGCTTCAACTCTTCTGGGAAGGCTGTCCACAAGGTTTAGGAGTGTCTCTATGGGAATGTTTGACCATTCTTCCAGAAGTGCATTTGTGAGGTTAGGCACTGATGTTGGACGAGAAGGTCTGGCTCACAGTCTCCGCTCTAATTCATCCTAAAGCTATTCGGGTTTCAGGTCAGGACTTTGTGCAGGCCAGTCAAGTTCCTCCACCCCAAAATCGCTCATCCATGTCTTTATGGACCTTGCTTTGTGCACTGGTCCAAATCATTTGGTGGAGGGGGGATTATGGTGTGGGATTGTTTTTCAGGGGTTGGGCTCGCCACCTTAGTTCCAGTGAAGGGAACTCTTAAAGTGTCAGCATACCAAGACATTTTGGACAATTTCATGCTCCCAACTTTGTGGGAACTGTTTGGGGATGGCCCCTTCCTGTTCCAACATGACTGAGCACCAGTGCACAAAGCAAGGTCCATAAAGACGTGGATGAGCAAGTTTGGGTTGGTGGAACTTGACTGGCCTGCACAGAGTCCTGACCTCAACCCGATAGAACACCTTTGGAATGAATTAGAGCGGAGACTGCGAGCCAGGCCTTCTCGTCCAACATCCGCTTCTGGAAAAATGGTCAAATATTCCCATAGACACACTCTTAAACCTTGTGGAGAGCCTTCCCAGAAGAGTTGAGGCTGCTATAGCTGCAAAGGGTGGGCCAACTTAATACTGAACCCTACGGACTAAGACTGGGATGTCATTAAAGTTCATGTGCATGTAAAGGCAGGTGTCCCAATACTTTTGAAAATATAGTGTATACAGCATGTATATATATATATATAAACGACGGGACACGTTCTCCAATACAAAATGTATTTATATCAAATGCTCTTCAAGGCATAAAATTGTTACATGCTACTGTACAGTTACGAGCATTCCATGCTCTTCATCAGGCTTGGTGCAATGATGCAAATTAGATCATTGCACCAAGCCTGATGAAGAGCATGGAATGCTCGTAACTGTACAGTAGCATGTAACAATTTTATGCCTTGAAGAGCATTTAATATAAATACATTTTGCATTGGAGAACGTGTCCCGTCGTTTTTTCTATTGGATATTGGTGGAATATTTATATAATTTTTTTTATTTTTTTATTATTTACTTCCAAAGAAATGGTGATTGGTGATCACTTTCTGAAATTGCATTGGTCTCCTGATATAGGATTTAGCAGAATTTTTATTGATTTATTTTTGATTTGCTTCTCTTGGCATTATCTGTTTTTTAGCATTATTAGTGAATAACCTTCAGCAAATCCTAAAATGTAGCAACACATTGAATATTTGTAAAGCTGGCCATACACTAGTATAGATTATCAAAAGACCGTTCATACAGAAACTCTCAGTACAGTACGTTCAGTCAATTGATGAATGTCATATAAAAGTATGTCAAAAATGTTATTTGCTTTAACATTCCATTTTAGAATAAATTTAATTTTCTAAACAAAAACTGTATACACTGTTCATTCATTCCAGAAAATTTTTCCATCCAGCTCCTTCAAATTTTCTTGTCACGGCGGTCGATTACGAACATTGATTTGCCCCCAAATTGAGCAAACGTTCTTAAAACGAAAACATTTCAAACAAAATTCTACTAGTGTATAGCCAGCTTAGGCCTTCACAGTGTTGTTGGTTGACATATCCTGTCCTTCCAGCACAAATACTTGTTTTCTGTTTATTTCTTAATCCAAGTCTTGGCCATGGTTCTGGAAATCTGTGTCACCGTTGTCGGACGGAAGCCGCCATACCAGGAATGTGACTTGTCTGCAGTTCAGGGAACCGCATCCCAGACAGCTTCCCGATCGGGAATATTCAAAGCTGCAACATCATTATTTTTATCATTCCCCTTCCGTTTCCTCCACTTCCCTTCTGAACAAAATGGGATATCTAATGGAAGTTCAAAAAGCTTTAAAAGCTGAACTCCAGACAAACATCCTAAAATCCAGAGGAGATACATATGCTCGCCACTTTTGTGGTTTATATACATTTGTCGAATAGAAGAGCCCAAAAGGCTGTTAGAGTTAAAGGAGTCCATTAACCACTTCAGTCCCGGAAGATTTTACCCCCTTCCCGACCAGAGCATATTTTGCAATTCGGCACTGCGTCGCTTTAGTTGACAATTGCGTGGTCGTGCAACGTTTTACCCAAACAAAATTGACGTCCTTTTTTTTCCCACAAATAGAGCTTTCTTTTGGTGGTATTTGATCACCTCTGCGGTTTTTATTCTTTGTGCTATAAACAAACAAAGAGCGACAATTTTGAAAAAAAAAAAAGCAATATTTTTTACTGTTTGCTATAATAAATATCCCCAAAAATATATAAAAAAACAAATTTCTTTCTCAGTTTAGGCCGATATGTATTCTTCTACATATTTTTGGTTAAAAAAATCGCAATAAGCGTATATTGATTGGTTTGCGCAAAAGTTATAGCGTCTACAAAATAGAGGATAGATTTATGGCATTTTTATTATTATTTTTAATTTTATTAGTAATGGCGGCGATCTGCGATTTTTATCGTGACTGTGACATTATAGCGGACACATCGGACACTTTTGACACTATTTTGGGACCATTGTCATTTATACAGCTTTAAAAATGCACTGATTACTGTGTAAATGACACTGGCAGGGAAGGGGTTAAACACTAGGGGGCGATCAAGGGGTTAAGTGTGTCCTAGGGAGGTGTTCTAACTGTGGGGGGGATGGGCTACCACTGTCATGACAGCGATCACTGCTCCCGATGACAGGGAGCAGTAGATCCCTGTCATGTCACGAGACAGAACAGGAAAATGCCTTGTTTACATAGGCATCTCCCCGTTCTAGCACTCCACACCTCAATCGTGGGCCGCCAGCGAACATCGAGTTCCCGGGACCTGCGGGCACGCTCCCGCGGCATGCGTTGCGTGCGCGCATGCAACCGATAGGCGGAAAATTTAAAGGGACGTACAGGTACACCCATTTGCCTGCCTGTGCCATTCTGCCGTCGTACATCTGTGTGCGTCGGTCGGCAAGCGGTTTTTAAAAACAAAATGGCTGTGTGCGAGTGTTAGCATTTGTCACAAATATTTTCCCGTCTAATGTGTTTATTTCCAGTGATCGTCAGCTACATCTAGTGGTCACAATGTTGTTTTTTTTTAATGAGGTATTTCAGGAAAATGGTGCTTTATGGCCCCTAGATGGCACTGACTATTATTGAAAATAAACAGATTAGACACATTATAGGGATTATTTGTGGAAAGCTGTGCGAATGTTGATGCATTTGCACAGTGAATTTTTTTTTTTTTAAATTACGAAATGCATTGGGCAGAGCTACAGCCATCCTGGACGTGGTGAGCCAGCCGCATGCCTGTGTGATCATTGGTGTTACTATTGCGGATTAAGACTTTCTCTTCTCCCAGACAACAATGTATGACTGAGTGGCATATCTGTCCCCTACTTATGTGAGTGCATTTTATATTTGAATTAGGGGGGTTTTATCATTTATCATGGCGGTGAGCACTATGATTTGCATTATTGGAGCATATAACAAAGATTCCCTGGATGGTGTAGCTAGCGTGAAGCAAAGGTTGAACTGGGATTTGTGGTTCCTCTGAGCAACATCTTGGGCTACACTCACAGGCTGGAGTTGATTTTTTTTTTATTTCTCCAAGTGATCTCCCTGGGTCCCAGGTGGCCCTGCCCCTTACCTATATAAGAGATGTCAAACGGCAGAGCCTGCTGTAGACAGCCAGCCTCTATGGACGGCTAGAGCCTTTTTCCTTCTCCGGGTCGGCGATGCGCGGGTGGAATGATTGACGATGGATTTTTTTATTTTTTAATAAAGGAATTGTCAAAAACTGTCTCTGTGTTTTTATTACTTTGTGACACTTTTTCACATAGAGGGGTGGCAGGATCTGGGGGCCCCCTTGTTAAAGGGGGCTTCCAGATTCTGATAAGCCCCCTGCCTGCAGACCCCCACAACCACCAGCCACATCATCAACATGGGGACAAGGTGCTTTAGGGTGGGGAGGGCAGAGCACCCACCCCTACCCCCACCCCCATGTTGAGAGCATGTGACCTGGTATGGTTCGGGAGGGGGGTGCTCGCTTGTCCCCCCCCCCCCCTTTTCTGACCTGCCGGGCTGCATGCTTAGATAAGGGTCTGGTCAGCTGATATGAGGCTTCGGTGGCGCTTCGATTAAGCTTTGGTGGGGCTTCAATGAGGCTTTGGTGGAACTTCGATGGAGCTGCGATGAGGCTTCAGTGGGGCTTCAAGCGAGCTTTGCCATAGACTTCTATGGAGGCTTTGAAGACACTTTGAAGCACCACTGAAGCTACATGGGGTATAATTTTTGAAGCAAAGCCAAAGCAAAGCAAAGCAAAAGCAGGTGTAAACAGTACTGAAAGTTAACCATTTTATTTAGTGACAGGGGCTTTGACTAGCACTCAGAGATCTTTAACAAAGCCTGTCCAAAGCCATGTTTTGAAGCAAGTGTAAACTAGCCGGTAATGTGTGTTGAAGCCGAAGCAAGTGTAAATGAGCCCTTAATGAATTTACCCCATTGTCATGAAACACTAAAAAAAAAAAAAGAAGGGAAGTGTAGAAGCCACCAAGTTGCATGAATTACCATATAAATATAAATAGTAAAAAAACAGTGCACATTTTTTACTGGAACAACGCTCAAGTGATCTCCACTCGAAATAATTAAAATCTAATCATGACGAAAGGAAACGGAACAGAATAAGATATACAAATGACGACTTCCATTTAATATTTAACTAAAACAAATTAAATCATCTGTTTTGTTATGCCAGTAAAAGTTTTGCTTCTGGTGTAAAGGTTCCAGGAAACGCACTGGTGATTGTGTACAACAATATTTAAATGCTATTGCAGTGTCTGAAATGGCAGTTTGTAGTGGTCTATATACAGTGGTTATGGCAAAGAATCACCCCCATTTAAAATATTCACATTTTGTTGCTTTGCCGCCTGTAATGAAGACAGGCACATTTTTTTTTATCCAGCTGTTTACTCAGTTCAACTTATAACACCCAAGTGAAAAATTTAACACCAGCATATTGGAAAAAAAATTAAACAAAAAATCAAAAACAGAATCACTGAGTTGCAAAAGGATCACCCCCTTATGTCAGTATTTTGTTGGACCACCTTTTCCTTTAATTACAGCCTTTAGTCTGTTGGGATATGTCTCTACTAACTTTACACATCTAGACTGCAATATTTGCCCACTTTTCTTTGCAGAACTGCTCAAGTTCAGTTACAATTGATGTTGACCGTTCAGGGACTGCAGTCTTCAAGTCATTCCACAGATTTTCAATGGGGTTTAATGCCCTGTACACACGGTCGGATTTTCCGCTGGAAAATGTATGATAGGACCTTGTTGTCGGAAATTCCGACCGTGTGTAGGCTCCATCACACATTTTCCATCGGAATTTCCGACACACAAAGTTTGAGAGCAGGCTATAAAATTTTCCGACAACAAAATCCGTTGTCGGAAATTCCGATCGTGTGTACACAAATCCGACGCACAAAGTGCCACGCATGCTCAGAATAAATTAAGAGACGAAAGCTATTGGCTACTGCCCCGTTTATAGTCCCGACGTACGTGTTTTACGTCACCGCGTTTAGAACGATCGGATTTTCCGACAACTTTGTGTGACCGTGTGTATGCAAGACAAGTTTGAGCCAACATCCGTCGGAAAAAATCCTAGGATTTTGTTGTCGGAATGTCCAATCAATGTCCGACTGTGTGTACGCGGCATAAGTCTGGGCTCTGACTAAGCCATGCAAAGACATTCACCATTTTCTCCTTCAACCACCGTGTGGTCATTTTTGCTGTGTGCTTTGGGTCATTGTCTTGTTGGAAGGTAAATCTTCTTCCCATTGACAACTTTCTGGCAGAGGGCAACAGATTTTCCTCAAGAATATGATGGTATTTTGCCCCATCCATTTTTTCTTCTATCCTGAATAGTGCTCCAGTCCCTGCTGCAGAGAAACACCCCCATAACAGGATATTACCACCTCCATGCTTTACTGAAGGAATGGTGTTATTTGGATGGTGATCTGTATTTGATTTCTGTCAGACATTTTGTTTGGTGTTGAGGCCAAATAAATACATTTTAGTCTCATCTGACCACCATAAATGCACCATGACGATTCCAAGGCTACATGGAAAAAGGTGTTATAGTCAAATGAGACTAAAATTGAATTATTCGCAGACTTGTTAATAAGTGTCTCAAAAAATTTAGAAGCAGAACAGTAAGCTTGGTGAATGGTTGAAAAATGATGTAAAAATCGTGCAACAAATATAAGATGTAATAGTCTAGATGTGGCATCATGAGGATGGTGGGCAGCAAAATGAATAATGTGTTGACCCGGGAGCACTTGTGAACAATCCTACTAGTTCTAGGGGCTGCTGGGAGTTCCTTTTGGCCATTTCTCCCATTTTGCCACGCACATATTTGCATTATATTCCCCTATACACGATGTTTGCATCTCACCTCCATCATCCCTCTTCATGGGCATGATGTGTGTTTAGGGAAGTCATAGAGCTCTCAGATGTCCGAGGACAGTCAAATAGTATCTATGGTAGCCTTTGGTATGGGCAAATGAGGAGTGCCGGAAATGTCAAAAAACAGATATGTAGGGGCTTATCAGGTTTATTTAATGGTAACATGTACAAGGCCAACGGGTTTCCGAGAATAAAGACTCCCCCATCTTCAGGTCTGTAATCTAATTTGGTTTAACGTTGCCTTGAGTGTAGGGCCACTGGTTCTTGAAGGTCTTTGATAATGGGAGTGTTGTCACTCAGACCTTGGAGTGATGCAATCATAACTACGCCTACATCCAGTGCCATCCCAAACACCTACCAGTATGTATGGTGACCTTGGGCAGAAGGCAGCCATAAACAGGCCATACTCCAGGTTTTCACTTAACAGGAAGATCTATAACCATGCAGGTCCAGTCTTACCAGGTATGGATTTTTGGGGGAATTACTACAAGGAGAGGGAGAGTGTCTGCCAGACACTTCCAGCTACAGCTATCAGAAGGAAAGATACTGTATATGGATCATAGATAGATCCATCAACCAGGGTTGTCTTGCACTCCCCGTTGACTTGCGATCTTTGCCCAAACTATGAAAAATTGTCCAAATTGGATTGTCATCGTCTAATGTCTATGGAAACTCAACTCTGCAATGCACTTTCTCCTGCCTGACTACGTTATAGGCTCAGAATGAATATGAACAATGTTTTTTCAGACAGATATTTAGCTTAAAAAAATATTAGGGCAGGTGACATAAAATCAACATTTTTTTCAACACTCTTTACAATATACTTTAAAAATGATTCACTTTCTTTCAGAATGGCCAACCCTAGACAGCTGCTGTTTTCCTTGGAATGTATACTTGCTGTATCTCAGTGCTGAAAAATGTAAATTCTTACTATTTGTTTTCTTTCAGCTCCCTGGGGGACTCTCTCCAGTTCCTGAGCACCGTTCAGCTCTGATTTCTTCCTCTTCGAAATGGAGTTGTTTACTTCTTAAAGTTAAAAAAAGGGGAAAAACATGGTTCACTTGAGCAAGCTCTTTAGCAGATGGGTCCCACCTCAAATACATAACCATCGTACACCCCAGTGCTTAAAGGACATGTAAACCCTAACAATAGACTTCTCCTATTTTCTCCCCTTTGGTTTGATAAATATACCACTGAAAGCAATTTGTTATATCTACTTGATAAATGCAAAAAAGGACCTGTGTTTTTATCCTTACGTACTTTTTGTTCTAAGGTTACAATGCTGCTCCTCCATATATACAGTACAGTAAGAGAGTGTTGTCACCCTAGGATAGGAAGTATATTACTGGCAGGATCACCAGATGAAAATAAAGGAGAAAAAGTCTTAAAAAAAGAAAACTAATGCAGATTTTACATGTGGGAATAAAGTTGGCCGGTGGCCGCTTTCATATCTGAGGTCCACACTTCTGTCAATAGTAACCCTATGGGGTCAAAACTGTATTCCAGGCAAAATGCTAAGCTCATAGCTCATGCTTCCTACTGATTGCAGAGCTCCAGCTCTGACGTAGCAAGGGTGTGACCTCTGCAGGGGGTTCACTGCTTCCACACACAGTTTAAGGGTCCTTCTGGACAGTAGGCTGTCAGGGGAGAGGCTTTCCTACTTAGTCCGTGGCTGCTTTCTAAAGAAAGCAAACTGTAACATTTTGCACACCTTCTGCTTTAATTTGCCTGGAATGCATTTAACTGGTTCCAACTGGAAATTCAATGGGGCATTAAAGTATAACTAAAGGCAAAACTTTTTTTTTAGTTTTGGACAAAGTGGAGAGGGATTAAAACCCCTGATAGTTTTTATTGCTATCTGTGCCCCTGTAAGGGACATTCACCCTCCTTATTTGTCCTGTTTACCGTTATCATCAAAAGTGAATCCCAATCCCAAGTTTTGGGTTGTCCCCATAACAGTAATAGAGGGGAAATCTTCCAACGGGGACACTAGTTCTAGTAACCTAGGGGACCCCACTGAATTCCCTTAATTTGCAGGGAGTTCCCCTCAGTTCCTGTTTTGGCTATGGGACAGGAAGTGAAGGTAAATCTCTCCAATGGGACACAAATGGCAAAAAAAAATTGACAAAGGTTATAACCCTCCTTTACTCTATCCAAATAACACAAAAAAAACTTGTCTATAGTTCTACTTTAAATAGTACATATTATATAGATAGGGGTGTGCCTAGGTTAATTGCTGCTTGTCCCATTTCCCAGGTTGACACTACTCTAATCCCCCAGGATGCTACCTGATTTTTGCCACTTCCCATTTTATTGCTTGGATGCTTGCATGGACCGCACCATAACAACCACCATTATACAGGGCAACATTACTAAACTGGTTGCTAGGACACTGGACACTAGTGTTGCTAGGACACTGGCAAAGTCTGAACCATAACAACCATACTGTGGTACACAGCCGCCTGCATCCTAGCAACCAGCTTGGTAACTCTGCCCTGTGTATACTGAGCTGCAGTAAGGACGGAGTGTCCGGTATGAACAATCCAGCCTCAATGCCACCTCCCTTTGTCTTATTGGAAGTACACTTCTGTTTAAAGAGGTCCATACATTCGACCAAAAAAATTGACAACACAGAAGGAAAGCGGGACAGAGGGATTTGCTAAGGTGTCCAAAGGACCATTTTACCACCTGCCTGAATGGCTGAATCCCAGAGAAATGATCTGCTGATCACCATTGACACTCATCCCATATCTCACTTTTTGAATTTAATAAATAAAATGAATACATTTTAATTGGTAGAATGATGTCATGATTTTCTGGCATTGACAGTGTGTTGAAACGTCTCTGCACAGTATCGCGTTCTACAAGGAACAGAACCAGCCACTGTCTGTGATAAATAAACACGTGGATCCTCTTGATCTTTGTGTATTTTCTTTCTCCTGCAGTCAGCTATCAGAGGAAGTGAAGTGGAGACGAGTGGAGAACAGACAGTTATGATTTCTGACTAATCTTTGCGGCATGGTGTATAGTGTTACAGGAATCCTGATTAGCAGCCATTCAGAACATGGCGCTGGAGACAGTCTGCGGCTGATAGACCTTGCGCTGCCGCTCATTTCTTTCCTAAAGCCACCAAGGTTCATCTGACGGGAAGAGGGGGTCATACACCGAAATATTTCTGTCAGGGGCCCTCTGATACCAGGGCACTGAGGGCTGTAGGCCTACAAGCTGTACTAGGCCTCTCATGGATGCCTCATGTACATTATGATGTTTATATAGTGACATTGTCCTGTTGGAAGGTGAACCTCCGCCCCAGTCTCAAGTCTTTTGCAGACTTTAACAGGTTTTCTTCTAAGATTGCCCTGCATTTGGCACATTCCATCTTCCAATCAACTCTGACCAGCTTCCCTGTCCCTGCGGAAGAAAAGCATCCCCACAACATGATGCTGCCACCACAATGTTTACTGTGGGTATGATGTGGTCAGGGTGATGTGCAGTGTTAGTTTTCTGCCACACATAGCGTTTTGATTTTAGGCCAAAAAGTTCAATTTTGGTCTCATCTGACCAGAGCCCCTTCTTCCACATGTTTGCTGTGTCCCCCACATGGCTTCTCGCAAACTGCAAACGGAACTTCTTATGGCTTTCTTTCAACAATGGCTTTCTTCTTGCCACTCTTCCATAAAGGCCAGATTTGTGGAGTGCACAACTAATACTTGTCCTGTGGACTGATTCTCCCACCTGAGCTGTGGATCTCTGCAGCTCCTTCAGAGTTACCATGGACCTCTTGGCTACTTCTCTGATTAATGCTCTCCTTGTCCGGCCTGTCAGTTTAGGTGGACGCCATGTCTTGGTAGGTTTGCAGTTGTGCCATACTCTTTACATTTTTGGATGATGGATTGAACAGTGCTCAGTGAGATGTTCAAAGCTTGGGATTTTTTTTTTATAACCTAACCATGCTTTAAAATTTTCCACAACTTTATCTTGTTCACTAAGGTTCTGTAACAAACCTCTCAGGGCTTGCCAGAACAGCTGTAATAATACTGAGACTATATTACACACAGGTGGACTCTATTTACTAATTAGTTGACTTCTGAAGGCAATTGGTTCCACTAGATTTTAGTTAGGGGTATCAGAGTAAAGGGGGCTAAATACAAATGCATGCCACACTTTTCACATATTTATTTGTAAAACATTTTGAAAACCATTTATCATTTTCCTTCCACTTCACAATTATGTGAAACTTTGTGTTGGTCTATCACATAAAATCCCAATAAAATAAATTTATGTTTTTGGTTTTAACATGACAAAATGTGGAAAATTTCAAGGGGTATAAATACTTTTTCAAGGCACTGTATGGCTACTTTTACACTGGTTCACATCAAAACTGCCTTTAAAACGCCTATGTGTTAATGGAGCATTTTTGCTATGCTTATGCAGTATTTGTGGTGCATTTTTTAAAGGACATGTGACTCAAAAACTGCACCAAAAACCCATAGAGAAAGCGTTTTTTAGGCATTTTTGAGGCGTTCTTGATGCATTTTCCATTGGTTTCAATGGGGAGGTGCATTTTTGGTGCAGTTATTTTAATTGACTAAACATGCTCCAAAAAATGTGGCAAGCAGGATTTTTTACACTGCAACAGAAGCGCAACGCCCCAGTGTGAACACATACATACAGTAGAATTTAAAGCAAAGCATTTTTCTTGAATTTTTCTGGCGCTCTTTTTAACGCAAAAATCGTTTCAAAAAAACTCCTCAATGTGGAAGCAGCCTATGTAAAGTCTACATACATCCAAACCCTTTGTTTAGCTTTAGCTAGAGTAGGGATATTTTTTTTTGCCTGTGTCCCATTGCAAAGATGAAGATAAAACAGGAAATGAGAGAAAATCCTTTATAAAGTGGGAGGAATTCCCCTCTTAGGCACCAGGACCAGGACCAGGCCCCTTTGGGTCAACAGGAGAGTCCAGGCCTGGCATGGCTGCCTGTGGTTGACCCCAGTACAGTGTATATGGCTCAGTTAAGGGACTCCTGCTTGCCTGGGTTGGTGCTTGAATGAGCTCCCGCTTCCACAATCGCCGGATGGGATGAAGGAGCTCGGGCTGTGGGGCCTTTGCTCAGGTTGGGCGGCCAGGCATGGTGCCCAGGGTAGAGCACACTAGATTAATGACTGCTGGCAGGGGAAGTAGGTGGACTGGTGGAGATTGTCAAAACTTGTCCGATGGAAATGTTGAGGGTCCCTTAAAGGTAGGCTGTACAGGACTCCATATTTTCTAATGGTGGCCTTGACCACAACAGGCATCCCCAATGTAGGATTTACCCTCACTTCCTATTCTAGTGACAACTGTAATATTTTGTGATTCCCCCTTTTCCTATCTCGGTTAAAATAGTCACCAGGACAAATAGAGAGTATGAGTGGGTTCAAAGGCAGCAATAAAAACCTTAAAGGGGTTCTACCCTCTTCTAATCTATCCAACACAAAACAAAAAGATTTATCAAAACATACAGTTACTCAATGACGGCTGGTGGTATATTTTTTTTTTGGGGGGGGGGATCAGAAAACAATCCACCCACTACTGACACCCCCCCCATCAGTTGGTCGGGTCACAGGCACCCCCCTCCCCCCCGGTCGGTCAGCAGCCCTGCACTTGCCCCATCTAGGTCGCAGGCAGCGCTTCCTCCGGGCGTCTCCTCCTGGTGCTTCATGGCGGCTTCCCCTGCGTCTCCTTCCTCCTACACCTCGGCAGCTAATAGAATCTCTTCTCGTCTCGGCCAATCGGGTGACGGGTTTCGGGACCTGCTTCCTGATTGACCAGGAAGAGATTTAGGAAGACAATAGAGAATATTAACTTGCTATTGTCACACAACTGGGTGGGCTCAGGGCGCAGCCTCTGGCTCTAATCACGTTCTTCTAAAAAAACCCCATTGGAATCCATGTGTCTGGCGCCTCACATATAGATTAGGGGGCGGCGCCCCTGTGCCCTGCATTAAGGGCTGTCTCTGCACTTACTTACTGGTCCAAATCATTTGGTGGAGGGGGGATCATGGTGTGGGGTTGTTTTTCAGGGGTTGGGCTTGGCCCCTTAGTTCCAGTGAAGGGAACTCTTAAGGCATCAGCATACCAAGACATTTTGGACAATTTCATGTTCCCAACTTTGTGGGAACAGTTTGGGGATGGCCCCTTCCTGTTCCAACATGACTGAGCACCAGTGCACAAAGCAAGGTCCATAAAGACATGGATGAGCGAGTTTGGGGTGGAGGAACTTGACTGGCCTGCACAGAGTCCTGACCTCAACCCGATAGAACACCTTTGGGATGAATTAGAGTGGAGACTGCGAGCCAGGCCTTCTCGTCCACATCAGTGTCTGGCCTCACCAATGCGCTTCTAGAAGAATGGTCAAACATTCCCATAGACACACTCCTAAACCTTGTGGACAGCCTTCCCAGAAGAGTTGAAGCTGTTATAGCTGCAAAGGGTGGGCCAACTCAATATTGAACCCTACGGACTAAGACTGGGATACCATTAAAGAGGAGGTAAACCCTGATGGGTTTTACTTCCTCTTTAGTTCCCTGCAAAGGTAAAGCATAATGGGCTACTATTCATTGCATAATAGCCCATTATGTGTCACATACTTGAAAACGAAGCCTGCGATGTCACCACTGGCTGGAAGCGTCCATCTTCAGCCCTTTTCCTTCTGGGGTCGCGGACTCCGGCTCTGTGACTGTCCGGAGTCATGTGACGTCACTCCCACGTATGCGCGCGGGAGCCGCCAGTCACGGCGCGATCCCTTTAGAAACACCACGATCGTGGCCTTTCTAAAGTGTGCATGCACCTATGACGTCGGTGTTGTACAGATTTTACAACCACTTTGAAGTTCATGTGCATGTAAAGGCATGTGTCCCAATACTTTTGGTAATATGGTGTATCAGTACATTCTGTCACAGATCTGAAGGATAGACATGAAGGTCCATGCTGGCCTGGCCTCCACCAATGTCCCGGTTATCCTGCTCACATATGTACCTCTCTGTTGTTTTCTTGGGGAAGTGCATCTGGATAGGAAACGCAGACTAAACATGTGGCGCGGGCCGAGACACAGGAAAAAAAGCAGGAAGAGATTTTTATTTCACTGAGCTGCACAACGCTCACATCAGGAGTTTATTAAGATTCCATCATTCTTGCTTTGAGGGCGCTGATATTTTATTTTTACAACCGTGTACTGTATGTATTTCAGAACAATAAATTGTGTAGGTTTATAATAACATTCTGTCAGGATCAGATATGCATTTAAAGCCAAACTCCTGGCAAACAGCTAAACATACTCTTAAATTACATAGAAGGGAGCTGTTTTGTCTGTGAAATGAGTTGTATTGCTGGCCATCCAGTCCTGGGATTTGCACAGCCCTGCCAGACAGCATAGCCAGGTTGGTGATCTGACTTTTCTCATTCTCTCTATTACAGCTTGGTCACCTCCCTAGCTTCTGATTGGACAGTGAAGGGGTGGCAGCAGGCTGTTGAGCTCATCCCTCTGTTCACTCTGATTTCTCCACCTGTCAGCACATGAACATGCGGCAAATCCTGATTGGCTGCTTGAACTGCCCTATCTTCCAAGCTGAGATGTACTTTACAGAGGATGATATCAAGCTTTCAAGTACTTGCATTAGTGCGTTTAAAAAATGATTTAATTATCTTTAATGCATAACTGCATTAGTATTACTTTTTATGGCTCAATACATTTCTTATTGAATCTTATAATAACAAAACAGTATATATAATTTAAAATATAATTTTTTATTATCTAAATCTAAATTTAGCTTTAAATATGTAAATATTCCTGTTTTTAAAAGAGGCACCAAAAGAACTGTAGCTACCTATTTGTGTTACATTCCTTTCTGTCTTCTTAAAGCTAAACTAGCAAAAACATGAACCTAATATATTACTCAATAACCACATAGGATATAAATCGGCTTCAGAGTAGTTCATGCACTACTTTGGACCAACTTTTATGCAACTTAAGGGCCATAGATGTCAATGTAAAGGCTCAAAAGTCACATGAAAGTCACACCTGAATGTTTTACATGGGACAGTTGTGCAACAGTTGTCCATTATCATTGGTCAAAGTCGCATCCAAGTCGCACCCATCCAAAGATGCATCAAAGTTGCTTCAAAGTTGCACTCTAAAGTTGTTGGACTAGGGGGCGATCAAGAGGTTAAGTGTTCCCTAGGGAGGTGTTTCTAACTGTGGGGGGAGAGGACTGACTGGAGAAGGAGAGAGATCGCTGTTCCTGATCACTAGGAATAGCAGATCTCTCTCTTTTTCCCTGTCAGAACGGTCTGTTTACATTGACAGATGCCCGTTCTGGCTCCCAGAGGAGTGATCGCGGGTGGCCGGCAGACATCGCGGGTGCTGGCTACGTGCATTGGCTCCCCCTATTGATGTTAAATCGCCCGACGTACAGCAGTGCCAACCTGCTGCCGTATAATGACGGCAGCTAGTCGGCAAGCGGTTAATTCAAAGAAAATTTGATAAAAAGACATAAAATGAATTCCGAATACGAATCACGAATACGAATTAAACGAATCAACCAAATTTAACAAAACTAGATAACTAGTTTTAAATAAGTAGATTAATGAATCGAAAGAAACAAAACACATTTTTTAGTCATGCACATGTCTAGAAAGGAGCCCTAAGGATAATTTCACCTTTTGTAACGTTGCATGTTACACCCATATTCAGAGTTATAGGGTTATTATTTTTGTTATAAGGGAACTTATCCTTTAAGGTATGCTTGTGTGTTATTTTTATATATATATATATATATATATATATATATATATATATATATATATACAGTGGGGAGAACAAGTATTTGATACACTGCCGATTTTGCAGGTTTTCCTACTTACAAAGCACGTAGAGGTCTATAAATTTTATCATAGGTACTCATCAAATGTGAGAGACGGAATCTAAAACAAAAATCCAGAAAATCACATTGTATTATTTTTAAGTAATTAATTTGCATTTTATTGCATGACATACAGTATCTCACAAAAGTGAGTACATCCCTCTCATCCCTCCTTTTGTAAATATTTTATTCTATCTTTTCATATGACAACACTGAAGAAATTACATTTTGCTACAATGTAAAGTAGTGAGTGTACAGCTTGTATAACGGTGTAAATTTGCTGTGCCCTCAAAATAACTCAACACACAGCCATTAATGTCTAAACTGCTGGCAATAAAAGTGAGTACACCCCTAAGTGAAAATGTCCAAATTGGGCCCAAAGTGTCAATATTTTGTGTGGTCACCATTATTTTCCAGCACTGCCTTAACCCTCTTGGGCATGGAGTTCACCAGAGCTTCACAGGTTGCCACTGGAGTCCTTTTCCACTCCTCCATGACGACATCACAGAGCTGGTGGATGTTAGAAACCTTGCTCTCCTCCACCTTCTGTTTGAGGATGCCCCACAGATGCTCAATAGGGTTTAGGTCTGTAGACATGCTTGGCCAGTCCATCACTTTTACCTTCAGCTCCTTTAGCAAGGCAGTGGTCATCTTGGAGGTGTGTTTGGGGTCTTTATGTTGGAATACTGCCCTGCAGCCCAGTCTTGAAAGGGAGGGGATCATGCTCTGCTTCAGTATGTCACAGTACATGTTGCCATTCATGGTTCCCTCAATCAACTGTAGCTCTCCAGTGCCGGCAGCACTTATGCAACCCCAGACCATGACTCTCCAACCACCATGCTTGACTGTAGGCAAGACACACTTGCTTTTGTACTCCTCACCTGGTTGACACCATACACGCTTGACACCATCTGAACCAAATACGTTTATCTTGGTCTCATCAGACCACAGGACATGGTTCCAGTAATCCATGCCCTTAGTCTGCTTGTCTTCAGCAAACTGTTTGCAGGCTTTCTTGTGCATAATCTTTAGAAGAGGCCTCCTTCTGGGAGGACAGCCATACAGACCAATTTGATGCAGTGTGTGGCATATGGTCTGAGCACTGACAGGCTGACCCCTCACCCCTTCAACGTCTGCAGCAATGCTGGCAGCACTCATTAGTCTATTTCCCAAAGACACCCTCTGGATATGATGCTGAGTACATGCACTCAACTTCTTTGGTCGACCATGACGAGGCCTGTTCTTAATGGAATCTGTCCTGTTAAAGCACCATGCTGCAGCTCAGTTTCAGGGTCTTGGCAATCTTCTTATAGCCTAAGCCATCTTTATGTAGAGCACCAATTCTTTTTTCAGATACTCAGGGAGTTCTTTGCCATGAAGGTGCCATGTTGAACTTCCAGTGACCAGTATGAGAGAGTGAGATCATAACACCAAATTTAACGCACCTGCTCCCCATTCACACCTGAAACCTTGTAACACTAGCAAGTCACATGACACTAGGGAGGGAAAATGGCTAATTGGGCCCAATTTGGACATTTTCAATTGGGGCTGTACTCACTTTTGTTGCCAGCGGTTTAGACATTAATGGCTGTGTGTTGAGTTATTTTGAGGGGACAACAAATTTACACGATTATACAAGCTGTACACTCTCTATGTTACATTGTAGCAAAGTGTAATTTCTTCAGTGTTTTCACATGAAAAGATATAAAATATTTACAAAAATGTGAGGGGTGTACTCACTTTTGTGAGATACTGTAAGTATTTGATACATCAGAAAAGCAGAACTTAATATTTGGTACAGAAACCTTTGTTTGCAATTACAGAGATTATACGTTTCCTGTAGTTCTTGACTTGGTTTTGCACACACACTGCAGCAGGGATTTTGGCCCACTCCTCCATACAGACCTTCTCCAGATCCTTCAGGTTTCGGGGCTGTCGCTGGGCAATACGGACTTTCAGCTCCCTCCAAAGATTTTCTATTGGGTTCAGGTCTCAAGACTGTATGGCCACTCCAGGACCTTGAGATGCTTCTTACGGAGCCATTCCTTAGTTGCCCTGGTGTGTGTTTCGGGTCGTTGTCATGCTGGAAGACCCAGCCACGACCCATCTTCAATGCTCTTACTGAGGGAAGAAGGTTGTTGGCCAAGATCTCGCGATACGTGGCCCCCATCCTCCCCTCAATACGGTGCAGTCGTCCTGTCCCCTTTGCAGAAAATCAGCCTCTAAGAATGATGTTTCCACCTCCATGCTTCATGGTTGGGATGGTGTTCTTAGGGTTGTACTCATCCTTCTTCTTCCTCCAAACACGGCGAGTGGAGTTAAGACCAAAAAGCTCTATTGTCTCATCAGACCACATGACCGTCTCCCATTCCTCCTCTGGATCATCCAGATGGTCATTGGCAAACTTCAGACGGGCCTGGACATGCTCTGGCTTGAGCAGGGGGACCTTGCGTGCGCTGCAGGATTTTAATCTATGACAGCGTAGTGTGTTACTAATGGTTTTATTTGAGACTGTGGTCTCAGCTCTCTTCAGGTCATTGACCAGGTCCTGCTGTGTAGTTCTTGGCTGATCCCTCACCTTCCTCATGATCATTGATGCCCTACGAGGTGGGATCATGCATGGAGCCCCAGACCGAGGGAGATTGACCGTCATCTTGAACTTCTTCCATTTTCTAATAATTGCGCCAACAGTTGTTGCCTTCTCACCAAGCTGCTTGCCTATTGTCCTGTATCCCATCCCAGCCTTGTGCAGGTCTACAATTTTATCCCTGATGTCCTTACACAGCTCTCTGATCTTGGCCATTGTGGAGAGGTTGGAGTCTGTTTGATTGAGTGTGGACAGGTGTCTTTTATACAGGTAACGAGTTCAAACAAGTCCAGTTAATACAGGTAATAAGTGGAGAACAGGAGGGCTTCTTAAAGAAAAAATAACATGTCTGTGAGAGCCAGAACTCTTATTGGTTGGTAGGTGATCAAACTTATGTCATGCAATAAAATGCAAATACATTTTTTAAAAATCATACAATGTGATTTTCTGGATTTTTGTTTTAGATTCCGTCTCTCACAATTGAAGGGTACCTATGATGAAAATTACAGACCTCTACATGCTTTGTAAGTAGGAAAACCTGCAAAATCGGTAGTGTATCAAATACTTGTTCTCCCCACTGTATATTATGTGCCTATTCTGAATTTCCCATGTTTGAGACACCATATAAGAACTTCAGAAAATCAACAGTTTGAAAGCTGGATGTTGAATATCCTCTGTTCGATAGTTAAAGTTTATTGGCCGTGGTTTTTGCAGGGTGATGTGCAAACAAGGTCATTATTGCAGGAAGGGGAACTGAGGATGTAATTCAAACTTGTTATTGTTTGAGAACTATTTCAGTTTTGCTTGGCATGAGCCCAACAGGTGATGTAACGGTATTGAGTTACCATCATGAAAAACGGTCAGCGTGGGCCTATTCACTTTTGCATTTGCCCAACTATACTGTTAGAAAACAGGTCAATATACCCTAAACTGGTAGTCCTCCAAGGATACATTTATACAAACCACATTTTTACATGGAGTGTACTATACTCCCCTGAGACATCATAGAATTTATGCGGAGCGCAATCCTATGTGCCCACGATGTTGCCTTCACCTGGGTTCCTATCTCCACAAGTTCTAGGATTGGCCCAAACTCACTGCTTTCTGGTCGGATGTTTTTGATATGATTGATCTTAGGGTTCAAATGTCTATCCCTGTTTTCCTTGGAATTAGCCCTTATGGGGATACATGAAGGCGCCCAACGATACTAAACTGCTTATTTCTTATCTCCTGTATTAACCAGTTGCCACCCACTCAGTGGCGACCCGTCCATACGCCGCCCTCCTAATCCATGCGTCTGGCCCCCTAATCTACATGCGGGGCACCAGAAGCATGGATTCCAATGTTTTTGTTTTTTTAGAAGTAAGTGATTAGAGCCTCTGGTCAATAGGCTTCAAAAAAGGGTAAGCTCGGGTCGCAGAGCACTGTGCCCTGAGCCCACCCAGTTGTGTGACAATAGCGAATTATCATTCGTTATTGTCTTCCTGATTTTCCTCCAGACCAATCAGTAAGTGGGTCCTGAGACCCATCACCTGAGTGGCCAAGAGGAAAAGCGATCCTATTGGACGCCGAGGAGGAGGAGGGAGAAGACACAGGGGAAGCCGCCCTGAAGCACCAGGAGGAGGAGACGCCGCCCGGAGGAAGCTCTGCCCGCGACCTAGATAGAATAAGTGCGGGCCTGGTGACAGACTGACCGGCCGCTACTGCAACCACTCTATAGTAGATTATCTGCTACAGGGCGGCCACTGTGTGCAGAATCATATACAGTATATATATATGTGATTCTGCACTCCTGGGTAAGGGGTGCAAGCGTGCTGCCAGAGCACTACTTCTGCTGTGATTAGTCACAGCAGAAGATGATCAGTGGGTGCCGACCAATGGATGTCTGCTGGCACCTGCTAATCCTCAGTGAGAGACACAGGATGGAGCTCTGCCTTGTTTACATATGCAGAGCTCCGTCCTGTATCTTTGTCAGCAGGGATGTGATGGATTTTTTTTCCCTCCCCAGTGAAAGCAGCACACAGTGTACGCAAAAACACTGGCCCCCGCCCCCATCCAGCCCTGTGATAGCAGCCGCTCCCCGCTGTCCAATGAAGAGGACAGTGGCGAAAATGTCTGCAGGCCAGGTGCCCGTGAATTAATCACGGGCACCGACGGGCCGGACATTCAGAGGGTTGCCGATCCCTGGTGTACATGAAGCCTTAAGCCTCGTACATACGATCGGACTTTCCGCCAACAAAACCGTGGACTTTTGTCCAAAGGGCGTTGGCCCAAACTTGTCTTGCATACACACGGCACACAATTGTTGGCCAACAATCATGAACGTAATGACGTACTAAATGATTTTTCAGCTCTTTATTGCCACCCTTTGGGCTCCTTCTGCAATTTCGTGTTAGTAGAAGTTTGGTGAGTGTTGATTCGCGCATTTCATTTCGCGCTTTTCATTTCGCGCTTTTCATTTCACGCTTTTTTAGTTTGTCTCTGAGCGGCCGTTCATCAACCATACATGTTGCGAAATTGGAGGAGATAACGTGTTATTTATTATTGGCCTTGGAGTTATTGCTTTGACATTATTTTTTTGGTTGAATAATAATGATTTGATTTGTTATATTTTCTATATTTTTGGATGCATAGAATGCACTTTTTGGTTAAGTTCTATTGGCAGATAACATGTCTAATTTTATTTGTTTTCTTTTTCAAAGGCACAATAAAAAAAATGTGTAGAATAATACTTGGCTATGTGTTTTACTTCAAATGACAGTTTGGGAGTAGGCAGTTACATTTAAAAAAATAAATTTTATTGGACCTTTGCTGTTCCTTCTGCAGTGTTGTCCTGGGAAGCCATAATGGATGCGGTCCTACCTTTGTATAAGCTCACCTAAATGAACCGGTGTTGCCCCTGGAAGAATGGTAAGGTCTGGCTTCCCTGGACATCACGGTAGTGGGTGTGTGATGTCTTTGTCGGAGTTTGGTGGGTTTCTTCCCCCCTTACAAATAAATATCTGAAAAGTCTGATGTGCATTTGTATTCAGCCTCCTTTACTCTGATACCCCTAACTAAAATCTAGTGGAACCAATTGCCTTCAGAAGTCACCTAATTAGTAAATAGCATCCACCTGTGTGTAATTTAATCTCAGTATAAATGCAGCTGTTCTGTGAAGCCCTCAGAGGTTTGTTAGAGAAACTTAGTGAACAAACAGCATCATGAAGGCCAAGGAACATACCAGACAGGTCAGAGAGAAAATATCCCAAGCTTTAAACATCTCATGGAGCACTGTTCAATCCATGAACTGAAAATGGAAAAAGTATGGCACAACTGCAAACCTACCAAGACATGGCCGTCCACCTAAACTGACAGGCCGGGCAAGGAGAGCATTAATCAGAGAAGCAGCCAATAAGTGGGAGAATCTGTCCACAGAACAACTGTTAGTCATGCACTCCACAAATCTAGTCTTTATGGAGGAGTGGCAAGAAGAAAGCCATTGCTGAAAGAAAGCCATTAGAAGTCCCATTTGCAGTCTGCGAGAAGCCATGTGGGGGACACAGCAAACATGTGGAAGAAGGTCCTCTGGTCAAATGAGACCAAAATTGAACTTTTTGGCCTAAAAGCAAAACGCTAAGTGTGGCAGAAAACTAACACTGCACATTACCCTGAACACACCATCTGCAACGTGAAACATGGTGGTGGCAGCATCATGTTGTGGGGATGCTTTTCTTCATCAGGGACAGGGAAGCTGGTCAGAATTGATGGGAAGATGGATGAAGCCAAATACAGGGCATTCTTAGAAGAAAACCTGTTATGCAGCGCACACACGAGCGGACTTTTCGACCAGACTGGTCCGACGGACCGAGTCCGGCGGACAATCTGATCGTGTGTGGGCTTCATCGGACCTTCAGCAGACTTTTTCAGTCAAAAATCTGACGGACTTTAGATTTGGAACATGCTTCAAATCTTTACGTTGTAACTCCGCCGGACCCAGAAAACCGATCGTCTGTATGCTAGTATGACGGACAAAAACCGACGCTAGGGTAGCTATTGGCTATTGGCCATCAACTTCCTTGTTTTAGTCCGGTGTACGTCATCACGTACGAATCCGTCGGACTTTGGTGTGATCATGTGTAGGCAAGTCCGTTCGTTAAAAAGTAATTCGGAAGTCCATCAAAAGTCCATCTAAAGTCCGCCGGAAAGTCCGTCGGACCAGTCCAGGTGAAAAGTCTGCCCGTGTGTACGGGGCCTTAGAGTCTGCAAAAAACTTGAGAATGGTGAGAAGGTTCACCTTCCAGCAGGACAATGACCCTAAACATACAGCCAGAGCTACAATGGAATGGTTTAGATCAAAGCATATTCATGTGTTAGAATGGCCCAGCCAAAGTCCAGACCTAAATCCAATTGAGAATCTGTGGCAAGACTTGAAAATTGCTGTTCACAGACGCTCTCCATCCAATTTGAGAGCTTGAACTGTTTTGCAAAGAAGAATGGGCAAAAATGTCACTCTCTAGATGTGCAAAGCTGGTAGAGACATCCCCAAAAAGACTTGCAGCTGTAATTGCAGTGAAAGGTGGTTCTACAAAGTATTGACTCAGGGGGGCTGAATACAAATGCACCCCACACTTTTAAGATATTTTTTTGTAAAAAAATTTGAAAACCATTTATCATTTTCCTTCCACTTCACAATTATGTGTCACTTTGTGTTGGTCTATCACATAAAATCCCAATAAAATACATTTACATTTTTGGTTGTAACCTGACAAAATGTGAAACATTTCAAGAGGTATGAATACCTTTTCAAGGCACTGGGGGTCAGAAACCTGTAGATCGCGATCTACCAATAGATCGTGGACGGGTGACTGGTAGATCGCGGAAAGGTGACTGGTAGATCACGGTCTGCGCTTTCTGACCCACCATTCCAGAGCATCAAACAGAGTGCAATACAGAGGGACTACTTGTAAAGTTGGAGCTGTAGTATGGAGCAAGAGCCGCATAACCCGATGCCTCCTCTGTAGTGCCGGGTCCTGTCCCATGTGGAGTGATACCAACTGCACTCCACCTCTTATCCCGGTTAGCGGTCTCCAGAGTGGTGCCAGCAGCAGGAAAGAAGAGATCTTCAGGTCAGTGGGAAGCAATACACTGGGCATTAATAGTATAGGGCTGATTTCACACTGAACCGCGACTCAAACTTAGGGTTTTACCACCCCCCAACTTTACGTGTGAACGAGCCCTAAGTGTGCCATTGCCAAATGCAACTAAGCGCTCATTCACAAGTGCAGCAGGCACTACTGCTCCTCTGAAAAGGGATCCGAGTGTATTTAACAGATGGTGAGTAGGTGATCTCTTGCCTCCTCGCCACCCGATTTAAACCTATGATTGCCATGCATTGCACGTGATTTGCGACACGGTACTACGGAAATTAGACGTTTAAATCAAGTATGAGGAGGCGACACTGTCCTCGGTGATCTTTGACTTCTCCCATCTTGTTCAGGTAGATCTCCACCTCTTTAAGGTTGCCTACCCCTGCATTATATGATATCTATATGGGCTGCTAAGATTAACATTCTGTGAGGTTAAAAAAAACGACCTTATTCGCTGGATTGTTGATCATAAAAACAATCAGAAAACGAATGTTAAAAAGAACATCATTGTCTGCTAAAAGCTAGAAGATTTGCAGAACCTGCTGCGAGTATATAATATATCTGTTTAATAATATCTGATTGGCCACCCCACTTTGATCCCATCTTGACAGGTCCCCTCCAGTTTCCCGGCACGACACCACCACACTCTTTATATCGGGATGTCAGTAAAGCTGGTTGGGTTCCTGCATCTTATTTTCTTTTCATTAACATGCCGCCCGTGTTTTTGATTCCGAAGCCAGAGCTTCCCTTTTCTACATAAAATATTAATGCCTTTGATTTAGCATGTGCAGTGCAGGATCGCATTTCAAAGTTGAACTCTTCCTTACATCTCTGGGCTTTCAAGGCGTTGGGATATTTTTCTGCGCTCAAGCCAGAACGTTCTTTGATAGACCCTCCGCCTGTCCATTGTGTTCAAGTCAACCTGTCAATTCTGCAGTAACTTGAAGAGTACATAGCGTGCCGTGTATGGGTAGAATGTGATCGACTTTGCTTGTAGTGGGCCTCTGTGGCTGTGTGCCCCTAAAAGAGGGTGGTGTCCATCACTGAGACATGAAGAACATGGTCAATAATTCCGATTTTGGGCATGCAGATATAGAAATTCATGAAAAAAAAATTTGAATTCTATGTTCGATTTCTTATTGTTAGTAGGTGACTAGGTCAAATCAACTATCACTTTCAACCGCAATGATTGGAAAAAGTTCTTGAATGAACAAAATTCTAATTTTGTGGGATTTTGTTGTTGAAAATCGTACTTGTTGTAATGTTCTAGGTCCCACACCTCTGGGATTCCCCTGAAGTAGCAGGTCTTGGTGAAATTTTATCTGCTTGCCGACCACCTCACGTATGAGTACGGAGAAAGAGCGGCTCTCCTGTGCCAGATCACATACCTAGTACGTCAGGAACATCTCTGTATCCTCCTGGGTATATACATCTAATCTAACTATAACCTCTCTTAGTGTATTCGCACGGTTCCACATGGACTATTGAGCAGCTATGCTCTATGGGCTGCTTGGTGCCCTTCTATGACTGACATAATGGCAACTTGTTGGTTCTTTCTTTGCTGAAAATGAACCCTGAAATTGATGGAACGTATTGGCAACTTTTTGGTTCTTTCTTTTTTGGATATGAACCCTGAGATTGGATGTATATGGAGACAGTTGATGGTCACCTACCTTTATTGACAAGATCTTGACATCTACAGCAAAAAATTTGAACTATTATTTGAACTCATGAAAGCCTCCGCATAAGTGAGACCTTTTCTTTTATTAATGGAAACCTGAATGTGTCCTGACGAAGTTTTTTACGAAACGCGTAGACGCATCGGGGCTCGTATCATGTATATTCCCATATGGATGATTTTTATAACTTTTTGTCGATGCCTTTGTTATGTATGCATTTGTATTCAATAAAGTTTATTATATTATAATTTTGACTATATTCCCTTAGGTTTGCTGTGCCTCTAAAGTCTGACCAGGGGCTCCCTATTGAACCCCGCAATGATGGGAAAAAGTTCTTGAATGAACAAAATTCTAATTTTGTGGGATTTTGTTGTTGAAAATCGTACTTGTTGTAATTTTCTAGGTCCCACACCTCTGGGATTCCCCTGAAGTAGCAGGTCTTGGTGAAATTTTATCTGCTTGCCGACCACCTCACGTATGAGTATGGCTCTCCTGTG
Source organism: Aquarana catesbeiana (assembly GCF_042186555.1). Taxonomy (NCBI): domain Eukaryota; kingdom Metazoa; phylum Chordata; class Amphibia; order Anura; family Ranidae; genus Aquarana; species Aquarana catesbeiana. Next base: position 47,575,495 of record NC_133336.1, read on the forward strand.
CCAGATCACATACCTAGTACGTGATCCAACACTTCCGGGTAGGGGACGCGCGCCACCGGCATCGATGCTCTGCTGTGATTAGATCAGCGAATGCCAGCCAATGGATGTCCACCAGCACCTGCTGATTGGTAAGGAGAGACACAGAACAGAGTTCTATCTATCTAAACAAGGCACAGCTCTGTGCTGTCAACGGGGATGTGCTGGATTTTGTTTCCCTGCAAAGCAGGGAATAACATCCAACACATCCTTTAGTAAAAACAGCACACATAGTACACACAAAAACACATGTTAGGCAAACATTTAACACCTTGATCGCCCTAGATGTTTAACCCCATTCCCAGCCAGTGGCATTAGTACATATTTTTAGCACTGATCACTGTATTAGTGGCACTGGTTAGTGTCAGATCTTCTGCCGCAATATCGCAGTCCTACTATAAGTCGCTGATCACCGCCATTACTAGTATAAAAAAATAAAATAAATAAAAATTCCAGTATCTATCTCATAGTTTGTAGACGCTATAACTTCTGCGCAAACCAACCAATATACGCTTATTGGGATTCTTTTTACCAAAAATATGTTGTAGAATACATATTGGCCTAAATTTAAGAAGAAATATGATTATTTTGTATCCTTCTTCATCCTGTTAAAAATGTGTTAAAGGGTAAGTTCACCTTTGAGAACATGTTACATGTTCCACTCAATTTTAGGGTGTAACATGTTCCCAGTGCCGCAGTTGCCCTCCCTCCCTGTGGCAGCAGTACAGGGAGAAGTTCCTGGAGTTCACAGAGCTCTGTGTATGAATGAATTACAAGTCCCGACAGCCTTAGCGGCTGTCGCCTTGTAGTTCTCAATGAGCTACCGTGGCGCTGGAGAGCTCCATTCAGACACAGAGCCATAGCGCAGCCCCGCTCTCTCTCCTCATTGGATCAATGACTTTGATTGATAGCCGATGGCGCCCGCTGCTGTGTCTCAGCCAGTCAGTCCCGGACAGCTGAGTCTCTCGTGCAACATCGCTGGATCGAGATGAGGCTCAGGTAAGTATTGGGGGGGGGGGCTGCTGTACACTAAAGGTTTTTATCTTAATGCATAGAATGCATTGAGATTATAAAAACCTTCTGCCTTTAGAACCACTTTAAAGCGGACCTTCAGTCATTTTTTCATCTTTCCATCTATTAAATCTTCTGCCCTTGTTATTTTAACTTTGGATAGTAAAACATTTTTTTTTCTGCCAGTAAATACCTTATACAGCCCACTTCCTGTTTCTTGTCTGGTAAAAAGCCTAGGCTTATGACATCATGTACAGCTCTTTTTCACACTCTCGTGAGAGTTTTCCAGGAAGGGGGGGGGGGAGTCATAAGAGGGCCAATGAGAGCTGCAGAGCTGGAGGTGTACCTCTGTGTGTCTGTGTAAATCCAGGAAGTGAACAGGCAGCAGCTTCAGCTGCCCACAGTTAAAATGGATGCAGCCAGACTCAGTGGAGGGAGATTTCTGCAGCATATTTGTGGCAAGTACAGAATCACAGTATATATAAAATATGCAAAGTGGTTGGAGGGAAGCTTCAGAATGGCATAGATGTTTTTTACTACAAATTATGTGAGCAGACTGCAGTTCCTTTTTAAAGGTGAAGTCCGGGATAAGCAAATCACCAAGTCCCGTGTTCTTGAATCTTGGTGTCCTTTGTGTATCTCTTCCAGATCTGTGCTGAAATGCAGAGCTGTGCAGAAAATTCCTGTAATAAAGACCGCTCACTGCTGCTCTCTCTCCTTGTGCAGGGTGACTGGTCTTGTCTCCGCCCCCTCCTGTAGTTTAATGCAGACAGCCTGTACTGGGTGGAGTCTGTTGGGCCCCTCCCATAGCTCTGCTCTCTGCACAAGGTGTGTACAGCACAATGATGATGCCCCTGCTACTCTTATAAGATAATATCTGGGTTTCCAAAGGCATTAGGTGCACACAAAGTGGATTTACATCCTCTGTGCCTATTGAACAATATATTTAACCACTTGCCGCCAAATGATGGCGGGGCGGTGCGACTCTCGTTCTGGGTGGACGTCATATGATGGCGCCCAGAACAGCCGCTCTCGCGCGCCCCGGGGGCTCGCAGCGCAGCGATTGCGGCCTCGCCACGTTGCTAGGACACGTAAAGAGCCGTGGCTCTTTAACCATGTGATTGGCTGTGTCCAATCAGAGCCGGTCACATGTAAACACGGAGATGCCGGTAATAGCCTCCCCTCGCCTCACACTAACAGAGTGTGAGGAGAGGAGAGCCAATCAGCGGCATCTCCTCACAGAGGACATCTAGGCTTGTTATCAGGGCACTGAAAATCAGTGCCCTGATTACAATAAAGCACCCACAGTGCCAGAGGTGAGTGCTCACCAGTGCCAGCAGTGAGTGCCCACCAGTGCCAGCAATCAGTACCCATTAGTGATGCCAGTCAGTGCTGGCTATCACTGCTGTCCACCACTGCTGCCCATCAATACCTATCACTGCTGTCCATCAATGCCACCCATCAGTGGCACCCATCAGTGCCCATCAGTGCCGCCTATCCGTGTCACCTATCTGTACCCACCAGTGCCACCTATCTGTGCCCACCAGTGCCACCCATCAGTGCCCACCAGTGCCGCCTATCAGTGCTCATGAGTGCCCAGGGGCGGACTGACCATTCGGCCACTCAGGCACTGCCCGAGGGCCCGGGCCACTAGGGGGCCCCATCAGAGTTGCCAGCCTCAGTAAAACTAGGGAAAGTATGTAAAAATCTGTTGTTTTTTTGAAATGTCCCTTACCAACATCCTTTTGGTCTAAAAATCCAGAGATTATAGCTGCCCCACCTCTCCAGTACCCTCTCAGCCAATAGAAACATGTCTGTGTATACTGTGTGTACATGTATGTGTATACTGTGTGATTGTATACTGTGTGTGTGTGTATACCGTGTGGCCCCATAATCTCCTATTGCCTGGGAGCCCCATGAGTTGTCAGTCCGCCCCAGTGTCACCTATCAGTGCCCATAAGTGCGGCATATTCGTGCCTCCTCATCAGTGCCAACTAATCAGTGCCCATAAGAGCTGCCTCATCAGTGCCCATCAGTGAAGGAGAAAAATTACTTATTTACAAAGTTTACTGACAGAAACTAAGAAAAACTTTTATTTTTTTCAAAACTTTCAGTCTTTTTTTTTTTAGGAAAAAATTATAAACCCAGAAGTGATTAAATACCACCAAAAGAAAGCTCTATTTGTGTGAATTTTTTTTTGTACATTTCACATGGTTACAGTGTAGCATGACAGCGCAATTGTCATTCAAAGTGTGACAGCGCTGAAAAATGGCCTGGGCAGGAAGGGGGGAAAGTGCCCGGTATTGAAGTAGTTAAACAAATATTTTTGTGCCCCGAGTTCAGCTTCATACTAACATACATGTATGCGATGCGTGTTAGTGCAAATGATGATGTGCCTCTTTGTAGGTTTTATACATTAATATCATCAGTGTGTCCCTCAGGTTCATCCTGGTGCGGTGACACCACTGGAGGCAGTGGTGTATTTTGGTTATGTGCTGCCCTAGGCCAGACTAAGATCGGACGCCCTCCCTTCCGTCGGACGCCCCCCTCATCTAGTTTTGTCCCACCACTTCCTTTCACATGAGCAGTCCAATTGGATCTGCCTGTCTGTTTTTCAGGCGGACCCAATTGGACCCTCCATTCTCTTTTATGGAGCAGCAGGTGCAATCTCCAATCCAATCCAGTCCGCTAAAAACAAATGGAAGGGGATCGGCTTCCCTCTGTCTGGGCAGATCGGATCAGATCGCAGTCGGGTGTAAATGGACAGCAGAGTTTGTTTACATCCGACCGCCCATGGAGCAGAGCGGGCACTGCAGAGGGTGTGCATGGCGCACTGTACAGCAACGGACAGGCAGGTAAGTAACTTTAATGCAGAAGAGACAAAGCATGTCTCTTCTGCCATAAAATCCCTGCCTGTCCACACATTTTAAATCTCAGGACTAAATTTCCACTTTAATATAGGTCTTATGCCGCGTACACACGAGCGGAACCATCCAAGATTTTTCCGACGGAATTCCGCTCAAGCTTGCCTTGCATACACATGGTGACACAAAAGTTCGCTGAACTTTCGACCGTCAAGAATGCGGTGACATACAACACTACGATGAGCCGAGAAAATGAAGTTCAATGCTTCTGAGCATGCGTCGAATTGTTTCCGAGCATGCGTAGGAATTTTGCGCGTCAGAATTGGTATAGACGATCGGAATTTCCGATCTGAACTTTTTCCAACCGAAAAATTGAGAACCTGCTCTCAGTCTTTTGCTGGCTGGAATTCCGCCAGCAAAAGTCCGATGGAGCATACACACGGTCGCATTTTCCGACCAAAAGCTCTCATTAGGCTTTGCTGGCGGAATTTGCGGTCGTGTGTACGCGGCATTACAGTTTCAGGCAGGTTCTCCCCTTTAAATTTGTGCTGAGGCTGGGGTGCCCCACTTTCTGCCAGCTGTGTATGTCAGCATGATGCTATGTGGGCAGAACCTATGCAAGAGGAGTGTGACCTCACAAGGCACCATTGCTAAATAACGCCGCTTCTCCTGCCCACCCCAATGCTTTTCTATGGGGTGGGTAGGAGGAGCGGAGTGATTTATCAATTGTGCCCTGAGAGGTGCTGGCACCACTGTGAGTAACCAGACAAGCTGACAACAGCGTATGTCATTAGACTTGATCTGCATTGGCAACCATTTAGTATTCCCCCCTTGGGAGCTGTATTACCTGGTGTGCGCCACACCCCCCACACTCCCTAGGTATTCCACTGCCTCTTATTCTCCCCTCATTGCAGAGCTCCTCTCTCCCGTCATCCCCTCATTACACAGAGTGCCCCACCCTCTGCTGAAAAGTTTACTACTACTACTGTACTTACTTCAGTTTATCGGCGCCACGCTCCCTTCCTGTCCCATTTGAATGACGTCACCTCAGAGGCCGGGACTAGAAGTCACCTGTCAGGTGGGATCTCACTCCATCTGACAGAAAATGCAAAGTAGTTTAGAGTGGTGCGGGGTGCAGGAGCGCACTCGGCACCCCGCTGCAGCTCTGCTTTCTGTGTGTCATGTATCCAGGTGGGAGACTTTAACCCCGGGGCTGCCTGCACACCGAACCTCGCCTGCGTCCTCCTCCTTTTCCAGTTAATAGATACGCCCAGAGCTTCTGTCCCTTCCGCATCCTGTAGTCCCAGTCCTGCTACCTGTCCCTGTGCTCTGCTGTGCTGGATAAATGTGCGATCATGCTGGGGGCGGCGCCGCCCCCCTGCCAAGTGCCGCCCTAGGCCTGGGCCTTGTTGGCTTAGGCCAAAATACAGCACTGACTGGAGGTGAAGGGGCTACATTACTGCACACTTATGTTTTAACTGCCTGCAATTCTCTAAATGAATATTATTGCATGTGAAATCTCTATTCCATGTGAACAGTTATACTGCCTGGTTACAGCCCTGCTGCGCTTAGGATAGAGTTAACAGTAATCTTTAAATCTGCAATTAGTTTTAATTAAATGTTGCAGTATAGTCAGCTATCAAGCTTTATGAGAAAAACAGTTAATGAGGTCAGCCTAGTAAAATGACAGAATAAGCTCCGCACAATCTTTTTACAACTAGGCGGGAGAATCTTCTCCAACGTTCTGTCAATGCAATGTAATATAATGTTAGAAGTTTGAAGAATACATTACCCCTATTGAGTTAGGACTTATTTCAAGATTTTAAAGCTAAAATTCAGGTATGGCAATTCTTGCAGAGTTGTATTGGCTCAGCTTGGACCAATGTACAGTGCCTTGCAAAAGTATTCACCCCCCTTGGCATTTCTCGTGTTTTTGTTGCCTCACAACCTGGAATTAACAAGGATTGTTTGAGGATTTGCATCATTTAATTTACAGAACATGCCCACAACTTTGAAGATTTTTTTTTTTATTGTGAAGCAAACAACAAATAGGATAAAATAACAGAAAAAGTCAACGTGCATAACTATTCACCCCCCTAAAGTCAATACTTTGTAGAGCCATCTTTTGCGGCTATCACAGCTCCAAGTCGCTTTGGATAAGCCTCTATGAGCTTGCCACATCTTACCACTGGGATTTTTGCCCATTCCTCCTTGCAAAATTGCTCCAGCTCCTTCAAGTTGGAAAGTTTGCACTTGTGAACAGCAATCTTTAAGTTTGACCACAGATTTTCTATTGGATTGAGGTCTGGGCTTTGACTACACATTTACATGTTTCCCCTTAAACCACTCAAGTGTTGCTTCAGCAGTGTGTTTGGGGTCATTGTCCTGCTGGAAGGTGAACCTCCATCCTAGCCTCAAATCACACACAGAGTGGTACAGATTTTGCTCAAGAATATCCCTGTATTTAGCACCATCCATCTTTCCCTCAACTCTGACCAGTTTCCCAGTCCCGACTGCTGAAAAACATCCCCACAGCATGATGCTGCCACCACCATGTTTCACGGTGAGGATGGTGTTCTTTGGGTGATGTGATGTGTTGGGTTTGCGCCAGCGTTTTCTCTGATGGCCAAAAAGTTCAAATTTAGGCTCATCAGACCAGAGCACCTTCCTCCATACATTTTGGGAGTCTCCCACATACCTTTTTTGCAAACCCACAAATGTGCCATTTTGTTTTTTGCTGAAAATAATGGCTTTCTTCTGGCCACTCTGGCATAAAGCCCAACTCTATGAAGCGTATGGCTCATTGTCGTCCTATGTACAGATACTCCAGTCTCTGCTGTGGAACTCTGCAGCTCCTCCAGGGTTACCTTAGGTCTCTGTTCTGCCTCTCTGATTAATGCCCTCCTTGCCCGGTCTGTGAGTTTTGGTGTGCGGCCGTCTCTTGGCAGGTTTGCTGTTGTAACAAAAAGAATTTATACTCAGTGCTGCCCCTATGGACCACCAATGTAGATATACAAATACGTGTCATAAACAACATGTATAAGAAAGTGCTCAGTGTCAATATGGAGCAAATAAAGTGCAATCAATTTAGTTCAACAGATGTGCAAAGTAAAGTGCAATCAATAAAGTTCATCAAGTGTGAGGTACAGGGTTGGTGACACATTGATATAATCTTGGTGACTTCCTGTGCTCCCCTCCTGGGTCCCCACTCACCAGATAAAGATGATAAATGCGCCTGTGTTATATATCAAGATGGTGCCTCCCGTCCAACGAATTGGTTGGTTGATCGTGCCTTAGGGAATGGAATTTCCTCTCCTCCACCACATGATGTAAGTCCTACACACTATGTTGTGGCAGAAGGCCAAAGTTACAATGATTAAATCTACTGTTGAGAGCTGATTCTACCATATAGTTGGTCACAGAAGAAGGCAAGTTTTCTGATCAAATTTTGAAAAAGTGATAAGTTTGCGATGTCCCTAGGATAGCCATTCTTAGCAACACGGTGTGTAACCCAGGCACCTCTTCTTGTATTAAGGAACACCTTTTTTGCTGTTCTGCTTAGTTCCACTGCAATGTCCCCTTTAGAGTTCCCAATACCAATCACCAAAACTCTTTTGCCTTTAAAATTGTCTGGAAGCTTGTATTCTCTACTGTGTAAGTACTGCCCCTTACATTGTTCTATACCTGGAAAGGAAGAAAGTGGTAGGTTTGGAAATGAATGATGTCCAGTACAGATGAGCACAGCATCAAAGATAGCTGTGTCTTGTTTGCCTTCCCTTTCAGTGCTAACAATCCACTGGCCAGTGGTGGGGAAGTCCTTTGTTTTCTTTATGCTACACACAGCAGTCCTTATTGTAACCCAACTTTCACACTAGGGTTGCCACCTCATCCCTTTAAACCCGGGTGTTTCCCAGTGCTAAACCTTTCATCCAAATTCTAAATTGCTGCATTTGTACATTTTAAAAGCCAATTTAAAGGAATAGTAGTGGTAAAAAAAGTCCTTGTGGATTTAATTAACCTTTTTTTTGGTTAATTCTCCTTTAAGGGGGAGTGGCAGGGGGCGTGCCCTATGCCTACATACATTTGTTAGTAGATGTCCCTCATTCCCATCTCAAAATGTTGGGAGGTATGTAGATAGACAGATACTTTAGATAGATAGATAGACTGCAGACTTTTGAGAAAAATCAGTAAGCTAATCACACAATCAGGAAATGGTATTTCTGGGGGGCATCCTGTACAACATCTGTGTATTGAACGTCTCAAGGCTGCCATATTACATTTTGCAGTAAATGACAGAGCTGCAGATTAAAAAGGAAAGGTAACTTTTAATAACATTCTATCACAATATGACTTGTGTCACAATTGTTTATGCTATATGATTTGATTTTTTCCCACGAAAGTGGAGTTACCCTTTAAGCCTTTCAAAGTGTGACATATTTACACCAAGTCTGTCTGGGATGGAGACATTTGCCCCATTTTCCAGGGCGTTTTTTTTTTTTTTTTTCTACAACATTCTTTAAAAACTGTTTAAACAAGAAACAGATATAAAATAGAAAAGAAAGTATTTTTAGCTTGGAGTTTACCTGAATGACTCACCTGGGTGATAGATGTTTATATATATATATATATATAAATCAATTCTGAGCTTTCTTAGTCTCTGGATATAAAACCAGCCTGAGGTCTGCCTAGCTATACCTAGACATACCTCCCATCTACTCCAACTTTACATTCCCTGCAAGATGTTTTTTGCTAAATAATGATTGATTGTATGGAAGGACTGGTCATCGTTTTTACACATAGGGCTGGAAGAGGGCCAGACCACTACTAACCAGAGCGAGCAAATTTAATAAGCAAATATGTTTGTCCCTATGTACATGTTCAATCACAAACTATATCCCATTTTGTAAAACATTGTGTTGATCTGTAACACATTTGTATTAAAAAATACATACTATACATATCAACTTTCTGAGATGGGAATGAAGGACACCTATTAGAAAACGTATGTAGGCATAGGACACACCCCCTGTCATGACCCCTTAAAGGAGAATTGTACAGAAAAGAAAGGATTGGTTAAACCCACAAGTTTTTTTTTACCACTACTATTCCTTTATATTGGCTTTTGGAATTTACAAATGCAGCAATTTAGAAATTGGATAAAAGGTATAGTACTGGGAAACTGAAGTCTGAAGTCTCTAAAACCTTCATGGAAGGATCGTCTCCATACGGATGGTTACACATAAAGAGAAGATGGCCTTAGCTAATTCCAGAGCCACAGGGTGATGTGGAGGATTCTCTTGGTATATGTCTTGAAGAATGTCCCCCCAGAACTGCATCCGCATCAGACCCAGGTTCTTCTGAGACACAGAGTCCTTCACCTGTGAAAGTTCTACATTAAAGGCTCGCAAAGCAAGTACAGAGTTTTGGGATTCTGGAGGTAGCAGCAATGTACATAAAAATCCTTCATAGTCCCGTTTCCTGACCAGCTCAACACAGTAGGAGGCCGCCTTGCCGCTCTTCCCCCGGCTGTTCCCCAGGTACACAGGTGACTGTCACCTGTGTACCCGGGGAACAGCCGGGGGAAGAGCGGCTGTACTTGCTTTGCGAGCCTTTAATGTAGAACTTTCACAGGTGAAGGACTCTGTGTCTCAGAAGAACCTGGGTCTGATGCGGATGCAGTTCTGGAGGGACATTCTTCAAGACATATACCAAGAGAATCCTCCACATCACCCTGTGGCTCTGGAATTAGCTAAGGCCATCTTCTCCTGATGTGTAACCATCCGTATGGAGACGATCCTTCCATGAAGGTTTTAGAGACTTCAGACTCCAATTACTGAGGACTCCCAAGGTTCCACCCCTATTGTGGGCTGACAATACAAGCTGGTTTGACTCATAGAACGTATGTTCTTTTGAGTTCAAACTTTCTGGTAAGCCTGCACTTATCCTGGTGTTGGCATCATCACACTGGTGTTCTTATTTTTCATCTACCATATTGGTTTTATGCACGGTGATCAAGACCATCTCACTTCAATATGGACTGTTATTAATGACTGCACACTGTGGATCTTTGAAGACTCCTACAGACTTTATTTCTTAATTTCATTCAATTAATTTTTATCTGTTTCTTTTCACACAATTTTTATCACATGTGTCATTTATGTATATGTGTATAAATTTATTATGTTATTTATGTTTATAACATAGCCACGGTCACTTAGTTTGGCACTTTAGTGCTACACTTGATGCACTTGGTGATCAGTGGGAAGAATGCCCCTTACATTGATGATCAGTGGGAACAATGCCCCATTACATTAGTGGTCAGTGGGAAGAATGTTCCTTACATTGGTCATCAGTGGGAAGAATGTTCCTTACATTGGTGGTCAGTGGGAACAATGCCCCATTACATTAGTGGTCAGTGGGAACAATGTTCCTTACATTGGTCATCAGTGGGAAGAATGTTCCTTACATTGGTGGTCAGTGGGAACAATGCTCCTTACATTGGTGGTCAGTGGGAACAATGCTCCTTACATTGGTGGTCAGTGGGAAGGATGCCCTTACATTGGTAATCAGTGACAAGAATGCTCCTTACATTGGTGATCAGTGGGAAGAATGCCCCTTACATTGGTGGTCAGTGGGAAGAAAGATACTTTTATTGGTGGTCGGTGATAAGAATAATCCTTACATTGGTGGTCAGTGACCAGAGTGCTCCTTACATTGGTGATCAGTGGGAAGGATGCTCCTTACATTGTTGGATAGTGGTAAGAATGCCCCGCTTAGGCCCATGCCCCACACAGGCATTCATTTAACCACAACATACAAAGCCATTCACAATTCTGCCCCAAGCTACATCACTAATCTTGTCTCCAAATATCACCCAAATCGACCTCTCCGCTCTTCTCAAGACCTCCTGCTTTCAAGCTCTCTCATCTCCTCCTCCCATGCTCATCTCCAGGATTTCTCCAGAGCCTCTCCCATCCTCTGGAACTCACTACCTCCATCTATCCGGCTATCCCCTACTCTTGCTACCTTCAGGCAATCCCTGAAAACTCATCTCTTCAGGAAAGCCTATCACGTCTCCAACTAATCTCCTACCACTTCCACCAGCTCATTCCCCACAGTTACAACCTTTTGTACCACCTGCCCCACCCTATTAGATTGTAAGCTCTTCTGAGCAGGGCCCTCTTAATCCTATTGTATTGTATTGTATTATAACTGTATTGTCTCCCTTTTATATTGTAAAGCGCTGCGTAAACTGTTGGCGCTATATAAATCCTGAATAATAATAATAATAATAATTCATTTCAGTGGCCGGAATAAATTACTATTCTGGCCAATGAAATCAATGAACAGCCAATGCTTGAGGTGCCTCAATGCATCTGTCAGGAGAAAAGCATTTAGAAGAGCATAGTATGCATGAGGCCTTAATACTTCCCTGGCTTTAGCATTTTGTCAGTTCCCTGTTACGAGTATACAGACCAGAAGTTCTGCCTTTGCGTGCGCCATACTTGTTCTAGTCACTGACTCAGAAAGAATTAAGCAACTAGCATTTTCAGGAGAACAGCAATGGCAGCCTCCCTTGTGCTTGTTTCAAATTGGAGCAATTTGGCATGCGATTTGATGTCAAATCACATGCCAAATCGGCAGCAATTGCCGGCAATGGCATCGTCCGAATTGGTGCAATGCCGCATTTGCGGCGCCGCAATGATTCCCAAAAGTAGTTTCTGTACTACTTTTGGCGACTTCGGGGTGTGATTTCCATAGACATCTGTGCAGTAACCCGCACAGATGTCTCTGAAATCGCCCCCTGAAGTCGGGACTGATATGCGGGAATAAAATTGTGCAACTCGCACGATTTTATTCCCGCTGTCAGTGTGAACCTGGGCTAAAATCCCATGAGTTTTTTCCTAGTGCTTTCAGCATCTCCTTCTCTTATTGCATTTTTGATATGTGATTTGAGAATGTCTTGTCCCACTTCTCATTATTTTGGCCGGCAGTCAAGCACCGAGCTGTGTCCGTGGCCCGTATGATTCAACGCAGCGTGGAGACCGCCGTGTCTCCCTTTGAAAACATTTGGCTCGTCTTCAGACGCCGAGTGCGAAAAGAAACATTTCAAGAAGAAACAACGATATGTGTTTTGATTACAGAAAGCCTTCCCGGAGCCAGGGTGAGAAGAAAGCAGTTATCCTCCAGCTATTGCAATTCTGTGTCTGGAGTTTAAATAAGACCAAAATAATAAGCTGTAATCGCTTCTGTGCAATATACATCTATCACCTTCTATAATTAAATATGGATTCCAAATTTTATACATAAAAGTGGCAGAGCTACTTTTTTAAATGAAAAAAACATTTTTTTTTTTTTTTTTTTATAAAATCTTAAAATTTTCATTACATACCCTATTTTAGACAATAGGTCTCTTTGCTTCTTTATCCAATGCAGGCAGATCATGGCTGGTAGGAGAGGCTGTGCATGCCTTCATGAAAACATCACAGCATCTTGCCTCAGTACTCCTTTTCAGAGTTGTCAGCCCCAATGCAGGCAATATTTGCATACAGACCTAGGTGACACCCACATGTGCAGCTGAGCCTCCATTATTAAAAGAACTAAAATCCAATAAATAAAAGCAGTGGGCCAGGGACAGTTGGGCCAGGGAGAAAAGAGTAAAGCCCCCTACACATGATCGGATTTTCCGACATGAAATTGTGTGATGACAGGCTGTTGGCGGAAAATCTGACCGTTTGTACGCTCCATTGGACAATTGTTGTCAGATTTTCCGCGGACAAATGTTAGATCGCAGGTTTTAAAATTTTCTGCGGACAAATGTCTGTTGTTGGATTTTCCGAGCGTGTGTACACAAGTCCGTCGGACAAAAGTCCAAAGTACAAACACGCATGCTCGGAAGCAAGGACGAGCCAGATGATAAAATCAGCAGAGCTTCCCCTCAAATCTGCAGCGATCTACAGTGACTGCACTTACAAGTGCACTTGTAGTGCAAAGTGGATTTGCCTTTAGTAAATCAACCCCTTTAAATCACCTTTGGCTTAACTAAAACAGCATTATTTCGAAATGGTACTCTAATAACACACACTGGGGTTGATTTACTAAAGGCAAAAAGACTGTGCACTTTGAAAAGTGCAGTTGCACACGGCAAGAGCAGTTGCTCCAGAGTTTAGTAAATGAGCAAAAGTTCTGCTGACTTTCATCAAGCAATCATGTGCAAGCAAAAATGCTGTTTTTTTATTTTCCTTGCATGTGATTGGGTATTCTTTGCAAAGTAAAACTTTACCTCATTTACTAAGCTCTGGAGCAACTGCACTTGCAGAGTGCAATTGCACTTTCCAAGGTGCACAGTCTATTAGCCTTTAGTAAATCAACTCCACAGTCTTTGATTTCAGCAATATGTGTACAGTTAAAATTCAACTGTAGTTTGATGTCAAATATGATTCGAATTTCAGTCCGAATTTTGGAAATTCAGACCAATTTCATTTCCTTATTTGAAGCATTCGGTAAAATTTGTTTATATTGTAATTCGGGTATTCGGATATATCTGAATAACAAAAATTTGTCCGAATATTAATTCGGAACGAAACCAACCGCACATGTCTAGTTTCTAACGCATTGATAACCTAGAGGAGGGGACAACAAAGGGGGAGGGAAATTGGGACTTTATATGAAACTGCGCCGGGTAGAGGCCGCAAGTTTCCATCCCTATGACACAATATCTAAAAACTCACAAGCAAAAGCCAGTGGGTGAAGGAAAAGGAGGTGGGACTTTGAATGAAGCCAATGGTTTGCAAGCCGACACATAACGGTGGGTCAATAAAATTCTTTTATTGCATATTCATACAAACAATGGTGTCAGACAATATCAATTTAACACTTGGTAAAATGTTAGCAATGATAACCAAGGATCAACATAAGGACCATTAGTATAGTTATCAGATATAAAAGGGTAACATGAGTAATAACATGGGTATGAGCAATATTACTGAAGATGGACAAGGGATCACCAGGTGTCAGAAAGCGTAGATGGTTAAAACAAGGTAATAACTGCCTAATAGCTGGCCTCAAATTCCTGTTAAAGGGTAAGACTCTGTGTAGCATGGATTGGAACAATAAAGGGCAACCGGTAGCTCGACGCGTTTCGTGGTTCAAGACCACTCATCAGGAGCAGACATGTCAAGTTTCTAAAAATTAAAGATAATAATAATAGTATCATGGGTCAGAGTTATAATGGGTACAAGGGGCTGAGTAATCCCCCAAAAGCAAAAGTACTCACAGCAGGCATGGGTAGATGGTGAATGGCCAGGTACGGCAACCGTCCGGGGCTGGTGCCGGGCCGGGAGCTGAGGCGGGCCCCCCCACCGCGGCGACCAAAACAGGCACCCCCCCAAAAAACGATGCAGAGCCACGAGGCACCCTAGGGTAAAGAGTGATGGATGAGTGATGATACAGGGGGTATTAGTACAGAGGGAAAGTGTGTGAGCTGGATAAAATAAAATAGGAGGGAAAAGTGGGAGGGGGGGGGGAAAGAAAGGGGGGAAAAAAAAAAGGGGGGAGGGAGAGAGGAGGAATAGTAGGGGAGGGGGGGGGGGGGGAAGGGTGGGCATGGTGTGGAAATCTTGTAGGTGGGTGGATGAAGTGAGGAGAGGAGTGAAGGAGAGAAGAGTGAGTGAAGCTGGAAAGTAACATGTGATCAAACAAAGGTAAAGTGGCATTACCTGTGTGACAGGGTGGTGTGGAGTAGGAACCACCACCACATTGTAGTGTATCTGTAGTGTGCCTCGAACGCCGCACCGCCCCAGGTAAAAAAGAGCGCCCATATATAGGCGCCGCCGCGGGGAGGCCCGCCAACGTCACGCACGCACGGCCAAAGGTGGGAGGAGCCACAGCGGGGGGCCGACCAATGATCGGCGGCCGCTGGGACCAACCCACCAAGCCTGCGAGCATAACAACAACAGCGCAGAGGGCGCGGCGGCGTCGGGAGACGCAGCACACGTCCGTCGCGGGTGGCGTGACGTCGATGGGCAGTGGAGGCAAGCCCCGCCCCCCCCCACACACACGCCCACCAGAACGGGCGGGCGGGGGAGGAGGGGGGGGAAACATGTTGCCGACAGTGCCCATCGCAGCTCCCGGGCAGGCAAGGACCGGACGGCCCACCGGCCAGCCACGAGCCATCCGCCCAGGATTGGATCAAAATAATGATCAATCAAGGCTGAAGGTAAACCATAATTGTTAAACATTAAAACCCAATCACAGGATAAGAAAGCTGACATGTACAATTTAGAACTGATCAAATGACACAAGGGTAAATACAGGTGAGGCTACCAAGAAATCAATAAGGGCAGATTAATAACAGTTGTTAATAACATCAAGGTATAGCAGTAGAGCAAACCAAAGGCTTCCATCCCTATTAATATGAACAACAAAGGGGGAGGGAAATTGGGACTTTATATGAAACTGCGCCGGGTAGAGGCCGCAAGTTTCCATCCCTATGACACAATATCTAAAAACTCACAAGCAAAAGCCAGTGGGTGAAGGAAAAGGAGGTGGGACTTTGAATGAAGCCAATGGTTTGCAAGCCGACACATAACGGTGGGTCAATAAAATTCTTTTATTGCATATTCATACAAACAATGGTGTCAGACAATATCAATTTAACACTTGGTAAAATGTTAGCAATGATAACCAAGGATCAACATAAGGACCATTAGTATAGTTATCAGATATAAAAGGGTAACATGAGTAATAACATGGGTATGAGCAATATTACTGAAGATGGACAAGGGATCACCAGGTGTCAGAAAGCGTAGATGGTTAAAACAAGGTAATAACTGCCTAATAGCTGGCCTCAAATTCCTGTTAAAGGGTAAGACTCTGTGTAGCATGGATTGGAACAATAAAGGGCAACCGGTAGCTCGACGCGTTTCGTGGTTCAAGACCACTCATCAGGAGCAGACATGTCAAGTTTCTAAAAATTAAAGATAATAATAATAGTATCATGGGTCAGAGTTATAATGGGTACAAGGGGCTGAGTAATCCCCCAAAAGCAAAAGTACTCACAGCAGGCATGGGTAGATGGTGAATGGCCAGGTACGGCAACCGTCCGGGGCTGGTGCCGGGCCGGGAGCTGAGGCGGGCCCCCCCACCGCGGCGACCAAAACAGGCACCCCCCCAAAAAAACGATGCAGAGCCACGAGGCACCCTAGGGTAAAGAGTGATGGATGAGTGATGATACAGGGGGTATTAGTACAGAGGGAAAGTGTGTGAGCTGGATAAAATAAAATAGGAGGGAAAAGTGGGAGGGGGGGGGAAAAGAAAGGGGGGAAAAAAAAAAGGGGGGAGGGAGAGAGGAGGAATAGTAGGGGAGGGGGGGGGGGGGGAAGGGTGGGCATGGTGTGGAAATCTTGTAGGTGGGTGGATGAAGTGAGGAGAGGAGTGAAGGAGAGAAGAGTGAGTGAAGCTGGAAAGTAACATGTGATCAAACAAAGGTAAAGTGGCATTACCTGTGTGACAGGGTGGTGTGGAGTAGGAACCACCACCACATTGTAGTGTATCTGTAGTGTGCCTCGAACGCCGCACCGCCCCAGGTAAAAAAGAGCGCCCATATATAGGCGCCGCCGCGGGGAGGCCCGCCAACGTCACGCACGCACGGCCAAAGGTGGGAGGAGCCACAGCGGGGGGCCGACCAATGATCGGCGGCCGCTGGGACCAACCCACCAAGCCTGCGAGCATAACAACAACAGCGCAGAGGGCGCGGCGGCGTCGGGAGACGCAGCACACGTCCGTCGCGGGTGGCGTGACGTCGATGGGCAGTGGAGGCAAGCCCCGCCCCCCCCCACACACACGCCCACCAGAACGGGCGGGCGGGGGAGGAGGGGGGGGAAACATGTTGCCGACAGTGCCCATCGCAGCTCCCGGGCAGGCAAGGACCGGACGGCCCACCGGCCAGCCACGAGCCATCCGCCCAGGATTGGATCAAAATAATGATCAATCAAGGCTGAAGGTAAACCATAATTGTTAAACATTAAAACCCAATCACAGGATAAGAAAGCTGACATGTACAATTTAGAACTGATCAAATGACACAAGGGTAAATACAGGTGAGGCTACCAAGAAATCAATAAGGGCAGATTAATAACAGTTGTTAATAACATCAAGGTATAGCAGTAGAGCAAACCAAAGGCTTCCATCCCTATTAATATGAACAACAAAGGGGGAGGGAAATTGGGACTTTATATGAAACTGCGCCGGGTAGAGGCCGCAAGTTTCCATCCCTATGACACAATATCTAAAAACTCACAAGCAAAAGCCAGTGGGTGAAGGAAAAGGAGGTGGGACTTTGAATGAAGCCAATGGTTTGCAAGCCGACACATAACGGTGGGTCAATAAAATTCTTTTATTGCATATTCATACAAACAATGGTGTCAGACAATATCAATTTAACACTTGGTAAAATGTTAGCAATGATAACCAAGGATCAACATAAGGACCATTAGTATAGTTATCAGATATAAAAGGGTAACATGAGTAATAACATGGGTATGAGCAATATTACTGAAGATGGACAAGGGATCACCAGGTGTCAGAAAGCGTAGATGGTTAAAACAAGGTAATAACTGCCTAATAGCTGGCCTCAAATTCCTGTTAAAGGGTAAGACTCTGTGTAGCATGGATTGGAACAATAAAGGGCAACCGGTAGCTCGACGCGTTTCGTGGTTCAAGACCACTCATCAGGAGCAGACATGTCAAGTTTCTAAAAATTAAAGATAATAATAATAGTATCATGGGTCAGAGTTATAATGGGTACAAGGGGCTGAGTAATCCCCCAAAAGCAAAAGTACTCACAGCAGGCATGGGTAGATGGTGAATGGCCAGGTACGGCAACCGTCCGGGGCTGGTGCCGGGCCGGGAGCTGAGGCGGGCCCCCCCACCGCGGCGACCAAAACAGGCACCCCCCCAAAAAACGATGCAGAGCCACGAGGCACCCTAGGGTAAAGAGTGATGGATGAGTGATGATACAGGGGGTATTAGTACAGAGGGAAAGTGTGTGAGCTGGATAAAATAAAATAGGAGGGAAAAGTGGGAGGGGGGGGGGAAAGAAAGGGGGGAAAAAAAAAAAAGGGGGGAGGGAGAGAGGAGGAATAGTAGGGGAGGGGGGGGGGGGGGGGAAGGGTGGGCATGGTGTGGAAATCTTGTAGGTGGGTGGATGAAGTGAGGAGAGGAGTGAAGGAGAGAAGAGTGAGTGAAGCTGGAAAGTAACATGTGATCAAACAAAGGTAAAGTGGCATTACCTGTGTGACAGGGTGGTGTGGAGTAGGAACCACCACCACATTGTAGTGTATCTGTAGTGTGCCTCGAACGCCGCACCGCCCCAGGTAAAAAAGAGCGCCCATATATAGGCGCCGCCGCGGGGAGGCCCGCCAACGTCACGCACGCACGGCCAAAGGTGGGAGGAGCCACAGCGGGGGGCCGACCAATGATCGGCGGCCGCTGGGACCAACCCACCAAGCCTGCGAGCATAACAACAACAGCGCAGAGGGCGCGGCGGCGTCGGGAGACGCAGCACACGTCCGTCGCGGGTGGCGTGACGTCGATGGGCAGTGGAGGCAAGCCCCGCCCCCCCCCACACACACGCCCACCAGAACGGGCGGGCGGGGGAGGAGGGGGGGGAAACATGTTGCCGACAGTGCCCATCGCAGCTCCCGGGCAGGCAAGGACCGGACGGCCCACCGGCCAGCCACGAGCCATCCGCCCAGGATTGGATCAAAATAATGATCAATCAAGGCTGAAGGTAAACCATAATTGTTAAACATTAAAACCCAATCACAGGATAAGAAAGCTGACATGTACAATTTAGAACTGATCAAATGACACAAGGGTAAATACAGGTGAGGCTACCAAGAAATCAATAAGGGCAGATTAATAACAGTTGTTAATAACATCAAGGTATAGCAGTAGAGCAAACCAAAGGCTTCCATCCCTATTAATATGAACAACAAAGGGGGAGGGAAATTGGGACTTTATATGAAACTGCGCCGGGTAGAGGCCGCAAGTTTCCATCCCTATGACACAATATCTAAAAACTCACAAGCAAAAGCCAGTGGGTGAAGGAAAAGGAGGTGGGACTTTGAATGAAGCCAATGGTTTGCAAGCCGACACATAACGGTGGGTCAATAAAATTCTTTTATTGCATATTCATACAAACAATGGTGTCAGACAATATCAATTTAACACTTGGTAAAATGTTAGCAATGATAACCAAGGATCAACATAAGGACCATTAGTATAGTTATCAGATATAAAAGGGTAACATGAGTAATAACATGGGTATGAGCAATATTACTGAAGATGGACAAGGGATCACCAGGTGTCAGAAAGCGTAGATGGTTAAAACAAGGTAATAACTGCCTAATAGCTGGCCTCAAATTCCTGTTAAAGGGTAAGACTCTGTGTAGCATGGATTGGAACAATAAAGGGCAACCGGTAGCTCGACGCGTTTCGTGGTTCAAGACCACTCATCAGGAGCAGACATGTCAAGTTTCTAAAAATTAAAGATAATAATAATAGTATCATGGGTCAGAGTTATAATGGGTACAAGGGGCTGAGTAATCCCCCAAAAGCAAAAGTACTCACAGCAGGCATGGGTAGATGGTGAATGGCCAGGTACGGCAACCGTCCGGGGCTGGTGCCGGGCCGGGAGCTGAGGCGGGCCCCCCCACCGCGGCGACCAAAACAGGCACCCCCCCAAAAAACGATGCAGAGCCACGAGGCACCCTAGGGTAAAGAGTGATGGATGAGTGATGATACAGGGGGTATTAGTACAGAGGGAAAGTGTGTGAGCTGGATAAAATAAAATAGGAGGGAAAAGTGGGAGGGGGGGGGGGAAAGAAAGGGGGGAAAAAAAAAAGGGGGGAGGGAGAGAGGAGGAATAGTAGGGGAGGGGGGGGGGGGGGGAAGGGTGGGCATGGTGTGGAAATCTTGTAGGTGGGTGGATGAAGTGAGGAGAGGAGTGAAGGAGAGAAGAGTGAGTGAAGCTGGAAAGTAACATGTGATCAAACAAAGGTAAAGTGGCATTACCTGTGTGACAGGGTGGTGTGGAGTAGGAACCACCACCACATTGTAGTGTATCTGTAGTGTGCCTCGAACGCCGCACCGCCCCAGGTAAAAAAGAGCGCCCATATATAGGCGCCGCCGCGGGGAGGCCCGCCAACGTCACGCACGCACGGCCAAAGGTGGGAGGAGCCACAGCGGGGGGCCGACCAATGATCGGCGGCCGCTGGGACCAACCCACCAAGCCTGCGAGCATAACAACAACAGCGCAGAGGGCGCGGCGGCGTCGGGAGACGCAGCACACGTCCGTCGCGGGTGGCGTGACGTCGATGGGCAGTGGAGGCAAGCCCCGCCCCCCCCACACACACGCCCACCAGAACGGGCGGGCGGGGGAGGAGGGGGGGGGAAACATGTTGCCGACAGTGCCCATCGCAGCTCCCGGGCAGGCAAGGACCGGACGGCCCACCGGCCAGCCACGAGCCATCCGCCCAGGATTGGATCAAAATAATGATCAATCAAGGCTGAAGGTAAACCATAATTGTTAAACATTAAAACCCAATCACAGGATAAGAAAGCTGACATGTACAATTTAGAACTGATCAAATGACACAAGGGTAAATACAGGTGAGGCTACCAAGAAATCAATAAGGGCAGATTAATAACAGTTGTTAATAACATCAAGGTATAGCAGTAGAGCAAACCAAAGGCTTCCATCCCTATTAATATGAACAACAAAGGGGGAGGGAAATTGGGACTTTATATGAAACTGCGCCGGGTAGAGGCCGCAAGTTTCCATCCCTATGACACAATATCTAAAAACTCACAAGCAAAAGCCAGTGGGTGAAGGAAAAGGAGGTGGGACTTTGAATGAAGCCAATGGTTTGCAAGCCGACACATAACGGTGGGTCAATAAAATTCTTTTATTGCATATTCATACAAACAATGGTGTCAGACAATATCAATTTAACACTTGGTAAAATGTTAGCAATGATAACCAAGGATCAACATAAGGACCATTAGTATAGTTATCAGATATAAAAGGGTAACATGAGTAATAACATGGGTATGAGCAATATTACTGAAGATGGACAAGGGATCACCAGGTGTCAGAAAGCGTAGATGGTTAAAACAAGGTAATAACTGCCTAATAGCTGGCCTCAAATTCCTGTTAAAGGGTAAGACTCTGTGTAGCATGGATTGGAACAATAAAGGGCAACCGGTAGCTCGACGCGTTTCGTGGTTCAAGACCACTCATCAGGAGCAGACATGTCAAGTTTCTAAAAATTAAAGATAATAATAATAGTATCATGGGTCAGAGTTATAATGGGTACAAGGGGCTGAGTAATCCCCCAAAAGCAAAAGTACTCACAGCAGGCATGGGTAGATGGTGAATGGCCAGGTACGGCAACCGTCCGGGGCTGGTGCCGGGCCGGGAGCTGAGGCGGGCCCCCCCACCGCGGCGACCAAAACAGGCACCCCCCCAAAAAACGATGCAGAGCCACGAGGCACCCTAGGGTAAAGAGTGATGGATGAGTGATGATACAGGGGGTATTAGTACAGAGGGAAAGTGTGTGAGCTGGATAAAATAAAATAGGAGGGAAAAGTGGGAGGGGGGGGGGAAAGAAAGGGGGGAAAAAAAAAAGGGGGGGAGGGAGAGAGGAGGAATAGTAGGGGAGGGGGGGGGGGGGGGAGGGTGGGCATGGTGTGGAAATCTTGTAGGTGGGTGGATGAAGTGAGGAGAGGAGTGAAGGAGAGAAGAGTGAGTGAAGCTGGAAAGTAACATGTGATCAAACAAGGGTAAAGTGGCATTACCTGTGTGACAGGGTGGTGTGGAGTAGGAACCACCACCACATTGTAGTGTATCTGTAGTGTGCCTCGAACGCCGCACCGCCCCAGGTAAAAAAGAGCGCCCATATATAGGCGCCGCCGCGGGGAGGCCCGCCAACGTCACGCACGCACGGCCAAAGGTGGGAGGAGCCACAGCGGGGGGCCGACCAATGATCGGCGGCCGCTGGGACCAACCCACCAAGCCTGCGAGCATAACAACAACAGCGCAGAGGGCGCGGCGGCGTCGGGAGACGCAGCACACGTCCGTCGCGGGTGGCTTGACGTCGATGGGCAGTGGAGGCAAGCCCCGCCCCCCCCCAAACACACGCCCACCAGAACGGGCGGGCGGGGGAGGAGGGGGGGGAAACATGTTGCCGACAGTGCCCATCGCAGCTCCCGGGCAGGCAAGGACCGGACGGCCCACCGGCCAGCCACGAGCCATCCGCCCAGGATTGGATCAAAATAATGATCAATCAAGGCTGAAGGTAAACCATAATTGTTAAACATTAAAACCCAATCACAGGATAAGAAAGCTGACATGTACAATTTAGAACTGATCAAATGACACAAGGGTAAATACAGGTGAGGCTACCAAGAAATCAATAAGGGCAGATTAATAACAGTTGTTAATAACATCAAGGTATAGCAGTAGAGCAAACCAAAGGCTTCCATCCCTATTAATATGAACAACAAAGGGGGAGGGAAATTGGGACTTTATATGAAACTGCGCCGGGTAGAGGCCGCAAGTTTCCATCCCTATGACACAATATCTAAAAACTCACAAGCAAAAGCCAGTGGGTGAAGGAAAAGGAGGTGGGACTTTGAATGAAGCCAATGGTTTGCAAGCCGACACATAACGGTGGGTCAATAAAATTCTTTTATTGCATATTCATACAAACAATGGTGTCAGACAATATCAATTTAACACTTGGTAAAATGTTAGCAATGATAACCAAGGATCAACATAAGGACCATTAGTATAGTTATCAGATATAAAAGGGTAACATGAGTAATAACATGGGTATGAGCAATATTACTGAAGATGGACAAGGGATCACCAGGTGTCAGAAAGCGTAGATGGTTAAAACAAGGTAATAACTGCCTAATAGCTGGCCTCAAATTCCTGTTAAAGGGTAAGACTCTGTGTAGCATGGATTTTCCTTCACCCACTGGCTTTTGCTAGAGGAGGGGACGGCGGTTATATCTACCAGATATGAATAACTCAACGTGACTTCCAGCACTTAGATCTTTTCTGACATTCGGTAGTTATGTAGCAAACAAATTTCCTAAAAAGCCACAGGGCAAAGAAATGGGCGCTGCCCTTGTTTTTCTATTACTTCATTGAGTTGCCTGTTTATAAAGTTGGGATGAATCCAAGAACATTGTCCTTGCTTGGCCGTGAAATATTCTCCGTAATTATAATGCAAGGGAAGTTTTGCTGGCGAATACTGGAGTAAGCAAACAGGGGCAAATGTAGAGCCAGTAGCGTGGCATCATGTCTGTGGTAAATGCCTGGAAATTGTCCGTCACATTGACTAATCTGGAGAATCGTATTCATTTGATATTCTTCCATTACAAATAACAATGAGCACCGGGTTTAATTAGGCAAACATAGTGAAAATACAGGAAATGCCAGTGAGGCTGATTTACTAAAGGAGTAGAGAATGTTAGTTTATTAAGTAAGGTGTTCAAGTTGAATATCCAATCATGTGATAGCGTTCTGCTTTCTCGCTCCTGTATTTGTGTTGTCTCTAGATTTCTTCAGCCTGTTTGACCTTTTGCTGGAAGCTGCCTGCCCTGACCTTTGCCTGGACAATGAATATGCTATGATTACCCTTCCCTGGATTACATAGTAGGTTACTGACTGACACCTGCCCTGACTCTTGCCTGGGTTATGGATTATGCTAGTGATTGCTGCTTGTCCTGACTCTTGCCTGAATTACATATTGCCACCTGCCCTGACCCTTACCTGAATTTTGGATTACGCTGATTGCCGCCTGCCCTAACCCTTACCTGGATTTCAGATTTTGCTGCTGATTGTTGCCTGCCCTGATCCTTGCCTGGAATTCAAGTTATGCTGCTGATTGCCGCCTGCCCTGACCATTGTCTGGATTTCAGATTGAGCTGCTGATTGTTTTCTGCTCTGATCCTTACCTGGATTTCAAATTATGCTGCTGATTGCCGCCTGACCCTTGACTGGATTTCAGATTTTGCTGCTGATTCTTGCCTGCCCCAATCCTTACCTTGATTTCAAATTATGCTGCTGATTGTCGCCTGCCCTGACCCTTGTCTGGATTTCAGATTGAGCTGCTGATTGTTTTCTGCTCTGATCCTTACCTGGATTTCAAATTACACCGCTGATTGTCGCCTGTCCCGACCCTTGTCTGGATTTCAGATTTTGCTGCTGATTCTTGCCTGCCCCAATCCTTACCTTGATTTCAAATTATGCTGCTGATTGTAGCCTGCCCTGACCCTTGCCTGGATTTTAGATTATGCTATTGAGTGATGCCTGCCCTGGCCCTTGGTTTAGGGGTTTACGTACTTTTTAGAAATAGAAATACAGATTGCAGTATTCTTCCAGCTCAGTAGATTGCTTTAAGAAAGGCCTGCATTGTTTCCTAAGGTTACTTTCACACTATGGTGGGCAGGCGTCGGCAGTAAACCCATCTTTTTAGCGGCGCTATTCGTCCGCTAGCGGGAAAGGGTCAAAACCGCCGGCAAAGCACCGCTGCCCCATTGATTTCAATGGGCAGGGGCGCTTTAGGAGCGGTGTATACACCTCTCCTACAGCGCTACATAGATGCTGCAAGTGCACCGATCCAGTGTGAAAGCACTCGGGCTTTCACACTGGAGAGACAGGAGAGGCTCTTTACAGGCGCTATGCAGGCGCTATTTTTAGCGCTGTAGCGCCTGTAAAGCGCCTCAGTGTGAAAGAAGCCTAAGGCCCCATTCACACCTGAGCGTAGCGTTTTCAGGCAGAAAGTCGCGCGTTTTTGCCACGTTTTTGCTGCGGATTTGTACAGGTCAAAAGGTCACCAATGTAAAAAGCAGAAAAACGCTCAAATCTGCCTAAAAAAAAGTTCCAGAACTTGTTTGAGCTTCAGGCGTTTTGGAGTGGAGATGTGAACCATAGAGAATAATTAATTTTTTTCCCCTCCAGCGTTTTGTAGCTTCAAGCTACAAAATGCTCAGGTGTGAATGGGGCCTAAATGTACAAAATATAACTGATACTAACATTTATATGTAAAGTTGATCCAAGGAAAATCTTGGGGTTGGGTCAGGAAAGAATTTTTTCCCCTGCTGTAGCAAATTGGAGCATGCTTTGCTGGGGTTTTTCGCCTTCCTCTGGATCAACTGTGGGTGAAGGATTGGGTATATGGGATTGTTTGATATTATTATTATTATTTTTTTTTTTATGGTTGAACTAGATGGACTTGTGTCTTTTTTCAACCTGACTAACTATGTAACTTGGTGTTGGAAAGCAATGATCCCAACTTCCCCTCTTTTCAAACTGCAGCTCTAAACTCCTGAAAGCTTTATATAGACAAACTTGGATGCTATTATTAATTTATAATTTAGGTTTATTGGCTTTTCAAGTTTACAAAAATAACGAGAAAAGTGTGCTTTCTCTCTGCTTTATAGAAGTGCTATCTGAAATCATTATTTCCATGTTGCTCACAGCTATGAGAAAAGCAACAGACAAGTTTGTTCATTTTTGTGCCTGCAGAGCAAATCATTTTACACAGGAAAAATGTGTGGATGGTTTGGGTCTGTTTGTACAGGAATAACACTCCTTACAGCAATAGCAAATCTTCACAGCAGAATTCCGACAGACCAAACCCGTAAAATCAATCTGTGCCTATTCCAGTGTGAGTTGCAATATTTTTTGCTGAACTTCTCAGTGATGTCATCGGTCTCTAGTGAATTTATAGGTTACATTCTCAGTGATGTCACTGGTGCTTTCTGAATGTATAGGCTGCATTCTCAGTGATGTCACCGGTCTCTAGTGAATGGATAGGTTGCATTCTTAGTGATGTCACTGCTCTCTAGTGAATGGATAGGCTGCATTTTTAATGATATCACTGGTCTCTAGTGATTGGATAGGTTGCATTCTCAGTGATGTCACTGGTCTCTAGTGAATGGATAGGCTGCACTCTCAGTGATGTCACTGGTCTCTAGTGAATGGATAGGCTGCACTCTCAGTGATGTCACTGGTCTCTAGTGAATGGATAGGCTGCATTCTCAGTGATGTCACTGGTCTCTAGTGAATGGATAGGCTGCATTCTCAGTGATGTCTCCAGTCTCTAGTTAATGGATAGGTTGCATTCTTAGTGATGTCACTGCTCTCTAGTGAATGGATAGGCTGCATTTTTAATGATATCACTGGTCTCTAGTGATTGGATAGGTTGCATTCTCAGTGATGTCACTGGTTTCTAGTGAATGGATAGGCTGCACTCTGAGTGATGTCACTGGTCTCTAGTGAATGGATAGGCTGCATTCTCAGTGATGTCACTGGTCTCTAGTGAATGGATAGGCTGCATTCTCAGTGATGTCACTGGTTTCTAGTGAATGGATAGGCTGCATTCTCAGTGATGTCACTGGTTTCTAGTGAATGGATAGGCTGCACTCTCAGTGATGTCACTGGTCTCTAGTGAATGGATAGGCTGCATTCTCAGTGATGTCACTGGTCTCTAGTGAATGGATAGGCTGCATTCTCAGTGATGTCTCCAGTCTCTAGTTAATGGATAGGCTGCATTCTCAGTGATGTCACTGATTTCTAGTAAATGGATAGGCTGTATGCTCAGTGGTGTCACTGGTCTCTAGTGAATGGGAAGGCCTCATGCTCAGTGATGTCACCGGTCTCCCATGAATGGATAGGCTGCATTCATGGTGATGTTACTGGCCTCTAGTGAATGTATAAGTTGCATTCTCAGTGATGTCACTGGTCTATAGTGAATGGATAGGCTGCATTCTTGGTGATGTCACTGGTCTCACCTGAATAGATAGGCTGCACTCAGTGATGTCACCAGTCTCTAGTAAATAGATAGGCTGTATTGTCACTTAAGGCTGCATTCACACCTGAGCATTTTCAGCTCGCAAAACGCCAGAAAAAACACCCAAAAGATGCCCAATAAGCAAAATCCGATTAATTTAAATGGCCCCTGTTCACTTCTGAGCGTTTTGTAGCCTGAAGCAAAATGCCTGAAGCTCAAAAAAGTACACAAGCTTCTTTTTGGGCAGATTACAGGCGTTGTTCTGCTTTTTGCATTGGTGACTTTTTGACCTGTGCAAAATCGCGGCAAAATACGTGGTAAAAATCACAGCAAAATCTGCCTGAAAACCAAAACACTCAGGTGTGAATGCAGCTTAATGGGTGGATCACAGTCTAAACAAACTCACTGTTCTTCAGAGGATGGATGGGCTGCATTCTCAGTGATGTTGTTGGTTTCTGGTAAATTAATGAGCTGCACCCTCAGTGGTGTCATTGTCAGGTTTTTGCTACAGAGCAGCTTCTCCGTCATGTACAGTGGTTTGTTATAAGAGCTAATATGAATTATGTGTGGGCATCGTTGTGCACTTTACCATTTGATTGTACATGATGGAAAATTCCATGCCAATTACATGAATAGATAGAATTTGACTTCCATAACCCCATGCAACAAAGAGGCTATTTTTCCTCTATTTTTTTTTCCAGTGGTGCTTAAATTGTATTTTGGCAATCGTGTTTGTCCGGTTGGAATTATGCTAATGAAAAAGGCTTTATATAGTATGTTTGCATGTGCCAGGAATTCACCCACGGGCACGTCAAGTTTAACTCCCTTTGGGGATAATTAGTGATCTTCAGTGAGTTTGTTGTCACAGAGCATATGTACCGGAAACAATGGAGCCTTGTAAAAGGATTGTAGGTGAACAGTGTAATCCATTCTAATCATAGGGTATTCTTCAGCTAAAATACAGGTTCCTACATATGTAGAATTTCTAGTACTTCTAAAAAAAAAACTCCTGAAATTACAGAATTCAGGAAATTCTCTTTAACTTTAAATAATCAGTTCATCGAAACATAGATTTAGTTTTTAGGGGAGCTGGTGGGCAAAGTCAACCTTTGGGTTCTTATATGTCTTGGATATTCCAACAATCTTCCTGACACAATTTCCAGCTCTGCCCCTGTCCACCTGGGAGGTTTGGATGTACTCACCATGTTCCAGCTCCTCTTGTTACATTTTCCATAATATAAAAAGTGGTCATGAGAGCCATCTTTAATAAAAGTTGGTGTGCAGACCCAACAACTTCCATCAACAGAGTCTCCAAAAGATAAGCTGGCCATGGATGGATTGAAATTTGGCTGGTTCAGGCGGGACCAGCAAAACTTCAATCTATCTATGGCCATTCCTGTTCAAGAGGGGTCCATCTAATGAACTCCTCTTAAAAGGGACTGCTGGTAAATTTTCATTTTAATCAGAATCAGAATACAGTATTAATCCCAAAGGGAAATTGTTCCGACACAGCCAACTCAACAAAGACAACACAAGATCACAGCAATGAACAGAACAAGACACAAAGACACAACAAAATAACCAATAACAGCCATTAGCACCATTAAAACAATTCCTCCATCCACCTCAATTGTGTGGATGGGGGAATCCATTCAGTTTCTTTTGATCAGCTAGGGTTAGGCTTAGGGCTTAGGGATAGAGTAGGGTTAGGTTTATGGTTGGGGGTAAGGATTGGGGTTAGGGGTTGGAGTAGGTTTAGGGTATATGGTTGAAGGTTAAGGTTGGGGTAAGAGTAGGTTTAGGGATTACAGTTGGGGGTTAAAGTAAGGGGTAGGAGTAAGTTTAGGGTTACAGTTGGGGGTTAAGGTTATGGTTAGGAGTAGGTTTAGGGTTACGGTTGAGGGTTAGGGTTATGTTAGGGGTAGGAGTAGGTTTAGGGTTACAGTTGGGGGTTAAGGTTATATTAGGGGTAGGAGTAGGTTTAGGGTTACGGTTGAGAGTTAAGGCTAGGGGTAGGAGTGGGTTTAGGGTTACAGGTGAGGGTTAAGGTTATGGTTAGGGGTAGGAGTAGGTTTAGGGTTACAGGTGGGGGTTAAAGTAAGGGGTAGGAGTAGGTTTAGGGTTACAGTTGGGGTTAAGATTAGGGTTAGGGATAGGAGTAGGTTTACATTTGGGGGTTGAGGTTATGGTTGGAAGTGGGTTTAGGGTTACATTTGGGGGTTAAGGTTAGTGGTAGGGGTAGGTTTAGGGTTACAGTTGAGGGTTGAGGTTAGGAGTAGGAGTATGTTTAGGATTATGGTTGGTGGTTAAGGTTAGGGTTAGGGGTAGGAGTAGGTTTAGCGTTACGGTTGGGGAATAAGGTTAGGGGTAGGAGTAGGTTTAGGGTTATGGTTAGGGGTAGGAGTAGGTTTAGGGTTATGGTTAGGGGTAGGAGTAGGTTTAGGGTTACAGTTGGGAGTTGACGTTAGGGTTAGGGGTAGGAGTAAGTTTAGGGGTATGGTTGGGGGTTAAGGTTAGGGGTAGGGGTAAGGAGTAGGTTTAATGTTACACAAATGAGTCATCTATCACCAGCTTTAGAAGAAACTGTTGGGTGGTTTAATTTTCCAGGATCTGCCAGAAACTAAAATATCAATTCCTGGGTGGACTGGCCCTTTGACTCCACAAAGTATTATTTATTTTCAGCATAATCGAACCACAGTGCCACACGCAGGTGATCCAGGTCCCAACAGAACATTTCGGCTGAGAGAGAACTGCCTCCAAAATCTGGATATTTTGCCAGAATATTCTTACCTTTCAGTCCCTACCCACACATCTTTTAGCTAGCCTGTGACCGGACAGTAAAAGGAGAAGTAGCAGACTGATGTTCCTATCCGCCTTTCACTCGGCTCTCACCTTCTAACAGCATGCCCCTTGTTAGCACATGAGTACTGCAGCATGACTGGCTGTTTGGAATGATTCTTCCTCTCTTAGACTGAGTTCTGATGTATAGCAACCGTCAGAAACTGAAACCAGGTTAAATTCAGGTACTTCCACTGGTTGTATTTAAATAATACATTTAGGGTTGGATCACGCCAGAATCACACAGGAACACGGTCCACGGTCCTTGTTCCTGTGTGATTCCTGTGCATTCCCTGCAGTGCAATTTTCAGCCTAGTCACTTGAATTAACTCAAATTCCACCAGATCAGACAAAAACTAGTGCATGAAAAACAAAATCGCATGGTTCTGATCTGGTGCCCAAAAAATGCACTGCATTTAAGATCTGTGTTTGGAGTGCCGTTAACAATATATTGGTAGATAACAAAGGCAGTGCGCTTTCAACGCAGTTCAGGGAAACTCGCACAGAACTCACCTTTCCCGCGCCATGTACTGGTGTGAACCTGCCCTTAGCGATGTATTAATAAATACGGAGCTGCATTCTTTGTGTCTTCTGTTTCTGTCTGGAGCTCAGCTTTAAACAGGTAGCTGAATAAAGACCTGGTTAATAATTTGTTTTGATGATGAAGATAACTTTTTGTGCAGCCACCAGATGCAGAAAGTCTTCATCATGCCGAGCCGCTCTGTCATCTGTTTGTTGGGTGTTTAGCAGTTTCTATGAACCACCTGCCAGCCAACAGGTAATTAGCCATTCATACTAATCACCATATATTCCAGCAGAGGCTGTGTAGCCTGGGAACTGTTATCTTCTAATAACAAGCTTCTGAATTGTGTAAACAAGGTGAGCTACTGGAGAACATGGCCATTCTTTAATAAGTCTGGGAATGCTGCAAACATTAGTAACAGAATTGGAATCCAGGTGTATTTAAAAGGCCACTATCACTATGAGTGTAAAGTTTAATCTGCTTATTTTTACCTTCCCTGGTTCCTCTCTTTTCCCTCATCAACATGCAAACAAATAACATGTTTTCTTTACATACCTTATTTTAGTCTCAGTGATGTCATCACTGTTGGAAGAACAACAGCAAGTTACTTACCAGTATATACTGTGACTACATGTGCAATATACCTGTCTATGCAGCAGGTGACGCTGTCATTTTATAGTGTAATGTGCATGTAACTCTATTGTATGATGTAAGGAGAGGAAGTGCTTTTCCTCAGTGTTATGTTGTGTTCCTGTTTCCATACTGTTAAGACAGGTTCTGCTATGCTCCATGCAAGCAAAGTTGTTTCATGTATTCAAGAAGCTTCCAGCGCATCATATTAATATTCAACCCACAGGTTATGGGCCCAGGCAATTGAGAGGATACTACAAGTCAGTGAGTACTTTATAGAAGCTGCTGAAAGGTTGCAAGCGGTTCAGATGTGAAATTTGCAATTGCAAAGCTGGACAATGCCAATTACCAGCTGTGGAATTTCAAGCTAGAAATGCTTCTCAGCAAGGACGACTTGTGGCAAGTGCTGATTCTGCTGAATACAGACAGACCCAGAAACGGAGAGACTGAGAAATGGGACAGAAGAGACAGGCAAACAAAAGCAACTATAAGCTTGCTAGTGGAAGATGACCAGCTTATCCACATAAGAACAGAGAAAATGGCAGGAGGGGCAGCTGCCCTGGGCACTGTAGTATTGTGTGAGGTGGGGGGGGGGAAGGGGGGAGAAATAGAGGGGGGTTGGGGGGAGGGAATTTGTGCTGGAAGGGGGAATTTTGTGGGCAGCAGGGGGTAATGTTTTAGGAGGGGAAATTTGTGAGTGGAGATTTGGCGGATCTGTGTTGGGAGTTGGGATTGAGAGAAGAATATTTGTAAATGGAGGGGATTCATTTGTGCTGGGATTTTGAAGCGAGGGGGGAGAAGATGTGTACTAGGAGGGGTGAATTTTTTTGAGCTGGGGGGATTTGGAGGATGGGGGGGGGCATAGATATGTGCTGGCAGGGGGGATTTCAGAGGGGTGGGTGGGGGGGGCAGATTTGTACTGGGCAGAGGTCGAATTATGCTTGGGGGTAAGTATACAGACTAGTGCTCAGTATTTTTTTTTGGGGGGGAGGGATTTTTGCCTATTCATAATGTTCATACATCTTGGAGTTTGGGGGGAGCAGTTTTGCAGGTTCGCCCTGGGCTCTAGTTCACCCAGCACTGAGGATGAGCAAATATGCAACCTATGGGGCAAAGTATAGCTGGACATGGATATCAGTACATTAGTGCGATATTTTGGGATAGGTTTTTAATGAAGCTCTCAGGACTTCCATGAGTAGACTGGGAGATTGTGGCTTTTCTGTGACTGCTGTTTGGGGCCATTAATCAAAGTGCAGCTGCAGCAGAAAGCCAGCTGTGGGTTCCCAGTTCTCCGTGGAGTCATTGTTGTTTTACAGGTGGGGGCGGCTGTCTGTGTTAGCAGGGGGGTAATTGCACTTTGGCACTGGTGGTTTTCCAATTATCTCCGTCAATTTTACAAGCAGCTTGTCAATCCCAGCAACCCATAGAGGTCCATTGTACAGTCATTGAAGTGTCACACATTCCTCACATTTGTCATTACATTAACCACAAAAAAAGTAGAAGTTTACAAGAGCCGCGCACACGCAGGAAACGGCCGGTATTGTTCTACATGGTGACTTCTCTTTCTGCTTGGTGACCGTGTTGCAAACTTGCATTCAAAAACATTCAGGATCCATTCACACCATATGCACTGAGATGCGTTGCCCAACACATTCCCAACACTTGGGCCCTAAGGCTCCATTCACACCTATACAGTTTGCTTTTGAGCATTTCTGCAGTACTTTTTGCTGTGCTTTTTGCGTGTTTGCAGCGATTTGTGTTTAGCATTTTTTATGCTTTTTTTTGGCAAATTTGTTGTTAGGCAGATTTAAAAATGCAAATCGCCGACAAATCGCGTTAAAAACGTACCACATGCAAAAAAAAAAGATAAAAAGCACCATTTTGCATTTAACCACTTGCTGTTCAGCTGCCCTCATTATATGGTGGCAGGTCGGCTCTCCTGTGCAAATAGCGTGCTTGTGCCTGCTGCACGCTGCGGGAGTGTGCCCGCGAGTCGGGCGGGTCGATGTCCACCGGTGACCCCCGATCGCCTAGTACAGAATGGGGATCTGCCTTTGTAAACATGGCGGATCCCCATTCTTACAGATGATATGACAGAGATCTACTGTTGATCGGGAACAGTGATCTCTGTCATGTCCCTGCCAGCCCATCCTCCTACAGTTAGAACCGGGGCTTTTTTTCTCAAACAATAGGTGCTGGAACTTAACCACGGTCCCACAAAACCCCTCCCCTACACACACCCTCAAAAATTATATCAAATAGTGGGTGTATTCAGTCAAATTTCACAAAAACAGTAGGAAGGTCTTAAAGGGGCATTAAATACCAGGATTGCATTACATACAGAGTGCAGAGCTGTCACCTGTAAACACAGAAACCAGACTTCTGTGTTTACAAGTGATTGTGGTGAGCAGGCACCAAAGGGTCTGAGCCAGAGGTGGTGGAACTGAGTTCCACCAAGTTTCCCCTGAAAAAAAGCCCTGGTTAGAACACACCCAGGGAACACAGTTAACCCCTTGATCGCCCCCTACTGTTAACCCCTTCCCTGCCAGCGTCATCTTTACATTGATCACTGCATTTTTGTAGCACTGATCAATGTCACTGGTCCCCAAAAAGTGTCATTTGGGGTCAGTTTAGTCCACCGCAATGTCGCAGTCCCACTAAAAATCGCAGATCGTCGCCATTACTGGTAAAAACAATAAAAAAATAAAAGTCCCTAATACTATCCCATAGTTTGTAGTTTTGCGCAAACCAATTAATATATGCCTATTGCGATTTTATTTACCTAAAATATGTAGAAGAATATATATCAGCCTAAACTGATGAATAAATGTGTTATATATATATATATATATATATATATATATATATATATATATATAAAATTATATAAGTTAATTTTTTTCCTCATTAATGTACACACAGCACCCCATATTGAAATGAAAATTTTTTTTTTGGATATGCATTATAGCAAAAGTTATAAAAAATAGTTTTTTTCCCAAATTGTCGCTCTTTGTTTGTTTATAGCGCAAAAAATAAAAACCGCAGAGGAGATCAAATACCACCAAAAGAAAGCTCTATTTGTGGGGGAAAAATGACATCAATTTTGTTTGGGTACAACGTCGCACAGCCGTGCAATTGTCAGTTTAAGCGATACAGCGCTGTATCGCAAAAAATGAAATGGCCTGGTCATTAAGAGGGAAAATCTTCAGGGGCTGAAGTGGTTAAACTTCAGTTTAAAGCCTGATTGTAGGCCAGTGCTAGTGCGATTAAGACGTCACCATGCTTCCCCTCTAACTCTTGTTTATTGGGTTCTTATTGGGTATTGTTGTGTAAAGTGAATTGCTGCAGTCGCTGCTTTCCGCAGGGCCGTCGCCGGGCTCAGCATGAACTGACTTATTAACACCAGCAGAATTCTTGCTGGTTTGGGTTTTGATCTAACAGAGAGGGGACTTTGTTCCCCACTCACGCACAACCCCACGAGGCAGCAATACAATCGATTTTCCAATGCTGCTTCTATCTCAGCTGCACAGCGCTCAATTTCTATGAACCATATAAATCTGACAGACGCCTACATTGACTAGCGCAGTTTCCATACATTATACTCGGGTTCTCAGTTAAACATAATTACTTTTCTTTCCTCCTTTTGATTTGCTTTCACTTTTCTGTTTTCTTTTTAAATTTTACTAATTCGGCAGCCATGAATGTACATATGATTGCCCACATGATCTTAGAAAAAAAAATGAGTCCATTCACACTTGTGCGACTTCAAAATTGTGCAATTTCCGTTGCGACTTTGAGGCGACTTTGGATGAGTGCGACTTTGGCTTTGACCAATGTGATTGTTTGTGCTCTACAAAGTCGCACATAAGTCGCATGTACATCATGCAGGTGGGACTTTCATGTGACTTTTGAGGGTTTACATCGGAGTCTACGGCCCTCAAGTCGCATGAAAGTCAGACCAAAGTCATGCAGGAACTACTTTATATCGCTGCACAGATATGAACGGTACTCAATGGGAGCCCAGGTTCACACTGACTACAGGAATTAAATTGTGCAAGTTCAGCTGAGCTCGCACGATTTCATTCCTGCATGTCAGTCCCGACTTCGGGGGGAGGGGCGATTTCAGAGACATCTGTGCGGGTTTCTGCACAGATGCCAATGGAAATCGCACCCCCATGACTTTTGATAGCAACATCAGGAGAGAAAGAATAATTGTTGGCAATTCGGAAGAACAACTGTGTAGAACGATTTAAACTATGCCATGGCCTGAGAAGCTGCCCATCGCCACAAATAATCTCCATAATTTGTCTAATATGGGTATTTCCTATGATCATCAGCTCCATCTAGTGACCATAAGATGGTATTATCCTTAAATACTGCAATTGGGAACATACTGAATTATGGCCACTGGATGAAGCTGATGGTCATAAGAAAATACACACATTATGCAAATTACAGGGATTATTTGTGATGGCTGCATGAATGCTCAGAAGAAAATCCACAATTTAAGGGCTCTTTCACACATTGAGCTAGGCTCAATTTTTTTTAATGACAAAATCCTGCTTGGGATAAAGTAAAACAAAAAAAAAAACAGATTATTCAGGAGGTGGCAGGATCACCTCTCAGACGCCTGTCAACCATTGCTATACCGCCCTCTGAAAATCTGAGCAAAAGGTAAGGAGAAATTTGTGCAAATGTTCTGGTAGCAACTGTCTAAGACAGGAATTCTCCTTACTTTCAGGAGATTTTCTCTTATTTCCTCTTGTGTCACCAGGACAGGAAGTGAAGGGTAGTCTCCCCAACAGTACACTGACAGCAAAATAAATAAATAAATATATTTAAATTGCATTTTACAACAGCCCCACCCTCCCTCCCTCACCCGTGTCTATCTATGTCTGTCACATGTCCATACTTTATATAAACGTGGTAAATAAACCTGTGCCCTGATTGGAATGCCAGATGCAGTCAGTGAATCACATGGTGACTGCATTAGCCCTGGAAGTCAGGGAACCCAGTTTGTCCCTTAGATTAAAAAAAAAACAAAATCCTCAGGATAGACCAGGACCAGGGGGGAGAGTTCAGCCTGGAGTAGAGGGTCACATCCCCTCCCCTGTGTGCCATGAAGAATTGCAGGCATGTAAGGAATTATGGAGAGCTTTCTATGGGGGTGGGAAGCTGCCCTCTGTCAGAAACTCACAGCTGAATTCCTCTGTCAAACACCATGATCAAAATAAAATGTTACATTTTATTTATTTCCCAAAACCACAGAATATTAATTTGTTAAAATTAGCATTTTATCATTATGTATTATTATTTATGCATTG
Organism: Aquarana catesbeiana; assembly: GCF_042186555.1. NCBI lineage: Eukaryota > Metazoa > Chordata > Amphibia > Anura > Ranidae > Aquarana > Aquarana catesbeiana. The sequence continues at coordinate 47,611,592 of NC_133336.1, forward strand.
CTATTAAAAAATGTATTATTATTTATTTGATTTTTTTTTTTTTTTACATTTTATTAAAAATGTATTATTATTTATTTGATTTTTTTTTTTTACATTTTATTAAAAATGCATTATTATTTATTTGCATTTTTTTCAATGTTATTATTATTATTAGTATTATTATTATTATTAGTAGTAGTAGTAGTAGTAGTAGTAGTAATAGTAGTGTTGTTTGCATTTTATAAAAAATGTTGCTTTGTTTTATTGCATTTTGTTAAAATGCATTGTTATTACCATTTTATTAAATTGTATTATCATTTTTTTTATCTCGGATATGTGTGCAGTGGCAACCATTGGATAATATATTTTTTTTTTTTTTCACAATTAATCTTTATTGAAAATTTTGAGTATACAAATATACAAGTAATGCATATGGTATAGGAAAATGATGTAAGAAAATGATGTACATCATGAAAGTTGGGGTAGGTAGACATGAATGAACATAATGAAGTAAGATGAGCTTCAAACAAACATCAATTGACTGAATAGACATCATTGAGACTTATAAAGAAAACACACAATAAAGAAAAAGATTAAATAAACTGTAAAGTAATAAAATATATAAGTGAATGGGCTGCCCTAGGCACGACACATGTTAGAATGTGAAAAATGTGCAAAAGGAATCACAAGTGGGAATGCACAATCCCACTGTGCTCAGGTGAGAATGGGACCTAAGTCTTCTTTATTCGGTGGCAAGCACAAAAACTCTATGATGTTAATTTTAAAAAAAAAACTAATTATATATATATATATATATATATATATATATATATATATATATATAGAATATTATATCCAAATGTGTGAGAAGGAGGTGGGGAAAAGCAGGGGGAAATAGTTTTATATATTTTTATATATATATATATATATGTATTTTCGCAAATGAGCTGCAAGCGTGCTGCAATCATGGGTTGCGCTTGTGGTGCCATTAGTTGGTAATGACACCCCAAGTGCAGGTAGCAGACGCGCAGCACAGCATGCTACAAATGCGCCAAAACGCACACTAAAAAACGCCCAACACTCCGCGGCCAAAAAGGTTCTGGGGCTAATTTGGGGCACTTGTCATGCCTAGATGGCCCATTTAAGTGAATAGGCCGCCCTAGGCGCTACACGTGTTAGCGTGTGAAAAATGCACAAAAGAAATCACAAGCGGGAATGCGCATTCCCGCTGTGCCCAGGTGAGAATGCGGCTTAAGTCTTCTTTATTAGGTGGCAAGCACGAAAACTCTATGATGTTAATAAAAAAAAAAATATATATATATATATTGTATATTATATCCAAATGTGTGAGTAGGAGGTAGGGAAAAGCAGGGGGAAATAGTTTTATATTTTTTTAATATTTTTTTTAATATATATTTTTATATTTTAAATATTTTGGGCAAAGATCTGCTTTAACTAAAATCTGGAGTTGGAGTTCCCCTTTAAATTTGCCAATGTGCTTTCCATAGTTGTTTTTATCTGTTTGTAGTAAAAAGAGAGCAAAACAGAAAAAAAACCCAAAGAAAATAAACAAACACAAGAGCAGTTGTTACAATGTTGACGCTTCTTTGATACATTGTTATTTTTCAAAACTACTCTGTAGGACCTTCTTTTTCCTTTCTGTTCAGGCTGTTGATCCTCAATAAAGCATTTTGAAAATGAAAAAAAAAAAAAAGGCAGGGGATAAAATTGAGGCATGCTTTCATTCCAGAGCTGTGAGTGTTAGGAGGGAGGAGAGGGGAGTGATCCAGGAGTAGGGAAGGAGGGGGGGACACAGGAGAAGTGACTCCATCCAGGGATTGTATTCATACTGCTGAAGGCAGGCAGGCGGCTGGGACAAACTGCTCTACTGCTGGGACTGTCACACTGGAGGAGTCTTTAAACTTTTTACCCTCTGGATGAAATTTTCTCCTTTTATTTATTTTTTCTGGTTTCAATGAAGGATTTGAGGCATTCTTGGATATGCAGACTGTACGGGTTCTAGCATGCGTTAAAGTAAGTCAGCATTTGTGGAATGGAATTTTGAAGCGTCTGCATGTTGTACTCTGTGTTTTGTCTGTCTTATTACTGTACACAGCCAACTACTTACCAGCTGTCCCAGGGACCATCCCTGGGATGTACATCCCACCCTTTGACATTTTCCAAGTCTTTTGTTCAAGCTGGACTATAAAATCATTTTTATTTATGGTATACATTTGTTTTTATTAATTGCTTTCTACTACGTAAACCATTGCTGCTTCTTCCTAACCAGGAAAGAGCTGACAATCTAAACCCTTCTACATTCATATGGAGGGACATATACAAGGCTGGTTATGCCAACGGTACATTCTGGATGGAGTTGTGGGGAGATGGGGTGGTTTTATGGAATCATAAGAAGAGCATGTCATTTGGGTGCACGTTGTATCCTTTTTTGTTTTATAATTTTTAAGTGAAGGCTGATTAACCCAATGGGACCTTTTGGGGTTACAGAAATGGGGGACAGAAGTACGGAAACATGGGGAAAAGGTGATTTACGTGATGGTACATTTTGACGTTGTGGGGAGATGGGGTGGATGTATGGAAATATGAAAAGAACATATAATTTCAGGTTATGCTATAACCTTACAGGTTATATCGCTTTTTAATATATTTTTTGGGTAGAAGTTGATTAACCCAGTGGAACATTTTTGGGGTTGGGGAGTGAGGTAAAAGATGATAAACCACTTGGTACATATTTGGGTTGGTGGGAGATGAGGTGGATGTAAGGAAACATGAAAAGAACATATCATATGCTTTCAGGTTTTGTTCCTTTTTTATATAATTTTTGGGTAAAAGCTGATAAACCACTTGGTACATTTTTGGGTTGGGGAGAACTGAGGTGAATGTATGGAGACATGAAAAGAACATATCATATCCTTGCAGGTTGTGTTCCTTATTTATTAATTTTTTTTTTATTTTTTTTTTAACGGAAGTTGATAAACCCCAGGCAGTACAGCCAGTCCTCCTGTACTGGGCCTGGGTCCCATCGGTTCAAAAGGGGGGCAATGGTTGGTGGCTCCCCCTGCAGCTCTGCTGGCCTTTTTTTTTTTTTTTTTTTTCTTCCTTTTTTTCTTTTTTCGGCTGCACTGCAGGGGGACTGGTATCTGCATCCCTACCCCCTATTGTCCGGGCCTCCCTGTGCGCCCCTGTCCCCTTGCCAGCTTCCCTCTCCCACCAGCAGCTGCTGAGGGCACACAGGGGAATGTTTCAGGATGGAAAGTGGAGGGGGGGGTTGGGAGGTTACATATGTTCTATTTACCAGCCCCTTCCTTTCCTGAATAAATACAGTGAAGGATTGGTACAGATCACTCACTGTGTCCATTCATTACAGTTTGTGAGTGAACAGGAAGCCTCAGAGCACTTCCTGTTAATTCACTGTTCAGGGCAGCTGAGGTTGCAGAGAAAGGGACTGGGGAATCCCTGTCCTCAATCCCTTTCTCTGTATCAAATGTGAGACTTTAGGGGTCTGTTTTAGACCCCTTATATTTCACCAAAGACCCCCAACAGGGCTGTCTAAAATGAGTAAAAAAAAATAAATAAATAAAAAGACAAATTGAGGGGGGCCCTGTAAGATAGAAATTACGGGGCCCCGTAATTTCTAACAGCAGCCCTTATAAACCCAATGGTACATTTTTTTGGGGTTGGGATGAGATGGGGTGGATGTACAGAAAAATGAAAAAAAGATATGATTTCCTTACAGGTTGTGTCCCCTTTTTTGTATTCTTTAGGGGTAAAAGTGTTTAACCCAGTGGTGCATTTGGGGTTGTGGGGAGATGGAGTGGATGTATGGAAACATTGAAAGAACATATCCTATCAGGTTGTGTTTCTTTTTTTATTCATTTTTTACTTTTCATTTTTTAAAAGTTGATAAACCCAATGGTACATTTTGGGGTTGGGGGAAATGGGGTGGATGTACAGAAACACATAAAGGGTTTATAATTTTCCTGCAGGTTGTGTTCCCTTCTTTTTTTTTTTTTTTTTTTTTTGATGAAAGCTGATGCCCAGTGGTACATTTTGGGGTTGTAGACATAATGGAAAGGTATGATCCTTAATGGTAGTGTTCCAGGTGAAGAATGAACATCGGACACCAGCACAGCAAGGCAAGAGGGCAGCCTGCTAAAGCACTGTATTATGAATGCTCATCTACTGGCAATTGAAGTCCAGAGTTTGAGTTAGTAAACATTTTATAGATGTATACATTACCCTCTAAGAGATAGTATGGAGAGTGACCAGGTTAAGGTGCCCAATTGCAGGCAGAAATGATCATATACTATCTCTATATAATGTATAGTAATGCAAGCCTACAAGACAAGGCAGCACAAGGTCCCTGCGTGTATCTTGGAGTTTTCACAAACCTTCTTATGTGCCTGGGGAACCCCCAAACCCAGACACGTGTTTCCAATCTCATAATTGAATGCAATTTGGAGAAAATTAAGTTGAATCGCTGGGCCTTAAGGCTGTCCTTTTGATGTAAACTCCAAACTTTCTAAACAAAGGGCCAGTTTGTGATCCCTCAGACTTTAGATGGGCTAGACTTTGACCACTGGGAGTAATCAATGCCCAGCATCAGTGGGAGTAGACAAGGTTTCAGTCTTGGTGGTCAGTGGGAATAAATGAATTACATGGCACCTGTGGTCAGTAGGAGGAATAGTGCCCCATCATTGGGTTGGTGTCAGTGGGAGGAATAGTGTCCCCAATGTTGGTCTTAGCGGAAGGGCTGGTGTTCCATCGTTGGTGTCAGTGGAAGGGATGGTGTTCCATCGTTGGTGTCAGTGGAAGGGATGGTGTTCCATCATTGGTGTCAGTGGAAGGGATGGTGTTCCATTGTTGGTGTCAGTGGAAGGGATGGTGTCCCAATGTTGGTATCAGTGGTAGGAATAGTGCCCCAAGGACCAGTTAAAGGCACACAAAGGGCTGCATCTGGCCTGTGGGCCACTGATGTAGAGGATTAAAATGGTAGTTTTGTCAAGGTACTTGCATTGGAGGTAGGCTGACTCTCCACCCCAGGAGATATCCATTGACCCCTAGCTTGTAACTGAAGAAAATCAAGACTAAAATTCCACACCAAAAATTTGCACATCCAGATACTGTTATTTGATTTTGGGGAAAAAAAAAAAAAAAAAAAAAAGTACTGGTCACCAAACCAATGTTATTGTGGGGCTAAACAACTCCCCCTCCATCGAGGCTAAAAAATATTAAAATTGTATACTGGACTGGGAACTGCAATTGTTGTGGATCTAAGGTGAATTTTGACTGGATTGTTTTTGAATACAAAGTCCGTCAGTAGCTGGTTTAAGCGGAAGATTTATTGAAGCCATCATAGTGGCCAATAAAGCCACTTGAGGACAGCAAGTGGCGGGCCATAGTGCCGAATTCATGCTGAAGTTAGAAATTAGAGGCATCGGGTCGCAAGTTCAGGAACTGCCCAGAGCTTGCAGAAGAAGTTTTGGTAAATACCTTTGTGGGGCTATTATGGGCCTGTAGTAGTTGAAGTGGTGGTAAACCCACTTTTTCATTTTTTACCTACAGGTAAACCTGTAATAATGCTTACCTGTAGGTACTGTGAATACGATGCATACTAGCACATTATGACATTGCCTTGCAGGGGTTTTTTTTTTTCTTTAACTGCGGTTTACTACCGCTTTAAAGTGTAACTCTAGTCAAAATCTAACTAAGCTAAAATCTACTCAAACCCTCATTCTAAGGCCATTCCATCTACCATGTAAAAGTAAAGATGTATATACTTACCTATTCAGAAATCGCTCTCCCCCTCCCTCCCTGCAATCTTCTGGGACGCATCACAGGTCCCAGAAGATTGCCCAGCCATTGAAGAGGCACAGTGCATACCCGGTTGTAAAGCCACAAGCTGTCAGTCAGGTGCCCACACTTGTGATGCTGCGGAGAGGCGAGGGAGAGAACCGAGGGTTTGGGCAGCCGTTGGATCCTGGGATAGGTGAGTGTGTGTTTATTAAGTCAGCAGCTACACTTTTTGTAGCTGCTGACTTTTAATAAACACAAAAATGACTGGAGCTCCAATTTAAGCTTTGTTAAGTTTTGACTGGAATTACACTTTAACAAATAACTAATGGCAAAACCTTTTCTTTTTTGGATAGAGTGAGGAGGGATTTAGAACACCTGTCAGGCTTGTATAGCTGCCACCTGTCCAGGATTCACCCGGACATTTTGAGTTTGCCTGAAACCCGGACACAATATTCAGACAGGGATGTGGCTCGGAACAGGGCCTGAGAGGAGTGTGGGGACATGATGCACGCCACATTACTATTCTCTTTGGAGCGCCCATAGGTGTCTTAGGTCTGTTAGTAGTGAATGTAGTGTATGCTTAAAAAAAAAAATTCTGTGCGTCTCTAAAGTGTTCGGCTTTGGCTTGAAGAAAAAGTGGCAACCCTATATGTGTCCCCCATTAGGGAGATTCACCCTATGTTTGTCATGCTTTCCATTATCACCGAGAGTGAAAGTAAAGGAAAATCCTACATTTTGGTTTGACCCCAGAAGAGTAATAGAGGGGGAATCTTCCAATGGTGATACTAGTTCTGGTGATCTTGTTGACAACCAGGGATTCCCTCACTTTGGAAGGATTTCTCCTCACTTCCTGTTTTGGCTATGGGACAGGAATTGAAGGAAAATCTCTACAATTGGACACAGATGGCAAAACAATTGATGGGTTATAGGGTTATAACCCTTCCTTATAGTATCCAAAATGGAGAGGGGGGGGGGGGGGGAGTTTTGCCTATGGTTCTACTTTGTGATTCATTTTTACAGTGATCTTCTGAAGAGTGACAGTTGCCCCATGTAAGATAAACCTTTAGATGCTATTAAAATGTTCTTGCCTCAATCTCCTCAAGCAAACAGATTGCACTAAACAATTGGAAATTCTCTTTATAAATTTCCATGTACTGTCCTAATCTAATGATGAACAAATTTAAATTTCTGACTACTACACCAATCAAAAGATCATCCAATGATGGTGGCTGGTGGGATCCTCTTTTTGGGGGGGCGACAAACACACACCCCCCCCCGGCGGCGTGGCATGGCACTGAAACAGCAAACAACCCGCCCCCCACTCCCCACCACGGTTCAGCACTTACTCGCTCATGTGGCGGGTTTGTGGTGTCCTCTTGTGGAGTGCGGGCATCGGCGGCTCCGATGTCCGCTCCTTCAGCTTCCCCCGCCACGTGTCTTCCGCCAAATCACAAGGCATCCAATAGGATCACCTGACACTTTGGCCAATCAGGAAACAGGTCTCACAGACCTGCCTCCTGATTGGCGGGGAGGAAGTTTAGTGTGATAATAGCTAAAATTAATTTGCTATGGTCACACAACTGGGTGGGCTCGGAGCACAATGCTCTGCGCTCCGCACCCACCCTTTTTTTGAAGCCTATTAGAGCCTCTGCCTCTAACACCCACCCCACATTGGAATCCATAGTCTGGCGCCACTGATATGTAGATCAGGGGGCTGGACACATGGGTAGGGGGAGAGGCGCCCGGCGCCCTCCATGGACGGGCCGCCACTGGTGCACACACAGTGGCATCCTAGTCTAATGAGGAACAAATTAAAATTTCCAGCTGCACCAATCAACAGCTCATCTAATGATTGTAATTTGATCCGATCCTTGCGCGCACAGCCAATCTCCATGAGGAACAAATTAAAACTTCCATCTATGCCAATCAACTGTTCATCAAGTGATTGTGATTTGAGCAAAAAATTGCAGTCCTAGTCCGATGAGGAACAAATTCAAATTTCCAACTACACCAAGCAACAGCTCATTAATGGTTGTGCTTTGATCGCATCTTTACGCACACATAGTCCTAGTCTGATGAAGAACACGCTAAAATTTCTGCATATGTCGATCAACAGCTTGTCCAGTAACAGTGCTTTGATCGGATCTTTGCGCACTCAGTCAAGGCCTTGTCTGATGAGGAACAAGTTAAATTGACGACACCACCAATCAAGAGCTCATTCAATGATTGCGCACACACAGAGTCCTAGTCTGATGAGAAACAAATTACATTTTTCAGCAACCTTGATCACCGGCTCATGTAACGGTTTGTGCTTTGGATCTTTGCGCAGTCAAGTTCTAGTCTGAGGAGGAACAAATTAAGATTTCCAACTGCCTCGATCAACAGCTCATCCAATGATTGTGCTTTGGTTGGATCTTTGCGCACACACATTCTAATATATGTCAAGATGGGTCTGAGCTACCTAGGGGTGCCTGATCCTGAAGGCTGTTTTTGGGTACATTTGTATAACCGCTCTGCAGTAATGTGTTCCTGACAACAACTTGGAAACATTGGTAACTGTGAAATTGTGTGCATGCAGTTAACAGCAAGCCATCAATTTTCCTCTGTTTACAATGCTCCGCTAATTAGCCCCAGATTTTGGGTTTGGAGATGTGTCGAGGTGACTGCAGGATTGTCATAGTGATCAGAGCCAAACAAGTCATTGTCACCGGCTCTGTGAAAATATCCCTTGCAGTTCTATCATACGCTATAGGGGTTTTTTTTGGAAGAAATGTAACAGATTTGTGTCACGGAAGTGTGCAAACCTAAAAGAAAAAGTACCGCTCTAATGCTCCTATCACTGATATCAGCCAACATGATATGTAATGAACTGGTGGAGATCGTATAAAACAGCTTGTCAGGCTACAATATGCTACAGAAAAATGGCAACCGATCGCACTTAGGGCGCCGACTCACTGTGACCAAAACTGAACCAGATAATGTAAGATGTCTCCACCCGCAGGAGTGGTCCCTCAGACCCATTTTCACCTTAACGATTAAGCCCACTAGGGGACAAAACACGTTTGAGGGGCCTCTTCTGTGGTTGTAGCGCAGAGCTGAAGCCATCTTGCACTATCTGGTTCAGTTTTGGTAACATTGAATCGGCATCCTGAGAGCCCATTCACACAGGGGCGACTTTGGATCCAACTTGAAGTCGCCCCTAGTCATGCGACATGATAAAATCAATGTAAGTGAATGAGAGCTGCCTTAATGCACAATACTGAAGTCGCTCCAACTTCAGAAAAGGTTCCTGTACTACTTCAATCCGACTTCTAGGCGACTTGTACCCATTGATTTCAATGGAAGTCGCCTCCAAGTTGGATCACTGTTCATAGTGAGGCAACTTTACAGGAAGCTTCCAGGAAACAGAAAGGAATACAGACACAGAACAAAGAACAACAGGGAACAAGGAAGAAAACAGGAACAAGAATGATGTCACAAGAGCTGATAAGCTCTGATTGGCCACTTGTAAAGTTCCCTGTCCTGGAGGCAACTTCAAGTCATGTTGTAAGTTGCTGTGATTCATACTCAAGTCGTGTCCAAGTTGCCTCCCAAAGTCGCGCTGGAAGTCCTGTTGCCCCTGTGTGAATGGGCTCTTAGTGTGATTGGTTGACATTTTTCTATAACTTATAACAGTTGGGTTATGTTTGAGTTAAGAGAACAAGCCCAAAGAAGTGGCAAAAAATTGCTGGATTTAAAGGAGAAGTACAGCCAAAGCTCCTTTTGCTGTACTTCTCCTGTGGATCACAGGAGTGCAGTCCGTTCTGCACTCCTGTGACCTGTTTTCAGCAGACAGTGGTCTAAAGGCCACTGTTGGCTAATGTCACAGAGTCGTCATCATATATGGTTGGGATCCACCAAGGAGCCTTCACCAACACCTGGCTCAGTCTCTCAGCGAGCCGTTGAAAGCCTGAGTCAGCCGCTCCCACCCCCTCCACAGCCCAGCGCTCCAGTGAGTGTGGAGGGGGGGATGGTTTGTGTCAGAGCAGAGAGTAGGTGACTGACATACACTAGCTCTTTGCTGACCGAGCACTGAGAACTGAGCGATCAGTGATCTTTGATCGCTCAGTTCTCAGCCATATAGCTGGCGGAGGAAATCGGATCGATGCTGCATCCACCTAGGTAAATATGATTTCTAAAAAATAAAAATAAAACCTAAACTTCTCTTTTAAAAAAGAAAATGTCACTTGGAAGGAAATTTAAAGGTTCAGTCCACCCAGAATTGATGACTGGCTGATGGTTTCTTCTGTCTCGCAAAAACCCTGGGATTAGTGTTTTGTATTCCTGTCCCTACACCTCTGGTGTGTCCATTATAGGGGTTTCCACCATTCCTGCTGGATTGTTTATTTTATGTTCTGTAGAATGAAAAGGGAAACCCAAAAAAGTGGACCAGAACACGCAAATCTCCCAGGTGTATAGGAGCAGAGTTGGAAAGTATGGCAGGGAGATCGCAATGATGGAGCCTCTAAGACATAAAATAAGCCAAGCTCAACCTATATTTAAAATATCACCCTTGAAAGTACTGCCCACTTAGGAAACAATTGACAAAAAGCTGGCAAGCAGGTGGACCAGACACTTTGAAATGTGTGATGCAGGAGATTGCTTAGTGAAGATGGAAGGCACAGGTGGCCGAGCGATAAGTACAATACTTCTTTTGCAGAGATCTTATGGTAGGCTTTTTTAATAATTTTTTTTATTATTAAACTGTCGCTTGAGTGAAGTGATAATACATAGGTAATTTACAAACAAGGTGATTGGCCAAATTCAATCTGCTTCTCCGTAGTTCTTGGGGGAAGGCGTACTTTCTAGATGACATTTCGCCTTATGCCAAGCTGGTATGTCTAGGTTATGTGTCTCCTGATATAATTAAGTGAATAACTTGCAGCCTGTTATAGAGAAACCCGTCACCAGTGGAATGGCACTTGGCACTGAGGGACATTACTGTTTATAACTGCACCATGCAGACACTGACAGTGTGGTGGGAATTTGTTGCGACTGACCGTTTAACATTTCCTAAATTCCTGCAGCAACAATCAGATCTGAAGGGGGCAATTATCAAACCCCGGGGAGGCTAACAATGACTCATATTTATATAATGCTAACACTTTACACAGTACATAAAAACGTTCACATAAATTCTTGTCCAGCTAAACGTATTTTATTTTCGAATGGAGTGGGGATGTGTTAAGAGCCTCTGTCAGGTTTAAAGCGGAGTTCCAGTCCCCATAATCCAAAAAAAAAAAAAATGTAATAAAGGCTTCCTCATGATTGATTTAACTTCTACATTAATATCTGGATACTGTTATGCCATGTACACACGAGCGGAATGTCCGACAGAAAAAGTCAGACGGGAGCTTTTCATCGTATATTCCGATCGTGTGTATGATGCCCCATCGGACTTTTTACGTCAAATTCTGATGGACCTAGAAAGAGAACATGTTCTAAATTTCCGACGGAACCAATTCCTATCGGGAAAACCGCTTGTCTGTATGTTCCGACGTACCAAAAAACGACGCATGCTCTGAAGCAAGTATGAGATGGAAGCAATACTGGCTATTGAACTTCCTTTTTCTAGTCCCGTCCTACGTGTTGTACGTCACCGCGTTCTGGACGGTCGGAATTTGGTGTGACTGTGTGTATGCAAGACAGTTTGAGCAGAATTCTGTCGGGAAAACCTTCAGAGTTTATTCTGACAGGAAAACCGGTCGTGTGTACAGGGCATTAAGACTGTCTTCATGCTTGTTACTTTTAAGTCAATAATATTTTACATGCTCTCGGAAGTAGACAGGGGCCATCAAGGATGTGGGCATCTGAAGACCACTCGTGTGTATTTCCGGTTTTAGGTGCAGCTGACCAGCATTTTCCTCCCGATTTCACACCTGAGCAGTAATGACACTGCGCGGCACGATTTGTGCATTACAGGTTGCCATAGCAATGGCAGTGTCGGCAGAAGTTCCTGCCCCATTGTTCTGGCAACCTGTCAATCAAATGACAATCCAGAAGGCAAGTGCAGTCGGCTTAGGCCTCCGGAAGACTCCTGGGATAGATGACGCTGATATTCCAGGAGTCAATGGGAATCGCCCAATGACATCATTGCCTAGGCGGTTGGAACAGGAAGTGCCGCCCTGATATATCACAAAAAGGTATTTGAAAAACACAAAAAAAAATCCATATATCCAATAGGGGTTTATCGAGAACATAGGGACTTGCAAAAAAGGGTGGAACTCCGCTTTAAAGTGTGTGTCAATGAACCACCCAACTTTACCCCCAAACAACTCATTCCCTATAGAACTTGTCCCCCAAACCTAACTCTCCCCTCTAGATTATGTCCTCAAACCCAGCTTCCCCCTCTAGATTATGCCCCTCAAATCTAACTCTCCCCCCTCTAGATCCTGTCCCCCAAGACTAACTCACTCTCCCCCCTCTAGATCCTGTCCCCCAAGACTAACTCACTCTCCCCTCTCTAGATCCTGTCCCCCAAGACTAACTCTCTCCCCCCTCTAGATCCTGTCCGCTTCTAGCTTCTGTGCCCCAAACCTAACCCTCCCCCTCTAGATCATGTCTCCAAAACCTAACTTCAGATGCCACACCTAACTCTCTCCCTCTAGATTATGTGTCCTACCCTGAGACTTGTTACAATGTTGCAGTCTGATCACTGGGGGGAGAAGAGACTGAGGAAATGCTTCTTTATTCATGCAGCAGAATGATGACATAATTTCAGCTCAGGTAAAGTCACTGGCTTCTCAAGGATGGCTTTTTAATGAAAAATGTGGCATTTTTCTGAAAAGATAGTGTTGCTGTATTTTGTGACCTCTTAAAGCATGTTGGCTTTCTGAAATGTGTATTTCTTTCTAACATGCAGCTTATCACATATCATGCTGTGCTGAGTTTTATAAATGTCTCCCCCTCTCTTTTTATTTTTCTAGTTCTGTTAAATTAGGAAATTGCAGAAGTTTGCATGTTTGTAACGTCTGATAGCCTAAAAGCAGTTAAAATCCAGCGGTTTGGACTCGGTCGTTGCTGGGTAATTAAACTCTAGCTGAGTCTGTACATTTTCCGTCTTAGTAATTACAGGATCGGTATGTTATTGTTGCAATATGTTGGATTTCAGCTTGGAAGGGTATGGAGGAGAGACGACGCTGTACCCAATTCAAATGTATGTCCTTTTTTTCCCACAAATAGAGCTTTCTTTTGGTGGTATTTGATCACCTCTCCGGTTTTTATCTTTTGGGCTATAAACAAAAAAAAGACTGACATTTTGCTATAAAAATCAAATACAAAAATGTAAAAAATCTAATTCCTTCATCAATTTAGGCCAATTAGTATTCTGCTACATATTTTTGGTAAAAAAAAATATCCCAAACAGCGTATATTGATACTGATTGATTGAACTATTGATTGGTTTGCGCAAAAGTTATAGCGTTTACAAACTATGGCATAGATTTATGGACTTTTTTGTTTTTTTTTGTTTTTACTAGTAATGGCAGCGATCAGCTTTTTTTTTTTTTTGTGGGACTGCAACATTGCGGCAGACAAATCTGACACTTTTTGGGGACCAGTGACACCAATACAGTGATCACTGCTAAAAAAAAAAAAATGCACTGACACTGTATAAATGAGACTGGCAGGGAAGGGGTTAACATCGGGGTCAATCAGAGGGATAACTGTGTTTCCTGGGAGTGTTTTCTTACTGTGTGGGAGATGGACTGACTCAAGGAAGAGAGACATCTGTGTTACTGATTAGTAGGAATTACAGATGTCTCTCTTCCTGTCTGACAGAACGATGGTCTGCCTTGTTTACATACGCAGACCGTCGTTCCATCTCTCCAGAGAGCGATCGCGGGTGGCTCGCGGCCGCCGGACCCACTGTTTGGCGAGCGCCCCAGAGCCTTGCACGAGAATCACGTACAGGTACATGATTTTGCGCTTAAGGGTCGCCCTGCCACAGTAAATGTACGTGAGGTAGTCCGTAAGTGGTTAAAGTGTATCTAAAGCCAAAATTTGAGTGGGGAAGGATTAGAACTTCTCTCAGGTTATCCGGGGCTTCCTTAAAGCAGACCTTGCACCAAAACTGCCTCCCCAACACCTGTTATATTAAAGTAGCACAATGAAAAATTAAAAGTTAATATACTGGCCTAACCCCTGATTCCATCTGTGATGCCTAGATGAAGGTGACATCACTATCCTTTACAACATGAAGACTACATTAGACTGTAAAATGTTCTCTCATCCAATCTTGTAAATCCATATACAAATCCTATTCATTTCAGATGTTCAAAAAATATTTCAAAGGATCCCTATAGGGCAGTGGTCTCCAAACTCCTGCCTGGGGGCCAGATGCGGCCCTTTGCTTGCTTTTATCTGGCCCTAGGGGCACTATTTCATCCTCTGATACCAACAATGGGGTCTAATTTCCCTTTCCACGAACACCAATGAAGAGGCACAATTCCTCCCAATGACACCAAGGATGGGGGACAATTCCTCCCAATGACCCATTAACATGAACAATTGGGCCCAATGACCCCAAGGATGGGGCACAGTTGCTCTCAATGACACTAACAATGGGGCCCAATGACCCCAATGATGGGGCATGAATCTTCCCAATGACACCAACGATGGGGCACAATTCCCCCCAATGACCCATTAATGCCAACAATTGGACCCAATGACCCCATGGATGGGGCACAATTCCTCCCAATGACCGATTAATGCCAACAATGGGGCACAGTTCCTCCCAATGATGGTGCATGAATCTTCCCAATGACTCAAGAATGGAGCACAATTCCTCCCACTGTTTTTTCCTGCTAACGTTGGGACCTTTTCTACTCCCAATGACCACAGTTCAGCCCCCCTAAAGTCTGAAGAACAGTAAACTGGCTAACTGTTTGCATACCCCTGCCCTAGACTAGAGAGTTGTGGGTAATGTCATGGTAGGTGTGCAACAGAGGACTCTTTGTCTTGGTGACCATTGACTGAAAGTGAGGGGAAATACAAGATATTGAGCTGTCACCAGAACAGGAGGTGAAGGAAAATCTTCCAATGGGGACACTTGTTTCAGTGATAACTACAAGGCGGATTCCCCTTACATTTGAGAGAGATCCTATAATTTTCTGTTGTATCTATGGAAGAGTAAGTCCCCAATGGGACACAGAGCAAAAAGAAATGGCCAATGGTTTTGTCTAAGGTGGAACTATTTCTCAATTCTGTACCTGTGTCTACAGGACAGAAAGCAGCAAAAAAAAAATCCCCCTATTGGGACACAGATGACGAAAAAAACATGCCAATGGTTTTTGCCAACTCCTTATTCCAAGTTATTTTAGTAACTTTAAGGATATGCCTTCTACATAAAAAGTTTAGTGCTCAGATGTGTTATTTCCCATGTAGATAGTTGTGGGTGATGACCTGGTAGGAGTCTAACAATGACTTATTTTTTGTCTTGGTGACCATTGTCACTGGGACTGAAAGTGAGGGGAAATCCAAGATATTGAGCTGTCACCAGAACAGGAGGTAAATAAAAAAAAAAAAAAAAATCTTCCTGTGGGGACACTCGTTTCCGTGACAACTACAAGGGGGATTCCCCTCACTTTTGAGAGACGTCCTATCATTTCCTGTTGTAATTATGGAAGAGTAGGTAAAGGTAAATCTCCCCAATGGGGAACAGAGAGCAAATAAAAATGGGCAATAGTTTTGTCTAAGAGGGGATTTCTTCTCACTTCCTGTAGCTGTGTCTACAGGACAGAAATTTAAAAGAATCCCCCAAATGAGACACAGATGACAAAAATTGCCACCAAAAAAAAAAAAAAAAAAAAGCTTTGATGCACTTTAAAAATATGCATTCCATGTGAAAGTTTGGTGCTCAGAAGCATCTCTATTTCCCATCTAGAGGCTTAGGGGTGATGATGTGGTAGGTGTGTAGCGAAGGATTCCACAAAAGCGAGTTGAATTCATTTAGGTCCATGTCCTAATTTCATTTGCAGAGGTAATTGATCTCTTGGAGGGAAATCACATGCCTGGGACTCTTGACGGGGGTCAATCTGAGGACAGCTGTCCCTTTCTAAGGAAAAGCTTTTCTGGTTTGCTGCTTTCTTCATCATTTCATACATGCCAGTTGGCTGCAGGAATTACCCTAATCTGACAAGGCCACTTAGGCCGGCAGGGGGAAGAGCCAGAGCTGTCAGATCTGAAGATTTATTCTAGGAGGACGACCAACGGCTCTTCTGTTATTGTGAGATGGGCCAAAGGGACCCAAAAAGCCCTTAAAGTGGCCTTGGTATCAGATTTATCTGTTATGCCAGCATGTGACACATCTGTGTTTTTTTTTTTTTTTTTTTTTTTTTTTTTTTTTGGTTTTTTTTCTTTACCTCTCTAACAGATCACCGTACCCCTGACAATGCCTTCATTTGCTTTTCTCTTTGGCAGGATGGAGCCATCTTTGTCATCATCCAGTGTGAGTCACTACTTCCTTGACAGAGATGCTGGCCCAGATATGACACAAGTCATGTAAATCTTGGTGTTTATGCAGCTCTTGGCCATCTTCATAAATGTCTGACACAGGTTAGCATATAAAACACTAAAGTGGCGCTCCAAATGTGAACAATTAAAAAATCGTATCCAAATGTTGACCTATGAAGTCCAAAGTATGAATGAATATACAATCAACAGTCAATTGCATGAAAATAGTAATAATAAGTCAAAAACTGTGAAACAATGAATAAAAAAGAACACTGTTCAAAATGAATCAAAGTTCATGGATAAACATCGTGGAATAGTCCATCGTAAGAAATAAATTGTGTGCATAAGGAAGTCCCTGTGTTTTTTAAAGTGAATGAAAACTTGATCTTTAGGTGCAATCACCATTTCTGATAAGGTTGGCACGCTTACCAGAAATGGTGGACTCATATACTGTACAGCACGTGAGTCCAACAGGCAGTTGTGAGGGAGTACCTTAATGGGAACCAGCAAGGAAAGGTTGATATTTGGAGGATGAGCCTATACCGTATTGAGGGAAAGGTTCCAACATCAAAAGGCAGGCTCCAGGTGCGGTGGACCTCATAAGATGTTAAAGTGATCCAAGGTGGTAGGTATAAAAAAATAAAACAACCGCACATAGCATGACACTGTACCTATTGGGTGATGCTCGTGGAGTCATTACAAACTACTTAGACAACTGGATACTAGCGTGTTTTGATTGGAATTTTTGTAAGTGTACACCCCCTTTTTTTGTATTAAAACTACCATACAGTGTCACACTATGTGCGGTTGTTTGTTTGTTTTTTTTTGTTTTGTTTTTTTTTTTTTTATACCTACCACCATGGATCACTTTAACATCGATGAGATCCACCACACAGTCTGGAGTCTGCCTTTTGTTGTTTGAACCTTTTCCTCAATATGGAATGGGGCATAACCCCCAAACATCGACCTTTCCTTGCTGTTTCCCATTGAGCTACTCCCTCACGACTGCCTGTTTGACTCACATGCTGTACAGTATATGAGTCCACCATTTCTGGTAAGCGTGCCAACCTTCGCATTTGTTGAAAACTTGATATTTAGGTGCATTCATTTTGAAAAACAAAGACTTCCTTATGCACATAATTCATTTCTTATGATGGATTATGCCACAATGTTTATCCATGAACTTTGATTTATTTTGAACAGTGTTCTTTTTTTATTCTTCATTGTTTCACTGTTTTTCACTTATTACTATTTTCACGTCATTGACTGTTTATTTATCATATATTCATTTATACTTTGGACTTCATAGGTCCATTTGGATATGATTTTTTTTTATTCACATTTGGAGTGCCACATTATTGTTTTATATGTTCTTTTTTCACTATGTCTCGTGGAATGTTGGCACAATTTTTCTATTTTCCCATGACATAGATTAGCCTCTGCTGCAGCTATGAAGTTAGTGTGGCAGTCTGATCACTGTGAGAGAGGAGACTAAGGGAATGTTTCCTCCTGCCTGCAGAAAAATTATGACATCATCTCAGCCTAGACAAAATCAAGTGGAACTGAAAGCGTAGTGGGTTTATTCCTGCTTTCCTAGTGGTCAACCAGCACTCCGATTCACCTCCGTTTACACAGGAATCCTAGCCACAGTAATACACAGTTGTAAGGTGTAGCAATTGATTTATGAGTAGCCCATTGCTTAGTATACCAAAAATGACAGTAAACTCTAAACTGAGGCCTGTTCTTTACTAATTATCAGGACAGGATGTGATAGAAAATGTCTCCAACATGTAGGTGTGATGCAGCGTGGTACAGAGACAATAATTCACACGGGCAGGTGCAATAGACTTGTAATGAAGTAATACAGTAACCGTTCACAACAAACTCAATGGGAAGGCTACCCAGCTAGGTGCACTCAGTTTAAAGCCATGTGAGGGAAGCAGAATCCAGCTGGACTGACACTGTCTGTTGCTAGAGGACAGAATGCAGCCTGGCCGTCTAGTGCCCAATTGAGAAAGGTGTTCAGGAGAGATGCAACTCTACAATTTCCCTTCTTGTCCGGAACCTCTCACTAACGCTAATGCTGTCCCTAACAGACAGGGTACCTTTCCCTACTCTGCCAACTCACAAAATGCGCCAAGCCTGGGAGCCAGGGCCTTACATAGGCTCTTCCTGACCCAAGATGGCTGCTCAAGTCATGTGGAGCAGCAGCATACAATCTGGATCGCTTCCCTAGTGACCCAGAAAACCATAGCGTAACCATGTTCCTCCTAACTTCCTCTCTGGCTGCAGTGCCACTGTAGAAAGCACCACCTGCAGGAGAGAAAGTAGATTGCACCTGCCTACAAACAGAGACACAGGCAAAAACTGATTTCTTTCTCATCCATTGAGGGACACAGGGAGTCTTCTGATTTATACTGCTCCCAACAGGAGAATTGCACAATAGCCGACTCAAAAAAACTGCAAGGCCAGCCCAGGATCCTCAGAATTTGCAAGGCTGCTACCTGGTCTTTACCTGGTGGATGTTGAAGCTTCATCCGCTGCTAGCTTCAGGCATAAGGGCCATGAAGCATATCTTTGAGCTGCAGGCAATCTCTGGTTCTGTTGGATCTATCTTGAGCCTTTGAGCATTTGCTGTTGTCTACCCCCCCCCCCCCCCCCTTCAGTTGGACTGCTTTTGAATGTCTTGAAGGTTTAGGATTTTCTGTGTCCCAAAATCGATGAGACAGAAAAAACCCATCTTGTAGGGACCATTGAGGGACACAGGTCACACATTTGGTCCAACAGCTGGTAGAAGGAGAGGTTATCCCGGTCTGCAGCCTTTTTGTTTGTACGTGTCCAATCCTCCTATAGGCAACAGTATAACCTGGAGGTTAAAGACTCCTTGTGTCCCTCAATGGACTCCAAAAAATATTCTTCTAATGATTTTATAAAAATACATATTTAATTTTTTTGGGGGATAATCGGGAAAGAATAGAACATCTGGCATTGATGTATTGCTCTCTCTGCTTTCTTGTCCTGGTGACGGCTGTTCCTCCAATTTCTTGTACAGGTGTCCTAGGGACAGGACATGAGGCAAAATCTCCCCAATGGGATCAAACAGAGGTAAAACCTGAGTAGTCTCTTCTAATTCAGAGATTGGATAGCCACAATATAATGTTAAATTCAGAAAGAAGCTTGATGGAGTGTCGTATCCAGTGTGTTTTGGGGGCCAAAAACTGCCCCCTTCATTGGGGCTTAAAAATGATTGACAACCCAGTCTGGAAATCTAGGAGTATCTGGTGTGTGCACACCGCAACACAGTGCCGTTCAGCTGCTGGTTTGAGAAAATCTACAGTAAAACCTTGGTTTGAGAGCAACTTTGAGAGCATTTTGCAAGACAAGCTAAATTTTTTTATAAACTTTGACTTGATATACAAGAGATGTCTTGATATACAAGTAGCGTCACGTCACAACTGAGTATAAAAGAGAAGAGAGGCGCCTCTAAGTGTAGCAATACGGTTACATTTAATGGAGGTGCAACATATTGCTACACTTAGAGTCGCCTCTCTTCTCTTTTATACTCTGTAGCTCCTGCTGGATTTTGCTTCTAATCCCCTTGTGGAGGCTTCCATTTGTGGATGGACATTTTATGGTTACACAACCTGGTCACATTGCTATAATCTTTTTATATGGACTATAAACTGAAGGACCTATGAATAAATGGTTGTGGAACAAATCATTTGAGTTTCCATTATTTCTTATGGGGAAATTTTGCTTTGATATATGAGTGCTTTGGATTACAAGCATGTTTCTGGAACGAATTATGTTCGCAATCCAAAGTTTTACTGTATTTTCATAGCACTAGAGACTGCATTGATTTCAAGCACCATGATACATCTTCAGTTTATTATTGCTACAATATTCTCTTCTGAGACTGCAGGAATGACTGGAAGATAAATGTGATCCCTTCATATCTTGAATACTTTCATAATGTTTTTTTTTTTTTTTCTGATTCGAATACCTGACATAGCGTCTGCGACGTGTTATATTCTGCATTTCCTTGTTTGCTGCATGAACGGTCGGGTTTAGCCACGGGGCGAAGCAGACTGGATTAGTAAACCTTGCGCATACGATTTCACCCCATAAGAATGTTAGTCATTTCCTTTCAGGACGCTGCTGCATAAGTGCCTTAAATCCAAAGCGAATGTTTTCTTATGTACATCTGGGAGGCTCAAAGCTTGCACAACTTTATGACTTTGTGTTGAAACTATTGGGCCTAATGCAAAAATAAAAAACATCTGAAGTAGGGACAGTGTATGCTCAGAACTACAAATCAAACCTTTCCATGGAGGATTGCCATTTAATCCTAACCATGAACTTCTCTTATTTGTTCCCTTTTGGTCTGTTTAAATGTTTAAATGGTGTATTTAAAGCAAAACTCTAGGAAATGTATAAAATCTGCCCTTACAGTGCCCCCCCCCCGCATTGCCATGGTTAAAGTGGTTCTAATGGCTCAAGGCTTTTTATCTTCATGTATTCTACGCATGAATATTTATCTGAGCCCCATCGTGATCTAGCGATGTTGCACAAGCGCCTTGGCTCTCCGGGGACTCTCCCTCCTCATTGACTGAGACCTCAGTGGGAGCCATTGGGTCCCACTACTGGCAATCACAGCCAGTGAGCCAATGAGAAGAGAGGGTGGTGGGGCCTAGCCACGGCTCTGTGTGTAAATGGACACAATGAGCAGTGGCTTGGAAGCGAGCCTGCCTGGGTGCCCATATCGCAGTGCTGCTTGCTGTGGGGGCACTTGGCAGGAGGGAGGAGCCAGGAGGTTCAGCGGGGGACCCAAGAAGAGGCGGATCAGGGCTGCTCTGAGCAAAACCACTGCACAGAACAGGTAAGTATAGGCAGGCATGAGGTGTACATTGTGTTACTTTCCTTATTCCGGGCTAAGCAGAGTCCTTCGAACCATGTGATAGCATGTTATCTAAGCAGCTTCAGGCCGTGGTAGCATGCTTGCCTTGGTTAATAGCCGTGCACTGCACATGATGACGCTGAAATGCCGCTAGGAGATTGAGGACAGTACTGGATCCTGTAAAAACAAATGAATCATTTATTGGACAGTAAGATGTAGGAGTATATAATACTGATTGTGGCGTAGAGTTGTGTCTTAAAATCAGGTTTTTATTAGTTTTTCTCCTGTAGTCTATAAATATAAATGTTAATGGGCCTTGAGATACTAACAGTACTGGAGCCTGCTGAACAAATAATTAATAAATAATACATCTGCACCTCTATATTAAATAAGCATTTAACTCTTTGCATTGCAAGAACTGGCTCCACTGCAAGGGTAGATTTCCTCTCATTACTGGTGCTCAGCTTTAAAGTAGATCTATGGGCACTATGTTTTTTGTTTTTTTTAACAACGACCATCCAAAAGGACAATAACCATTCTGGCTGGTGTTTGACCTTTTTAATCAAGGCCACGGTTTATCTAAGAACATATGGACACTGAAATGAGACCTGAACTTGTTTCAGTACTTTCTGAAAAACCATGCAGCAAGATAGGACTCTTGATCTGATGTCAGGTATGGAAAGTAGAAGCTAAAGCTAGCCATACACTAGCAGAATTTCATTCGTAACTTTTTATTTTAAGAACATTCCTTCAATTTTCTAATTGTTAGTGGGGCCAATTCGGTGTTTTTCGACCACCGTGACAAAATTCATACGAATTTATAACTGCATATGTTTTTTTTTTTTCGGGTGGGGCCATCCTTTCCAAGGTTAAAAGCAAACAAAGTTTTGAAGTACTTTCAAACGGCATTCATCAAATCATCGAATGTACTGAGAATTTTCGTACAAATGTTTGTATCAATTTTGGTAGGATTGTTCATTGGGAAAACCCGCATGACAACCAAACAACTGGGTGATAATGGAGATCCATTAAATGCACATGTGGTGTCCGATAATGCATTTTCATGACATGAAAACCAGCAAGCAAAATTGGCCTTGAAGGAATGAACCCTAGAAAGGATTAGGTGGAAGTTCAGCTAGAACTGTCCTTCAGCTTATGGAAGACCCAGGCATGATGCTGTCAGAGATCCATAAAATGAAATGGAAGGAGCATGAAATGAGTGTGAGATGACATGTCCATCAATGAAAGACTTTTAATAGTGGAGGAGGGTGGCAGGAAGTCTGGAAATCTTAGCCTATTGTATCCAGCGCTGGCCCTGTGGTCAGGAGCATGTCTCCAGGGCACCAGGCCGAGATGCCTACAATGGAATGTCCAGTAGAAGCCTACAGCCATAATCTTACTTGTATTGTTTGTGCAGCAGGGTGATTTGCTTGTTAGCATTATCCTCCTTGCCTTGTCTGACCTACAGGTGTCTTCAAGTGACCCTTTCACCATAGGGTCACCAATAAAAGCAGGCCAGCATTGTAACAGAAGTCCATCCATACTTTTGCCTGCAGCCTGTGCCATGAAATACTGCTGCTTCACAGCTCCCCTGTCGCTGTAGTTCTTCCAGAGCTCCAAGTTTGTGAATACCTGCTCCTCCTTCAGGATGTGGTTGGAGGTGAGAGGAAACAAGTATTCGACCCACCCGTGTTTTAAAAAATACAGATAGTTATTTTTTTTTTTTTTTAAGGAACCATTAATTTCTAAGCTTTCTAACCTAAAGAGGAACTTCGCCCCCCCTCCCATCGTTTTTTCCCCACTCTTACCGTTCTCCCTGTTTTTAAGCACAATTCAGACACCTAGCCAGCAGTTCCAGTGTTCTGCTGTGGTGCTCTGCATCGCTTTCACACATTGGGTTCCGCAATACCATCTGTGCTGCTAACATCAGGAGCCGACTGCCTCTTGTTGGTTTAGGCGGTTTGGCCCCCTGATGACACCTGGCCTGCCCTCCTTTGGCCACTATAAGGAGCCTGATGCATCCTGACTGTATGGAGCCTGTGACCTGCATATCCCAGGAGGTTTTGGAAATAGTCTGTGTTTTCGACATTATATTCCAATCTGCATTAAGGGTTTTAGGTCTGTGTGCATGCCCCATTTTATGCATGTAGCGGCACATAGCTGCAATACTGTTGCCTTCAACCATTCATGTCCATTGCTTGGCTACACACAGTACCTGGGGCTTCTTGGCACTGAAATTTGGCCAGTGGTAAATGCACCAGTGGGCATAAGTCCTTATTTTAATCAGTTTAGACACGTGGCAGCGCTTAGCGCTCTCTCCGAAAAGCAATCTGCGGCTCACAGGTGTTGATGAGGTGTACTCGCCACCTCCTGATCATCCCATATATATAATATATATATATATAATAAAAAATGCAGCGCTAAAACAGTAATATGAAGGTGAACAAAACTCATATATATGTGAAAGTCCCAATGACAAATGGTGCAAAGGATTCAAAACTAATCAGTCCATATGCAATGTGAATAAAATCCAAAGGGAATGTGATACAGGTGAGTCCAACTTCCAAAGTAATTCACACCCAAGTGAGATATGAGGCTCCTTACCAGCTAGAGATGACCACCATAACAGTGGTCTCACCAGGCATTTGGGAAATTATCAGGTCACCCACAAACTTATGCCGACATCCACTGTTGAAATCGTAGTACTCAAAACACAAAAGCAAAATATGCTCCCATAGTGTAAAAATGCAAAACAAGTCGTTTATTGAGCTATTAAAGTTGCACTTACAGAAATCTCCATCCGTTAAAAGCATGTAACAAAAAGTAAGGATCGCGGCGTCTCCACGAGCTTCCTCCCGCTTACTGTGTGTATCCCATCAGTCACAAAGGAAAAACGTAATGACGTCAGCGTCACAGGCTCCACACTACACGATTCATCACGATAGGACGTCGTCTGTGGATTGTCCGATCCCAGAAGAATATGGCTGTAGGCTTCTACTGGACGTTCCATTGTAGGCATCTCGGCCTGGTGCCCTGGAGACATGCTCCTGACCACAGGGCCAGCGCTGGATACAATAGGCTAAGATTTCCAGCTGGTAAGGAGCCTCATATCTCACTTGGGTGTGAATTACTCTGGAAGTTGGACTCACCTGTATCACATTCCCTTTGGATTTTATTCACATTGGATCTTAAATCACATTGCACATGGACTGATTAGTTTTGAATCCTTTGCACCACTTGTCATTGGGACTTTATTTGCACATTTATTTTGTATGCATTTTCTCTTTTTGTGTTTGACACTCATATTATTCACATTTTCAATTTAATATAGAATTTGATTTATTTGTTTTTTATGCGTTTAGACATCTGCTTTAGTTTTCTATGTGAGACTTGTTTTCACCATACATCTCATCAAACTTATTGTTGTGTCAATGTTTGATGGGCCATCAGTTTTAGTTATTTTTTGGTGTGCTTACATTTCACATATATATGGGTTTTGTTCACCTTCATATTACTGTTTTAGCGCTGCATTTTTTATTTTATTTTTTTTGATGTATTGGAGTTTAGTATTAGACTTTTAGTGCTGGCGGCTTTTACACTTTATTTTTCAATATATATATTTTTTTAGCGCAGCTTTAACCCTTTGGGTTCTTTAATATAAATAAATAAATATATATATATATATATATATATATATATATATATATATATATATATATATATATATATATATATATATATGAAAACCTTGCGTTTGGCACTTCTATTGAACTCAGCGCACATTAGCGTTTTGGTGGGCAAATCGTGGCTCAGCCATCCATGTGAAACAGCCCTTATTTATTACTATTTATTATTATTTATTTATATATATGCCAGCAGTTTACGCAGCACTTTAATACTGTATATTTGCACAGTCCCTGCCCTCAAAGGGCTTACAATCTAAGGCTCCTATCTCACATATGTATTAGGGCCATTATGGACAGGAAACCATTACCTTGCAGCATGTCTTTAAACATATGATCTCCATGCAGATAATGCCCTGACCAGGATTGAACCCAGTGATGTAAGGCAGGAGAGTTAACCACAAAGCCACTGTGCTGCCCATCTCTTTGAAATTAAGACCCCACGTTAGAGGTTCATGCACCCATAGTTTTTTTCCATAATACGTCTTTATTATACTGCTGGGCATCCCACGAGTCAGCATGATTCTCCCACTAGATCCCCATCAGTCATGACTCAGCACTGCGGTGTCAGTTTATGGAGACATATGAGCCGTATACATCATAGCCCCCATTGGTTTTGTATTGATCCTGGTGACAATACCAGACTGGGCCCATAAATCAGTTTCATAGATCTCCATGGAGAGGACAAAGCTCAGCGACATTTAAAAGGACGATACACATTTCACACATATAACTTTCACTATAGTAGATGAAAGGAAAACTCCTCCACTTTTTAAACTGACATAATTTCAATATGAAGAGAAGGCAGGGATTGGCAGTGTGTGCATGAACATTTGGTTGGTCCGATCGAAAAGAACAACCTAGTGCACAAGGCACTGTATGACACCTCAGGATTTTAAATGACGGACCAAATGTATAGTAAAAATATATTTATTATTCACAATATATGATTCAAGTATCAAAAAGTTTATCATAAAAATGTTAACATTATAGATGTGAAACTTAGCTGCCCTATACCCTGAATTTAGGGACACAAGTACCCCCCCCGGTACAGTGGGACTTTAAGGGCAGACAATATGTATAGATATAAAATATCATTTATTTAGAAGGTTTAAAAAGACATCTATAAAGTATAATCCCAGACCAAACAACTAAGGCCAGCAACGATCAGTCACACAGTTAATCCCATACAGAGATTCTGGGCTAGCAGAGATCGATGCCGAAAATGACGCCTGACATGTTTTGGACGATGACGTCCTTCTTCAGAGGCTTAGTGTCACTTCTGACAATCGTTTAGTTTTTCTACAATGTGAATATAACAAAGATTAGTACAACAATAATGATAGTATAAAACACAAAATAGATTGCTCATTAGAGTTAAACTTTAAACAATGGTTTACATGCTGAACCATGTTTCATAAAGATAGGAAAATGGGATGAAGTTACTTACACAAGCAGATCGACCGATACTGGACATATGGGGAGATGGAATTAGAGTCTGTACCACTCTGGGGTCCACAGGCAGCCAAGACCACTCCGAGTTGGCACAGAGGGGCACAAGGCTCTAATTCCACCTCCATCTTACTAAATATTTACTTGCTTTAAACTTATATTAAATTTTCCAGTTACTTCCTGGTTTCTTGCCTAGGAAAATGGTGTCCTACATCCCAGGAATCCTCAGGAAGGGAGGAGGTGGATGATACCTGAATCACCTGCCCTTACTCAAAATGGCCATGGCCAGAATTGCTAGATGTGTTTTTCAAAGTGATTTCTCAGCAAAATAAAGCATGGAGATATGGATGGGTGAGTGAGTTTGCTTTAAATATTAAAGCAGTAGTAAACTTCTTTTTTGCACTTGTACCTACAGGTAAGCCCATAATAAATCATACCTGTAGGCACAGTGCATATCTCCTACTATACTTGCAATGTTTAGGAGATATTCACACTGGATGCAACCAGTGACGTCACCAGTGCATGCGCTCTGAAGGTCCGCCATACCGTGTCGGACCTTCAGAGCTCCATGCCGCAACCTGAGGACTCCGGCATGCATGGGAGGGACATCATTGCGGCTCCAGCCACTCATGCAGCCGGAACCCAGAAAGAAGACCAGGGGAAGATCAAAGCCCTGTCAGTGGTTACAGCGCACCGCTGGAAAGCTGCATTCTAGGGTAAGTATTTTATAATGCAATGCATACTAGCACATTATGCCATTGCCTTGCAGGGTTTTTTTTGTTTTTGTTTTTTCAAATGCTGCAGTTTACTACCACTTTAACAATAAATGAAATAGCTTGATTTGTGGGAATTTTTGGTTTGTGGTGCTCAGTGTAGTTCCAGAGGAGAAGGAAAATGTACTAACATTACCAGGGTTATTATCTTCTCCCCCTTCCTTCTGAAAAGTGGAGTGTACTTTTTGTTGTTTTACAGCAGCCACACAGGAGGACAGTGTAATAGGGAACAAATGCATGGCACCAGGAGCTTAACTGTCTTTTGTCTCACTTTTAGCACTATTTTAGAACTGTAATGCAGACTCTTTTTTTTTTTTTTTTTTTTTTATGAGAATAATGCATTGGTGCACAGTTGAAAGTCCTCTGATGAGTGACGCTTTATTCCACGCTCTTTATCTGCTGTCAGGCAGTAGATCACTTGGCAGACAGTACATTGAACTAGAGCTGGGTGCTTGAGCACCCAATGTCAGGATTTGGATGACCTCTCCGGACATACCTGGGCAATCTGAAATTATTGCGGATATGAACAAAGGATGAAAAAAGTGAACTAAAGTATTCTATTGAACCTTCATTCTAATTGCGCTAAATACATACATACATACATACAGGCACGTCAAAACAAAAGGCTTTTTAATGTCTTACAGTTCGTTTTCTTTGTAAAGCATCCACACCCTGATTAGAAAAGCATGTCCCCTGCCAGTATGCTGCAAGGAAGGACCCTTGCTATCTATGGAGAAGCAGCGGTTTCTCTGCAGATGTCCAACACTCCCCCTGTTTCGGGGCTAGAGCCCTCCAATCAGCAGGGAGCATGAGCTTTTCTGATGTGTAGAGCTATAGCTCTTACTCAGTAGGGGATGTGTCAGACCTCTGCAGGGAGACCGCTGCTTCCACACAGAGAGCAAGGGTCCTTTTGTGTAGCATGCTGGCAGGGGACAGGCTTTTATAATCATGCTGTGGCTGTCTGTAAGACTTTGCAGACTTTTTGTTTTTTAATGCAGAAGTCCCCAACTTTTTTTTTTTTTTTTTTGGCACCAGGGACCGGTTTCATGGCAGCCAATTTTCCCAGGGACTGGGGGGGGGGGGGGGGGCTATTCTGTCTGTCGTCAGCCCCCCTTTACAGCACAGTGCCCCCCTTTTGTACAAGTGTCCTCAGTTCCACTTCACATCACATCCCCCTTATTACATTACAGTGGCCCTTTACGTCACAGTGCCTCTTTACATGAATGCAACGGGGACTGCTCTGTAAAGGGGGCACTGTAATGTAAAGGGGACTGCTCTGTAAGGGAGGGCACTGTAATGTAAAGGGGGGTTGTGATGTAAAAGGGGGCACTGATATTAAGGGGCACTATAATGTTTACATCGCCCCTTTACAGCGCAGTCCTTTTTATATTACAGTGCCCCTGCAGTCTGCCTTCCCTTTCCTCTATCATTACACTTCCCCATTCTAATCTCTGCCTCCCCTGCACAGGACTCCTACTTTTGGCAGGGCAGAGGCTGTTAATAGTCCGCGTGTCCTCTCCTGGCTCCTCCCTGCCCGACTATGTCATTCTATCAGCAGGATGACCTTGTCGACTAGGTTGGTGGAGGAGCCAGGAGAGGACAAATAGGCATGGCTGTACAGCAGGAGGTGAGCGGCAGCTGTGTCTGTGATAGCCCTATGCGGACCGCAGTGACTGCACACATCTCCTGCTGTGCGGCCCGGTCATCAACCGATCACGGATTGGCACTGGTCCACAGCCCGGAGGTTAGGGACCCCTGTTTTAATGCACTGGGAATATTTTTAGCTAATTTAAACTTAATGACAGTTGTTTACGATACAAAGTGCTTAAGCAGACTGGGATTGTTTCAAAAACTGTTATACAAAGCTCCAAGGAGTACAGTGGAATCTCGGATTGCAAGTAACGTGATTAACGAGCGTTTCGCAATACAAGCACTGTATTTTTAAAAATCGTAACTCTGTTTGCGAGTGTCTTGCAAAACGAGCACAATTCAGGCCAAAGCGAGTGCAGTACCACGTTTGGGCTGAGGTGGGGGGGGCGCCGGAGCCAAGCGGCGCCGTTCGGAAATGCACGGAAAGGCCCGAGGACAGCTTGGCAAACCTCAGGAACGGAGTTTTGCCAAGGTGTCCTCGGGCCTTTCCGGCTGTTTCTGAGGCTCTCCGGTGCCCCCTCCACCTCTGGCCGCATGCGGTATTGCATGCACTTGAAGTCAATGCGGAACAAATTATTTTCGTTTCCATTGACTTCAATGGGGAAACTCGCTTTGATATGCGAGTAGTTTGGATTACGATCGCACACCCATGGAACGGGTTATGCTTGTAATCCGAGGTTCCACTGTATATGGAATAAGCAAATCTTCGCAATCGGGTACTTGCTATACATCTGTTAGAAGATGTTCACATTGCTTGTGCATAACGCAGATTCCATGGTTGCTGTACAAGTACGGAGCACATGACACGGGCACTGAGCCTCAGAATTTATTTTATTCTATTTGGTATCGCTCATCCTGTGGGTAGGCAGGGAGAGAACTGGAAAATCTGATGGTGCCTGTGAAGGCAAATGTGAATTATCCTTAATGTGTAACAGATGTTGAGAGGCTCGTTGGTTTTCGCGTTGATGATGATCTAAGCTGGTTTTCTGTCGATGCTGAGACCCCAGATGGAATACGCAGTCATGGAGCTGTGGTTACCAGATCTGCACATTTTTAAGGTTTTCTCCCACCTCTGTTGGCTCTCTTTCTGCTTATCTCAGCCTTTTCCATCAGCTCTGGGGGGGTGGGGAATCCCTCCGAATGTGAGCTAACACAAGCGGCCGAGATTTATTTAAAAATATAATTTGTAGATTAAGATTGTGAATTAAATGCTGGAAAACAGACTTTAAATATTTAAGGGAAACCTGTCATCAAAAAACAAATAAATAAATATGGAGGCTGCCATTACTGACCCCTTCTGGCTGTCATATTGATGCAATAATTGGTTTGGCTCATCGCTCTAAGGGACCTTTTTACTTTTTTTTTTTTTTTTTTTTTTTTTTTCGATTTACCAAAACCATATACAGTGGTACCTTGGATTACGACCATAATCCATTCCAGGAGAATGCTTGTAATCCAAAGCACTCGCATATCAAAGCAAGTTTCCCCATAGAAGTAAATCTAAATGAAGATAATTCATTCCACATTGACTTCTATTGTATGCAGTGCAGCATGTGGCCAGAGGTGGGGCGGGCGCCGGAGAGACTAGGAAATACTCGGAGACCACTCGGAAACAGTTGGGAATGGAGTGTTTCCGGGTGCATCTGAACGGGTTAGTGTCACCGGCACCCCCCCCCCCTCTGGCCAAATGCGGTACTGCACACCGCAGAGGCTTGAATCCTGCTTGTTTTACGACACAACCCTGACAAACCGAGTCAGGATTTTAAAAAAAAATAATAGCTCATATTGCGAAATGCTCATTAACTGCGTTACTCGCAATCCGAGGTATTACTGTAATATGAGGTCAATCCTAAACACTTTCAATTTGTATGCAATTAGGCAGCCCCTTGCACTACATGGCTGAATGTAAACCTAAAGGAAATTGAATAAAAAAATAGTATAATGTATGGCCAGCTTAACTGCTACTTTTGTTTGTCTGGACAGTTTAACAGGATCACCAGGTGAAAATAAATAAAGGGGAAAAAAAAACCCTAAAATAAAGAAAACAAATGCAGCCACCATATCTAAGAACTGGTAAGCTGCAATTTAGCCACTTTAACCCCAGGCCAATTCTCACATTTCTCACATACATGTAAAAATCTGCATTTTTTTTTTTTTTTTGCTAGAAAATTACTTGGAACCTTCAAACAGGACCTTCTCAACCCTCCTATATTTTATTGTATTGTAACTGTACTATGTCCCTTTATATTGGAAAGCACTGCGCAAACTGTTCACACCGTAAAAATCCTGTATGATAAAAATAATTGTCAAGCAGAGGCCCTAAAGAATAAAATGGTGGGTGTTGCAAATGATTATGTTGCACAGTATGAGGAAGGCTTCAGCCAAAATGCTTTGATTTTATGGATTTGCTATTGCTGTAGTGCGCTAATAAAGTTTTCAAACAAAGACACTATCGAGTTGCCAGCTTTTGTTTGTCATAGACTTGCAGTGAACGGTTCAGCCAGAGCACCGATACTCTGCTCACATATTCCACAACATAGCGGTAGAGCTTGGATGAGTTCCTTTTCTCTAGACTTTACATATGATTGTCTTATGTAACGTCCACATGATATTCCTGCCTATTAATGTAGCTCTCCTTTAATTGTGACTGATGAATCTGGTGCTGACATTCTGTTACACAGTGAAATATATGATATACCTGTGTAGGAAATACAGCATTATGTCTCTGCTTCTCTTAATTAGGTATAGACTAGCTAAGTTTGTGTGCTGTGCAGAATGGATCTACATGGACTGGAAGCCTACAGCCCTAACTGAAATAAATTACACTTCCTCAAGTTTAATTAAGTTTGTTTGTCATTCATAATGACTTGCTGTAGTTAGTGTCAGCTCATCTATTCTACACGGGAGATGTGTCAGCAGTCTGGGAGTGACCATGTTATCTTTTGGTGGAGGCCTCCGTATGGTTTGTAGTGTACCAGTCATGGGAATATTCCCAGATGTGTTGACCCTGAGGGCCTTTACAATGAGATAAAACTTTCACTGGCTTTTACCCTCTTAGGATCTGTACCTTCATGCACATGCCAAATAATGGCCTTTTAGCTATCGTCAGTTGTGCTCGTGTTGGCATGCGTTTGTGTGCACCCTGATGCTTGCCACACACACAAACCAATAGGATATTTAAACTACTTCCCTAATGGTGGCTGATGCTGTGACGTCTTGCCAGCTACTGTTGTTGTTCTGCTTTGCTTGATTACTGATCTGGATTGCTTGTCTCTGCCTGTACCTCTTGTCCCCATTGCCAAACCTCCTATTTACTCTTTTTTTCCGGCTGCCTCGACCTCTACCCAGACTACTCCTATCTACCGCCTGCCTCAACCTTGGCCCAGACACAGAGTACTCCTTCCTGCCACCCGCCTCAACTTCTGTCTGAACCCTGATGACTTGCAGCGACCCTATTCCAGCTGTGGCCCTCCGGGCCGAATGTGGCCCTTTGCTTGCCTTTATCTGGCCCTTGGGGCACCATTCCATCCACTGACACCAACGATGGGGCACATAATATACTGTTGGTGACACCAACAATGGGGCACTATTCCTCCCACTGACACCATCAAAATGGCACAATTCCTCCCACTGACACCAACGATGGCACATGATTCCTTCTATTGATGCCAACAATGGGCCACTATTCTTCCCACTGACTAAAGTCTCAAGGACAGTAAACTGACCCATTTTATTAAGTTTGGAGACCCCCTGCCCTTTTCTGTCCACAGCATAGCAGCCATGTTTCTGTGACCCCCCCCCCCCCCCCGGTGAAATGATTCTGTAGGCCACGACCTGGAGTCATCTTACCGCAAAGTAGGCCACTGGGATCACAGGCCCATTCCTCCTTGTGGGGGTACTCTGGTGAAGACCAAGGTGCCCCTAGACTCTGTGTCCCAGGTAAGCCCATGTCTGCTGCCAGCAGTATCAACCGTAAAACCTGTATTAAACCAGTATTTCAATCCTAAGGTGGTTCTGAAGTATGGGCGGCTAAATTGAGCCCCTTCCTTTGGCCACAGAGCTTAAGGGGGCGGGCCTAAGCCTATGCAAATTAAACATTCAGAGCGTTGGTATTTGCATAGAACCTTAAGATGACTGCAGCTTTATTTTTTAGATGATTGCTGTCATGCTTCAGTTCCAATCTATTATATTTTGATACTCTTCAACCCTCTCAGTTTAGAATAATTTTTATGCAGGACAGGTACACTTTAAGGGCAAGATAGTTTTGTATTAACCGTGCACATCACCCTTCACGCCGATGCTGGTTTTGTCCCTGGCAGTAGGTGGCGCCCTCATATTTTACTATACTGTATGACCAGGGTTCTGTTAATACTACAGCATACAAAGACCTTTAGACAAATCTGTGCTTCCAACCTTGTGGTTACAGTTTGGGGATTGTTCTTTTATGTTCTATCATGATATGCCAATGTGCTCAAAGCCAGCTCCATAAAGACATGGTTTGATGAGTTTTGCTTTTGAGGAACTTAAGTGACCGGCACAGAGCCCTGACCTAAGCCCTAATGGGCTTGAATTACAATGCCAACTGGAAGTCAGGTCTTCCCATCCATCACCAGTACCTAACCTCATAAATGTTCTTTTTAGGCAAAAATTCCCCCAGACACCTTCCAAAATTTTGTGGAAATGCTTCTTGAAGCCTGTATTAGCAAGGTGAAGGGGGGTTGGTGACTCCATGACTCCATGTCCATGCCAATGGTATTGCAATGGGATGTCCAACAAGTTGATATAGTCTTTATCGATATGATCAGGTGTCAACAAAATTAGTCCAAATTATATCATGGTGGGTGTTTAGGTCAATGCAGTAAAGAGTACCCTTTTTAAAAGTAATGGTCTTGGTGGCATGGTTAAATAAAGAGTAATAAAAGGGGTGATATACTTTTCTGGAGATTCTATGTTGAAAAGTAGTGTAGATTAGTTGATTATGTAAACTTGTGTCTTTTTTCAACTTCACCTACTATGTAACTATGTCCATTTAGCAATAATCCTATGACTGGGTCCCTAAGGGCTTCAGACATGTTACAAGCACAAACGCGATCCTGATACAGCACTTTTTCCTAGAATGGTTAGTATTTTAGCTATTCTGTTGCTTTTTATTCATCTGTCCTAACATTTTAACTTGTAGGTATACAGTATCTCACAAAAGTGAGTACACCCCTCGCATTTTTGCAAATACTGTATTTTATTCTATCTTTTCATGTGACAACACTGAAGAAATGACACTTTGCTACAATGTAAAGTAGTGACTGTACAGCTTGTATAACAGTGTAAATTTGCTGTCACCTCAAAATAACTCAATACACAGCCATTAATGTCTAAGCCACTGGCAACAAAAGTGAGTACACCCCTAAATGAAAATGTCAAAATTGTGCCAATATTTTGTGCGGCCACCATTATTTTCCAGCACTGCCTTAACCTTCTTGGGCATGGAGTTCACCAGCGCTTCACAGGTTAACACCAGAGTCCTCTTCCACTCCTCCATGACATCAGGGAACTGGTGGATGTTAGAGACCTTGCGCTCCTCCACCTTCCATTTGAGGATGCCCCACAGATGCTCAGTAGGGTTTAGGTCTGGAGACATGCTTGGCCAGCCCATCACCTTTACCCTCAGCTTCTTTATCAAGGCAGGGGTCGTCTTGGAGGTGTTTTCATGGTCGTTATCATGTTGGAATACTGCCCTGTGACCCAGTCTCCAAAGGGAGGGGATCATGCTCTGCTTCAGTATGTTACAGTACATGTTGGCATTCATGATTCCCTCAATGAACTGTAGCTCCCCAGTGCCGGCAGCATTTATGCAGCCCCAGACCATGACACTCCCACCACCATGCTTGACTGTAGCCAAGGCACACTTGTCTTTGTACTCCTCTCCTGGTTGTCGCAACACACGCTTGTCACTATCTGAACCAAATAAGTTTATCTTGGTCTCGTCAGACCAGAGGACATGGTTCCAGTAATCCATGTCCTTAGTCTGCTTGTCTTCAGCAAACTGTTTATGGGCTTTTTAGTGCATCATCTTTAGAGAAGCTTCCTTTTGGGACGACAGCGATGCAGACCAATTTGATGCAGTGTGTGGTGTATGGTCTGAGCACTGACAGGCTGACCCCCCACCCCTTCAACATTTGCAGCAATGTTGACAGCACTCATATGTCTATTTCCCAAAGACAACCTCTGGATATGACGCTGAGCATGTACACTCAACTTCTTTGGTTGACCATGGCAAAGCCTGTTCTGAGTGGAACCTGTCCTGTTAAACCGCTGTATGGTCTTGGCCACCATGCTACAGCTCAGTTTCAGGGTCTTGGCAATCTTCTTGTAGCCTAGGACATCTTTATGTAGAGCAACAATTTTTTTTTTTTTTTTTTAGATCCTCAGAGTTCTTTGCCATGAGGTGCCATACTGAACTTCCAGTGACCAGTATGAGAGAGTGAGAGCGATAACACCAAATGTAACACACCTGCTCCCCACTCACACCTGAGACCTTGTAACACTAACGAGTCACATGACACCGGGAAGGGAAAATTGCTAATGGGGCCCAATTTGGACATTTTCACTTAGGGGGTGTACTCTCTTTTGTTGTCAGTGGTTTAATGGCTGTGTATTGAGTTATTTTGAGGGGACAGCAAATGTACACTGTTATACAAGCTGTACACTCACTACTTTACATTGTAGCAAAGTGTCATTTCTTCAATGTTGTCACATGAAAAGATATAATAAAATATTTACAAAAAATGTGAGGGGTATACTCACTTTTGTAAGATACTGTAGGTCTACTTATATTCTTTTGTGATTAAACTGTGTGTACGCAACAATGTGCTCACTGTTCCCAGAAGACCGTTGGAAAACGGTTGTTAGTGTCTGGCTATAATTAAGTAGCACTGGCGTGCCGGCATGCTTTACTAACTTGCAATATGGAGGCTCCCTAACATTCAGAGAAAAACATATGCTGTAATTAATGTTTTGTTACTAAGCTGTCAGAGCAAATGAAACCAAAAAATAGTTGAAAATGTACATTATGAGTCACTTTCTGAGTTTGCATGTTGTAAAGTTTATTGCAAAGAAAAAATGTGCTGGGCATATGTAGTTAGTTAGACACATGGAGCAGCTGTAAAGTACAGATGAAGGCGGCAATACATGGACCAAAATTCAGCCTATTCTGCAGGGACATCAACATTGGGAAAAAAGTGCTTTGGGGTGGGGACATGTTGAAGGCATGTGGTTCCGGGGGACGCTCACTCTTTACCCCCCCCCCCCCCCCCACACACACACACACGCACTTTCCTGACCTGCCACATCGCATGCTTGGATAAGGGCCTGTTATTGATTTTAGGGTGAACCCCCCCCCCCCCTTTTTTTTTTTTTTTGCCAGTAATAATATTGTATTGCCAGAAATGTCATTTCTATAGAGATGTCAGTATTGCTGCAGTAGGTTATATCCATGGTACAGATGCACCACTTTACAGGCAGACTAAGGGGACCCCCCAGGCACTATATTTAACAGAATTTTTCATTTTTATTGATGCACTTTAAATATTACATCACTATAAAATCACTGCTCCTGTAAAAACAATATTTTTTTTTTTTAAACTTTTTTTGCATTGATACATGTCCCTCAGGGCAGTACCCGGACCCCCATTTCATTTTTATGGCCACTTGTATATAAGCCTTCAAATTGGGGACTTTTGATTTTTAAAGTTTCTATCCTATAGACTTTAATAGGGGTCAGTGTTTGGGTCAGAACTTTTTCTTTGTTATGGAGTTCTGGTGCGAACTAAACAGGGAGGTGTCTGGCCCATCTCTAATAAACATAGCCCTGGCTTGTATGTGATGCCAAAGGACTGCATACAGACTCAAGGGTCAAGGAGAGGAGGGCAGTGCCAGAGTTGGATGCATAAGTAAGTAATAATGCCTGGTTCTGTACCCTCTAGACCAGTGGTCATCAACCTGTCCTCAGGGCCCACTAACAGGCCAGGTTTTATATATTACCTTGGGGAGATGCAGACTAGAATACTCCAATCACTGAGCAGCAAATTATATCACCTGTGATGAATTTCAGTTATCTTGCAAACCTGGCCTGTTAGTGGGCCCTGAGGACAGGGTTGATGACCACTGCTCTACACAAAACGAGCAGGGGGGGCACGCTGCAAGGGTAGATTTATTTTTATTTTTTTTTCCGAATTCCTGGAGTTGGGTCCTTAGGAAAGGAGCATAATCTTGGCCCTGTACAAAGCATTAATAATACCTAATCTAAAATATGTTGTTTAATTTTGGGTACCAGTTCACAAAACCGATATTGTAGAACTAGAAAGTGGCAGGACATGGAGGGCCTCAGTCAGTGTATGTACAACAAAAACTTTTTTCTTTAGGACTAGCAAAAGTATGCCCATTCTTTGAATAGGCATAATAGAACGTTTTAAAATATCCTAAAAGATTTCAAAATAAACTGTTGTTTGTTGTGTAGTTGTCTGAGTTTGTCCAAATAAGACATTTTTTGGATCTCCAACCCTAGAAAGAGCAACATGTAGTTGGCCATGTGAAAAGCACTGGGATTGGAGATGGATCCCAGCATTCCCAGCAACATGTTTGTCCTTTTGGTTTTTGTCATAGTCATACTAAAACATAATCTCTGTATTGAAAAATCTGTTGGAATGAAAGGGATCCTTCCAATTAAAGCAATCAGAACAGTATCTGCATGATCTTCACCTCCACGGAGGGGTAAGGAAGGGCTAAGACCTTCTATCAAGTTTATTTTTTGCCTTCTGTCTCCTACTGAGATGATTCCCCTCTCTTTCTGTCCCAGAAATGAAATGTCTCCAAAGTGGGAGGAAATCCCCTCTTAGCTGTCACTGGAACTGGTGTCAACATTGAGAACATTTTGGACTTACCATCACTTTTAGTCGTGGTAACAATGGTCACCAGAACAATCTGAGTAAATTTCCACTGACGGGGCACAGGCAACAATGAAAAACCTGACCAAGGATTTAACCTCTATTGTCCATCCAAACAAAGGAGTTTTGATTTGTTCACATAAGAGTTATTTGCTGCCAACTTCAAGGTCTGGTCTAGGCCTTGTTCATTCCATATCAATTTAGATGCTTTTTTTTCTGTACACCTATGCACATGCATGAACGTCACATCTGGGCCTTTTGGCAGTGGTATGGCGCTAATAGGTTAACTACAAGCCAAGGACACCTTGGCGATCCCATGGAGTGCACAATGTTGTTAAAGCTGCCTGCCCAGGAACCCGACCACTTACATCAAAATCAATACTTTACAACAGTAATACCAATAAGATAATCTTACGGGTCCAACGCTATTTTCCCAGTTTCCTCAATGGTGTCTTTTATGACCGTTATGGTGGAAGAACCAGAAGGAGCCAAAAGCCTTCACTAATTTATGGTGAAGATTCTTCCTTTTTTCTTTCTAGCTTCTTGGTGCCATTCATTGACCCTCTGCATAAGGGGCTGCCCTCCAAACTTGGTCACTTGATTGGACCATATCTGGTCCAACATTGAGTTTTCCTTGTTGCATTTACCTTTTTTGGTTATCTGGGTTGTGTATGGCAATGATAGCCCCACAATGGAAGGTTGGAGCCATGTGTTATGTATTTGGAGGGCTTCCTCACATGTTAGGCCCTGGGAATCTTCAATATTTTGTTATTGCAATGTTGTGTATGTGGGGCCATATGGCGCTTTTCTATTTGTCTGTTGTCTTTGACTCTGTACATTGGTTGTAATCCTCAATAAAATGTATTCTTTAACAAAAATATACGGTGAAGCTCAGCAATTCAATGTGCACATCTAATGCTGATGCTTGGTAGGTGGTAGGAAGTATAATGTGACTGT
Source organism: Aquarana catesbeiana (assembly GCF_042186555.1). Lineage (NCBI taxonomy): Eukaryota > Metazoa > Chordata > Amphibia > Anura > Ranidae > Aquarana > Aquarana catesbeiana. The sequence continues at coordinate 47,650,230 of NC_133336.1, forward strand.
GAGGAATGCATCGCCCGGCCTGACTCATATCAGGTTACTTCGCTGATGATGTTAAGCAAATGATGAAGTCCTATTCCTCATCGCCTCCATAGGTAGAGGCTCATTAGGAGTGATTCATGGCCTTTGACAAGTTGTGGGCTTACAGATGAATTCGCCGAGTGATTAAAGTACTGGGTGATGGGAATGAAATGCAGCCATGACAGTTCAGTGACTACCATATAGGTCATTTAGTCTCATGTAAAATATGTATTTTACTTCTGAATCTTGAAAAAGCCTAATGTGTCTTGACAGCCAGCCACAGTTCTGGTGTGGGTTCTTATAGTTTCTCACTTGTCCTTTTGATGAACTACAAAACCCAACATGCTTACAGAGCCTAATGTAGTTCATAAGAGACCTTTAGAAAATGATTTGAAGGCTAAACTGTTAAATAGATGTGAACCCTCATCAAAAAAAAATAAAAGTTGCTATGTATTGTGACATGTCAGGAATTTTTTCATGTAGACTTGTAAAATTACTGAAAGGTCCACATTAGGCTATTGCAATACAGAAGACCCCTTAAAGCGGTAGTAAACTATTTCCTCCTGCAAGGTAATGGCATCGCATACTAGCACATTATAAAAGACTTAACTTGAAACAAACCCTCCAGCGGCACGCTGTCACTGCTGCAGAGGCTTCCATCAGTCCCTAGACTTCCTTCTGGGTTCGCAGGCTGCGGCCACTTAAATAGCTGAGCAGCGAAGACGTTACTCCCACGCATGCGTGCGGGAGTCACGAACAGAGCTCTGAAGGAACGGCACGGGTATGCCATTTCTTCAGAGCGCCGGTGACATCTCCGGCCGCTGCTCAATGGAATATCTCTTAAATAATTCATATTTAGGAAATCTTCATTTTACCTACAGGTAAGCTTTATTATAAGCTTACCTGTAGGTAAAAATCAAATGCAGGGTTTTAATACCACTTTTAAAATATATGTGAACTTGTATAACAACACATTCAGCTTAAAATAGAAAGGCAAAACCTTTATATAAGTGTGTGTGTGTGTGTGTGTGTGTGTGTGTGTGTGTGTGTGTGTGTGTGTGTGTGTGTTTTGTGTCTCACAAAAGTTTTTGTTTATATTTTGTTCTATCTTTTCATGTGACAACACTGAAGAAATTACACTTTGTTACAATGTAAAGTAGTGAGTGTACAGCTTGTATAACAGTGTAAATTTGCTGTCCCCTCCAAAATAACTCAACACAATATCTAAACCGCTGGCAAGAAAAGTGAGTACACCCCTAAGTGAAAATGTCCAAATTGGGCCCAAAGTGTAAATATTTTGTGTGGCCACCATTATTTTCCAGCACTGCCTTAACCCTCTTGGGCATGGAGTTCACCAGAGCTTCACAGGTTGCCACTGGAGTCCTCTTCCACCTCTCCATGAGGACATCACGGAGCTGGTGGATGTTAGAGACCTTCCGCTCCTCCACCTTCCGTTTGAGGATGCCCCACAGATGCTCAATAGGTTTTAGGTCAGGAGACATGCTCAGCATCACCTTTACCCTCCACTTTTTTAGCAAGGCAGTGGTCGCCTTGGAGGTGTTTGGGGTCGTTATCATGTTGGAATACTGCTCTCTAGCCCAGTCTCCAAAGGGAGGGGATCATGCTCTGCTTCAGTATGTTACAGTACATGTTGGCATTCATGATTCCCTCAATGAACTGTAGCTCCCCAGTGCCGGCAGCATTTATGCAGCCCCAGACCATGACACTCCCACCACCATGCTTGACTGTAGCCAAGGCACACTTGTCTTTGTACTCCTCTCCTGGTTGTCGCAACACACGCTTGACACCATCTGAACCAAATAAGTTTATCTTGGTCTCATCAGTCCAGAGGACATAGTTCCAGTAATCCATGTCCTTAGTCTGCTTGTCTTTAGCAAACTGTTTGCGGGCTTTCTTGTGCATCATCTTTAGAAGTGGCTTCCTTCTGGGACGACAGCCATGCAGACCAATTTGATGCAGTGTGCGTCATATGGTCTGAGCACTGACAGGCTGACCCCCCCCCCCCCCCCATCACTTCAACCTCTGCAGCAATGCTGGCAGCACTTATACGTCTATTCCCCAAAGACAACCTCTGGATATGACGCTGAGCATGTGCACTGACTCAACTTCTTTGGCCGACCATGGTGAGGCCTGTTCTGAGTGGAACCTGTCCTGTTAAACCGCTGTATAGTCTTGGCCACCGTGCTGCAGCTCAGTTTTCAGGGTCTTGGCAATCTTTATGTAGAGCAACAATTCATTTTTTTCAGATCCTCAGAGTTCTTTACCATGAGGTGCCATCTATTTATAATAGAGATTATATATTAATAGATATAGGATTAATAGATAGAGATTATATATTTATTATTAGATAGAGATTATATATATATATATTTATTAATAGATATAGGATTAATATATAATACATCTCTATATATTAATATATTTATTAATAGATTGAGAATATAGAGTGTGTATATATATATATATATATATATATATATATATATATATCTCTCTATCTCTCTCTCTATCTCTATTAATAAATATATAGAGATTTATTATCTATTAATCCTATATCTATCTAATAATCCTATATCTATTAATAAATATATATAATCTCTGTCTATTAATTATATATATATATATATATTACTTGGATCCTCTGTTTTAGCATGCTATAAAGCACGGTGTGTCAAATTTTAGTTAAATTATTATCCCAAACACCTTCTTTCATAGCACCATTCTGCGATCACATGACCTCCCCCTGCTCTCCTTCCCGGATCTAAGGAGAGCAGCGGGAGGGGCTGAGATTCCCTTTTGACTTCAACCGACCAGCAGAGGGAGGTCATGTGACCAGAGTGGCGCTGTAAAACTTATTTGGGACTATAATTTAAAAAGAAATTGACACAGTACTTTAAAGCTTGGTAAAATAGAGTAAACAAGTAATGAGGTTATGTATTGCAGTGGAATAGAGACGGGAGGGGCAGGGAGAAGATTGGCTCTCACTACACAGACTCTAAATGGCAGGGAGGAGGAGAAGGGAGACATTCAGAACACACAGTGGGATGACGGAGGCATGTAAACTGACCATATATTAAATAAAAATATGTGGCGCTATTCCATCAATCAGTAACAAAAAAATGTATGATGAAGTGGGCAGAGTACACTCCACCTCATATAATATATGCCAGGAAAGAGTGAATAATAGCCTAGAAATAAATATCACCATACAAGAGTAGATCAAAAAAGAGATGCAATTCTGCAATAAGAAAAAATATAAAAATAGAAAAATATATAAAAAAATATAAGCAATTAAATACAAAGTGACTCAGTGCTTGGTGAAATAAACCGGTCACCCCTCATCAGGTGAAAAAATATCTGTGGGTATGAAAAAATGACTTCCCAAATTAAATGCTCACAACCAAAATTCATACACAAGTGATTTTGGTTGTGAGCATTTAATTTGGGAAGTCATTTTTTCATACCCACAGATATTTTTTCACCTGATGAGGGGTGACCGGTTTATTTCACCAAGCACTGAGTCACTTTGTATTTAATTGCTTATATTTTTTTATATATTTTTTTTATTTTTATATTTTTTCTTATTGCAGAATTGCATCTCTTTTTTGATCTACTCTTGTATGGTGATATTTATTTCTAGGCTATTATTCACTCTTTCCTGGCATATATTATATGAGGTGGAGTGTACTCTGCCCACTTCATCATACATTTTTTTGTTACTGATTGATGGAATAGCGCCACATATTTTTATTTAATATTTGATTTTTTGGGGAACTGAGTGGACCTATCTATGTTGGCGGCTCTCCATCGGGTATTTTACCGTCAGTTTCATTATTCTCTTACTCATATTGTGGTTTTGCGCACTGGTTCTTACATATTCATGTAAACTGACCATGGTATCATGAATCAGCAGCCATGATTACTGTGGCCAGTTCACATAGAGGAACACCGGAACATGCAGGATCAACCAGGTATCAACCAGCTTGGAGGGGTGGGGGTGGACAAACCTCAGTGCACTGATCTTCCCAGTTAATGGCTGTGCAGGGGTGCATGTCAGCAGAAGTCTTGGCCACTGGAGTACAGGCTAGCTGTTTTCTCAGCACAGCCAGAAAATGGACCACACTGAAATGGATGTGCTCTCATGCCTTGCCTGGTCAGTTTGAAATAGGAAAGCAGGGGGACTGGCGGGATCACCAGGTATTTCACACAAAGGAAGAAATACAAAGCGAACAGGATACTTTTTAATATTGGACTGGAATGCCCAAAGACTCCAGTCTGCAAGTGAGTTATGAAAAATTAAGAAGATTAAAAAATAAAAGCAAATATAATTTGAATATAATTATGAGCCAGCAGGTAATCTTTCATATATTTGCACTAGATAAATGGGAATCCGTTTGCTCACAGCTACTTAAATGCCATCCGGTCTCCTGAGAGCCGAGGGTTTAAGTGAATGTTGCTTTTGGAGACTTGCTCTGAACCACATTAAGCTGGCAGCACATTGAATCTCCTGAGTGTATGTTTACCAGCTTGTCCGGGTTCAAGAAACAAATAATCTGTCTGCATGTGGATTTATTTGTGGGATGGCCTTTGGCGTGTGGAGTTATTACTGCAAATACCAGAATTTATAGGACTGTAGCTGTCCATATTTGAACTGACTGAGGTGCCATGTTTTTTAAAGAGCAGTCTTTTTCAATCAGGGTTCCTCCAGCAATTTTTACTTCTCAGATAAGTAATCACTGACACGGTGACACCATTGATCTATTTAGTTAACTGTAGGGGAACAGTCTGCCCTACTGACCACCATTGTAAGGAGCATTCTTCCACTGACCGGCAAAGTAAGAGGAATTCTTGCCGCTGACCACCGATGTAAGGAGCATCCTTCCCAGTGATCACCAATGTAAGGAGCATTCTTCCCACTGATCACCAATGTAAGGAACATTCTTCCCACTGATCACCAATGTAAGGAGCATCCTTCCCAGTGATCACCAATGTAAGGAGCATTCTTCCCACTGATCACCAATGTAAGGAGCATTCTTCCCACTGATCACCAATGTAAGGAACATTCTTCACACTGATCACCAATGTAAGGAGCATTCTTCCCACTGATCACCAATGTAAGGAACATTCTTCCCACTGATCACCAATGTAAGGAGCATTCTTCCCACTGATCACCAATGTAAGGAACATTCTTCCCACTGATCACCAATGTAAGGAGCATTCTTCCTATTGATCACCAATGTAAGGCGATTTCTTCCTGTTGACTGCCAATGTAAGGGGAATTCTTCTTGCTGACCCCACCTGTGCTAGGGCCCTTTACTGACTATCGGTGTACTAGGGCCCTTTACTATCGGTGTGAGGGGGAACTTCTCCAATGACCACCAATGTAAGGGAACAATATCGTGTTCACTGTCTCTCTTCTTCCTGTCTATTTCATTTAATCATTTATTGCTGATAATTATAAATATTATTGTTGTAGAGTGGAGTAACACTGGGTATCAAATACATTTGTATATATTTTGTGCCTTATCTTTACATAGTGAACAATTGGAGTTTGGTTAATCCCCTATTGTGCCCCAGGCATCCCCACCAAGCAACATAGCCAGGTCCCGAACATCTACTAACGTTAAGCAGAAGAGCCTGGTCAAAGACCACTCCCCAACCTACTAATTGGACAATGAAGACGTAGTACCGTGGAATACAATAGAGTCCGATTGGTTCTGATGTCTGCCCCTCCCCTGTCTGAGCCCTGTGAAGAAATTACAGGAAACAAATATAAAGACATATCTGGATGCTTAGGGCCCTTTCACACTGGGGCGGTTTGCAGGCGCTATTGCGCTAATAATAGCACCTGCAAACCGACACAAAACAGCCGCTGCTTTGTCTCTCCAGTGTGAAAGCCCCGGCTTTCACACTGGAGCGGTGTGCTAGCAGGACGGGGAAAAAAAGTCCTGCTAGCAACATCTTCGGAGCGGTGAAGGAGCGGCCGAATACCGACGGTAAAGCGCTGCTTACAATAGCGGCGCTTTGCCGCCGATGCCGCCCCCGCCCCAGTGTGAAAGGGGCCTTCTACATACCTCCCAACTTTTTGAAATGGGAATGAGGGACACACCTTGCCACACCCCAAAAACAAGATTGGTTAAACCCACAAGTGTGTTTTTACCACTACTATTCCTTTATATTGGCTTTTGGAATTTACAAATGCAGCAATTTAGAAATTGGATGAAAGGTTTAGTGCTGGAAAACCCTTTTTGATAGATAAAACATGAATTTTATATAGATCAGACCAAAATGAGGGATAGAGGGACATTGCTCCAAATCGGGGACAGTCCCTCAAAATCAGGGACAGTTGGGAGTTATGGCTTATATATTATCTGTTGAAATAGAAAATAAATTAAAAAATGTGTATTTCAGTACCTGACTGGCTTTTAGGCTTAACAGGAATGACATCAGCTCTGTCTGCCTGATCTATTTGGAGCAAACCATTAAACAGAAGTGTGCTGGTTTAAATATCGCAGTGAGAATGATGTCTTTGTGCAATATATTCCTTGCTTTAGCACTTTATCCTGGGAACATTCTGCTTGACGCACCACAGATGAGTACTTTTCACGCTTACTTGCTAAATCTGACATGTCTTCAAACTGCAGTCAGCTGTAAGAGGAGCTTTTTGTGACCAATATTCACTGAATGTAAAACTAATAACATCTGATTAGTTACAGAGCTATAAAATTATAAAAATGTCAACTCAAGAGTCGTAAGAGGGGAGTCAGACCTTCTCTAGAGTCTTCTGAGATTAGGTTGGTAAAAGCGGCTTATAATAAATGAGTTTTATAAGTACAGTATATTATCAAAGTTTACCAGTAAAGATGCCTAACGTTGACTTAAGATGGCCATACACTATTTAATTTTTTTTGCCCAGTCGGCGGGCTGAAGGAAAAAAAACAGATTCCTCCACCCACACTATACAGAATGGATGGGCATCTCTGTCGTTGTGGCTATTTGTATTCTGACAGCTGGCACCAGTGGCAGTCAGAATACCCAAAGAGTGGCTGTATCTGATTAGACGTAGCCACTGTTCGTCCAAAAATTTTCTGCCCAGCTCTTTAAAATTTTTCGATCAAAAGATGTCGGGCGTGAGGTGCCCAAAGGACCAGTTCATTAGAAACCAGCTGAAATTTGAACAGTGTGTAGGCAGGTGTAGTTTCCCCTCCTGCACAGGTGGCACTGACCGTGCCACCATGCAGGGAGAGTGGAGGATAGGAGGATCTCCTGTTCCTTAGGCCTCTGTAGGGGTTATTAGGTGAGGGGCTGTACGATTGGATGCTGCTGGGTCCTCGGATGACCCCACAGCCATCTTTAATGAGGGCAGTGGTCAAAGCTAATCACATGGTACAGAGGGACTGTGATTGGCCCTGTCTGTACCATGTGATTAAAATTGACCAATCACACCTAGCAACACAGTTGTACACATTAAATGGCATGAAAGAAAGCCATACATTGTGTACAACTGTCATGTGATCTGCAGTGATTGGTCACATGGTACAGGCAACGAGCCAGCACACTGACCTGTCATTGGCCGTGTCCTGTGGAGCGGGAGCGCGATTCGGGAGGACATCATATGACGTCCACCTGGATTAACAAAAGGCCGGTGCCGGCGTCATTTGGCTGCAGGCCATGCTGGAACCGGATAAATATCGGTTGTCTTCGTACTTAAAAGGTTGTTAGTAAATTTCCCATGTTTTTTTTTCAGTAAAAAATGCTGCTGGAAGTTGGGAACACTGCTATGGTTTAATTTTGATAAGCCAGTCATGTGATTCACCCCTAATTCCCATTTTTTTTCCAATATCTCTCTGTCTTCAGCTTGCTTGTTGGACAGTTAATGGGCATTTTTGACTCTATCAAGCAAACAAGGAGATGACCCAGGAAGCTTTAAAGCTACATTTGCTTCATGGATGACTGGTTGTGAAGTGTGGCAAGGCTGTGTGAGTCAGAAGACTGAGCAGAATTATTATTTTAATGGTAAAACTGTTAAAGCTTGGGTAAATCTGGGCAGCCTTTTTTTGTCCAATGGCCATTATCTCCACCACAGAAAGTGATGGAAAGTCCAAACTTTTGCAGTTGTCGCAAGAACAAGAAGTGAGGGTAAATCTTCCAGGGGACACCTGTTTTGGTGACAACTGTCTAAGAGGATATTAGAGGGAGCAAAATGTATTTTTCCCCCGATGAAATGCAGATAGCAAAAAACTTGACAGGGTTATTCTAGCTGTTCCCTACTCTATCCAAAACTAAAATGAACAAAACATTGATGTCAGCAACTGTGTATTTAGCTGGTTGTTGGAAGTTCAACATAAAGGTGTATTGTGCTAGGATGGAAGTGTAAAGAGCAATAGAAGGGCTAAAATGCCATTCCTGGAGAAAATGCTCAAGGCTCCCATTGTAGTTGGTCGGAATCCGGCGGACAATCCGACCATGTGTGGGCTCCATCAGACCTGCAGCGGACTTTTTCAGTCGAAAATCTGACAGACTTTAGATTTGGAACATGGTTCAAATCTTTCCAATGGACTCCAGTCCGGTCGAAAAATCTGCTCGTCTGTATGCTAGTCCGGACGAAAACCGATGCTAGGGCAGCTATTGGCTGCTGGCTATCAACTTCCTTATTTTAGTCCGGTCGTACGTCATCACGTACGAATCGGCCGGACTTTGGTATGATCGTGTGTAGGCAAGTCCTATTGTTAGAAAGTCTGTCAAAAGTCTGTCTAAAGTCCGTCGGAAAGACCGTCGGACCTTTGATGCCGAAAAGTCCGCTTGTGTGTTCAAGGCATTAGACACCTGATCATGTGATCTGTGCTGACGTTGAAGCCCAGCCAGTCTGGATCCTGATCCTCTGACGCAGCAAAGGCCTCATGACCAAGTGCCTAGGCCTACCAATGTGGTCAGTCCTAGTGGTAGTCTGAAACCTTACCTTCTCCGGGAAAAGTTCAGTATTTTCGTTCCTCTATTGATCTTGTGTATAATCTCAGGCAGCCCTTGGGCCACCATTTGACACCACTGCTCCGTATTTTCCATTCCTGTTGGCCACTGAGGTGTCACCAGCCTTAGATTAGATCGGAAGATGAGATGTCAGCAATATAAAAATGATCTCTTTATATTCTGGAAGGCTGACCTCAGGACAGAAGAAATGGAAAATAAGATTTCTGTTATGTAATGTGGGCTGGTTGCTCCCTGGCTGCTCATTCTGGCACTGGTGGTGGAGACTTGAGCCTGTAGAGTCACTGGAGGTTGGGTGTGTCCCAGCAGATGTTCCACTTGTGTGGGAAACCAAGGCTTGAGGTTTATGGGGGCAGAAAGAATGAGCAGTATTAGACACAATTACCGTGACAAACCTGGCAGGAGCCAGCAAGACGTGGCTGTATCCACTTATTCATCCTTCTGATACTCGCCAATCTCAGTACAGTTTTTATGTCTCTCAGTACATTTGTTTGCGGCACTTTCAGTATCTAAAACAAAGCAAATTTTGCTTTACATGCCCATTCCACCATTTCTAGTACCCTATCCCTAACGCCTATCAGTACTTAACTTGCCCCTCCACCTAACCTTAACTCTTTGGGGTGTATTTATAAAAAATGTACAGAGCTATTCATTCTCTAAATCTGCATTTCTTCTGTGTCATTGTCATCACAATCAAATGTTACTAGGCTATTTTCTCCCCAGGTTTGGATGGAATTCATTAGGAATAGCATGAATCAAGAAAATACTCTATAATACCACTGGGTGGCACTCCAGGTCAAAAAAAATCTGACCTAGAAAGAAAATTAAACTGTGCCAAAAAAATATACAAATATACTAATGCAACAAATTTATAAATGTATTGCGTATATACATGAATCTCATAAATTCATACAATACATTACAAGCATTGTGCATCAGTAAACCCACAATAAATGTGCTCTAGTGCATATATGTAAATAAAGTGTTGTTGTGCATCAAAATACCCATCGCAATCAATACTATATTTACTCAGAGAAAATGCATCACAAAACCATGGCCCAATATCTCCAAAAATGGGCAAGTTTATTAAAAATAGTAAGGTACTCACAAACATGGGTACGAATCTACATAAAAACAGCATCGCCACTCAACCAATGACATCACAAACCAGCTCTGCCCAATGTGTTTCTGGGCAAACCACGTCTTCAGGGACACAGGATCCCTTGCAGGATGCAGCATTGGGTGACTAAGTGGCCAATCACCAGGATTCAGCAATGTCACATGGGGGGCATGAAGGAAGAGTCCTTTGTCATAATGCTTACGCTCCAACCAGATCCTCTTGGAGCTTTTGCAGATCCACTTCATTTAGTTCTGGGGGGCAATCAGTGTGGTAGGGGAACTGACTATAAGCATGGCATGGGCAAAGGAACCCGTTGGTTTGCCTGAGCCACTCTGTTAACACAGAACTATTTAATTTCTTTCAAAGTTGTACACCAGTAACTGATTATATATTGCCTGTGGATTGCTTATGGAAGTGTGACTTTGCACAAAGTTAGCATGCAAGTATTGGAGCAGAAAAAAAATAGTAATTTACAATTACTTCCATGGCTCTGTTCCTATAAATTTATTAAATGGCCATATCTAAGTGGCTAGTTGAACTCTGGATCTCCTTTTGCCTTGCAAATTGGAAGTACACTTTCCTGTGATAGGAAAAAATGGAAGGCGCTGCCTGTCATAGTAACTTTTGTTGTGCCCCCTGCCAGGTGGGACATTCCATGGAACATGGGGAGCATGGGACAGTTTCTCTCCTGCAGAAAGAGCGTCTTTTAGACATGTATGAAAAATATATGACAACCAGCCAGCTTCCATTCACTTTGTCATTCTAGGTTGGAAAATGATGTGTAATTGGTTGCTATGGGCACGAGTTGTCTCCTTTTTAGAAGGCTTTTACAAAAACATTCAATACAGTACTTTTAGCCAGAAGTCCCTTTTGCAGTTTGCGAGAAGCCATGTGAGGGACACAGCAAACATGTGGAAGAAGGTGCTCTGGTTAGATGAGCTCACAATTTAACTTTTTGGCCTAAAAGGAAAACGCTATGTGTAGTGGAAAAAGCTAACACCGCACATCACCCTGAACACACCATCCCCACTGTGAAACATAGTGGTGGCAGCATCATGTTGTGGGGATGCTTTTCTTCAGCAGGGACAGGGAAGCTGGTCAGAGTTGATGGGAAGATGGATGGGGCCAAATACAGGGCAATCTTAGAAGAAAACATGTTGGAGTCTGCAAAAGACTTGAGACTGGGGCGGAGGTTCACCTTCCAGCAGGTCAACGACCCTAAACATACAGCCAGAGCTACAATGGAATGATTTAGATCAAAGCATATTCATGTGTTAGAATGGCCCAGTCAAAGTCCAGACCTAAATCCAATTGAGAATCTGTGGCAAGACTTGAAAATTGCTGTTCGCAGACACTCTCCATCCAATCTGACAGAGCTTGAGATATTTTGCAAAGAAGAATGATCAAAAATGTCACTCTCTAGATGTACAAAGCTGGTAGAGACATCCCCAAAAAGACTTGCAGCTGTAATTGCAGTGAAAGGAGGTTCTACAAAGTATTGTCTCAGGGGGGCTGAATACAAATGCACGCCACACGTTTCACATATTTATTTGTAACAAATTTTGAATGCCATCTATCATTTTCCTTCCACTTCACAACCTTGTGCCACTTTGTGTTGGTCTATCACATAAAATCCATTTACGTTTTTGGTTGTAACATGACAAAATGTGGAAAATTTCAAGGGGTATGAATACTTTTTCAAGGCACTGTATCTATTAACATGAAACTGCTGCCATAATTGTTTTTTGGATAGATGTGGATACAGTGGGGAAATTTTTTTCATTGCTGTGTGTATCCATGTTGGGAAGCTTTTCAGTGTGTATACTATATATACAGTAAATATACTGTATATTATTTTTTTGAGTATTTTACAAAAACATTTGCGTAAAAACAGTTGCAGATATGGAACATCATGAGATCACATGTATTAACCGGTAATTGTCATGGTGGTTATCTCTTAGAACTTATGACATGGTTACTAACTGGCCTAACTTCCTTAAGTTAAAGAGATTTGTGGTGTTCAGGGTCATAAAAATAAAAAGAAAAGGGCCTTACAGGGTCATATGGTGTTGAATTGTTTCATATGTTGGAAGAACACAGCACAGTGGCTAAGGGGGTAGCACTTCCACCTAGCAGCACTAGAGTAACCTGCCTGGAGTTTGCATGTTCTTCCTGTGCCTGTGTGGTTTTCCTCCGGGTACTCCGGTTTGCTCCCACACTCCAAAGCAATGCTGGTAGGTGAATTGGCTCCTGTCTGAATTGACCCTAATATGTGTATATATGTGAGTTAGGGACCTTAGATTGAGGCTTCTTAAGGGCAGGGACTGATGTACAATATATATGCAATGCACTATGTAATTATAGCACTATATAAGTATCTTTAATAACATAGAGAAACTGTATATTAGACTATATTGGATATATTGAGGGATGGGGACAGGAATGCGGAAAGGTGCCCATTTAAGATCTTCGCATGACTCAGGCCATTATTTTTAAATTGCACGAACCATATGCTTCAGGTGAATGTATATTGTAAAAAAGCTGTCTTCTACCAAGGCCAGCAGTTCTTACATTGACTGATGATTTTATTCAAAGATCTGTTCATTGATAGCAGGGAAGACTTTATTTCCAATACCTCGGAATTACTCTTTTAGCTGCTAATACAAAGAAGCATAGGAGACCCTTCTTTAAATTGGGAATCATTGCGTGTGGGGCAATTTCTGGTTTTACCAATTATGCTATGGCTAGTGACCCATTCATATATAGTCAAGATTTGTTTCCCGGTTGGCTAGTATCCAAGGGCATGTCCACCATGTATGAGGCATTATCTCTCGCTCTTGCACAATGCTAGCAATTGGCCCATGGTTAAGGATTAAGAAAGGGGATTACTTCCCATTTACCGTAATGACCGCTCCACGGGTGGAGAGAGACCTTCCCCTAAGTAATGGGATAGACTTCTTGGAGTACAGCAGGAGAGAAACCAATAATCTAGAAGAAGGTCTCCCTCGTGGGTGAGAAGCCTTGCCTAGAGCTGAGGGCTGTGGCCTTGACAGAGAGAAAGTAGAGTAAGTTGTAGTTCTATTCATGAGTACCCCAATGCCACTTTCTTCCCCCTTGCTGGACAATATTAGCGAATCAGCCTCATGTATGACTGCCATTTGTTTGGACTGTGACAATGTTGCTACTTAACACGCCTTTGGAACTGTTTTATTTTCATTACATCCCAAGTAAAACGCAGTTATTTGCAGAAACTGGTCTTAATGTAGGGTAATAATGTGATGAATAAAAGTAATGTTTGGGAATAAAGATATGGGTTACTATGCACAGCCAATATCAGGGCAAGTAAATCCTTTGTGTGTAGAGTGCAAAATAAAACAAATTAGACTAGGAGCTGGTGGTGGTTAAGGAAAGGGATCGCTCTCCTGGTGGTGGGATAAAAACCTGTCAGTGGAACAAGTGTCTCATGTGCCCCAGGTACATGGTTGGACCTGCTGAGCCTTACCTTAACATGAAAGCACATGAAGAATCCTGTAAGACAGTGTTCCCCAGGAGTGAAGAGGGGTTGTTATGGACTGGGATCAGGGGGTTGGAGTAAGGAGGGTTTTGGACCCACCATCCATGCATGCGTGGTTGCGACATTTGAGTTCTTTGTTGAGAACCTTGGTCAGGAACTGGCTAGCTGGAGGTTTGGCCTCTTGTCGCAGTTAGGGAGTGTCTACAAGGGGAACTTCTTTTGTATGGTGTATGAGCACGTATGCCACTGTGTTAGGGTCTTGAAGCTTACCCGTTACATTTTGTTATGTTGACACTGCAGGAAGTGAGGGGGAATTTCTGCTTTAAAGCTGCAGATAGCAATAAAAACCTCATATTAAAAGGTTGCCCATGGGATTTTAAACATGAGTTGCACCAAACAAAAGTGAATCACTCCATGTGGATGGGATACCTTGAATGAGGATGTTTTTCATCCTCCTTTACAGTACCTGATGGCGATTGTTTAGATATTGTTTTAGCTTTTTGATGCCCTTTGATATCCTGGTGGTTTGTTCCCTCTGTTTCCCCATCCACTGGTGTGCTGCTCTCCCCACAACTCCCAGACAAGACCGTATCCATGAGGTATTTTGCTGTATCTTGTTGTTGTCAGAGAACAAAACAGTAATACGTGCTTATATTTTATGGTGGGTATCCTATCTAAAACGTCAGTTTCCTGATGAAGTGAATGTTTCACGAAACGCATTGGGTTTTAAGACTCTAGACTGTTCTCTGCTGTATATGTATCATAGCTATGACTGTCTAATATAAATTTCTTGACAAGATTTTTATTATGTAGTTCAATAAAAGCTTATATTTTTCAGAAACTTTTTGATTCAATTTTGTTTGGTGCAACTCATGTTTAAAACCCCATGGGCAACCTTTTAAATATGAGACATTCTACTCTCTGGGGATGGAGTTGCACCATTATCCATTGTACCAAAGCCTCTACTTATGCTTAATTCAGCAATAAAAACCTTGGTTTTCTAATCCTTCCCATCTCAATCCAAAAATAATATACAACTTTAACTACTGTTCTGCCTTTTTTTTGTTTTTTTAACTTTTAGAAGGTAATGATAAAATGCAAAAAAAAAATCATCTTATAGAGGACTTTATAGTGATTCACAAACTTTCTGTATTGGTCATTACACATTCCAATATATGAGGAGCGGATTGTCCCTGAAATCTATTTTATAATGTTGGCATCTGTGCAATTCGTGGAAAGTTTTGTAAGCGAATCGCTAGCAGCCTATTAGTCAAATTCTGCTAACGATGTCTGTAAAAGATTCTTGCAGTTCTTTGTGCATAGAGCTGTTTCTGAACAGATGTTATGGCCGCTTGTGTTTAATGAACTGGGCTGACTGCACTGTTAATAAAGCAATTGCGTTAAAGCCATGTTTTTACACAAAATCCCTGCCTAAGTGGAGCTTTTTTCTTTCCAGAAGACCATAAAATGTAATTATACATAATAATTATGAGAAATGGAAAAGAGTGCTAGGGGTTTTATTATAAAAGGTAGCCGGCAAGGGGTGCTGTAAGGCTATATATTCCATAGCAAATGTTCCATGTAGGAATGAACACATTAAGGTATCCTCAGATAAATTGTGACTGGCTGTGCATATACATTCCAGATGATGAAGATATTCATGAACAATCTCTGTATTCATTCATGTTTATGCCTGTGTGAGGGGTACTGTAGGTGCAGAAAGTCATGCACGGTTGTACAGGCTCCTCTCTTGTACTGAAATTGCTTACCTTTATTTTCACTGCATAGTGTGAGCTTCTCACAATGTGCATCAGAATAAAGTTGCCATTCATCCCCATTTTCTGGGAACAGTCCTTCCCTGTTGTGAGCAGTCTGTTCCTGAATAATGGATGTCTCCATCCATCCTAGGGAGATGAGTACCTCAAACTTTGCATAGCGCAGGCTCTAACTCGTCACGCCGCACAAGTGTACTTCAAAAAAATGGCACTGATAGAGCACCAATGTGCTCCAACCATGCCATTTTAGATTGACGCTTGCACAATGTGAGTTGGAGACTGCCCTATGCAATGTCTACACTACACTATCGGGCTTCCTGGGACAGTGCTGGACAATGGGGATGAAAAGATGCAAGCTTAATCCTGACCCCTGAACTCCTGCGCGTTATTTAATTGTGACCTTTGAACTTTAAGTAATGCACAATCTTGACAAATTAAGTCTATGCCTTGCTTAATCCTGACCTCTGAATTCTGTGTTGCTTATTCCTGACCCCTAAACTCTACTTATTCCTGACCTCTGCGCGTTGCTTAATCCTGACCCCCTGCCCTCTGCGCGTTGCTTAATCCTGACCCCCTGCCCTCTGCGCGTTGCTTAATCCTGACCCCCTGCCCTCTGCGCGTTGCTTAATCCTGACCCCTGCACTTTACCCCTCACTTAATCCTGATCCCTGCCCTCTGCGTGTTACTTAATCCTGACCCCCTGCACTCTGCGTGTTACTTAATCCTGACCCCCTGCACTCCGTGCTTTAGATTCTCTTGACCTAGAACAGCATAGGTTCAGGTTTTAGTTGACCAAACTCTCTTAAACCCTGTCTGCAATTTGGGCCATTACCAGAATTCACTGTTGTGTGCTACATCATCACCCTTCTTTTGTTGACCAAGGTATTTTGTCTTTGTACCTCTAAAGACTGCCTTTTGCTCCAAAATTCTGTGACCAATTGTTTCCGGGCATGTTAAAAGATGGGGGGGAGGTTCTTTCGTGAGTGTGGCTAAAAATGAGGGTGTCGTTTTTTAGGCATGGTCACAAGGCTGTTCCTGGATTTAATTTTGAAAATCTGATACCTTTTTTATAATAGAAGCTGTGGCTAATCAAATAGAGTCTGACTCATTCCCTGGGTGGGGGACATCCAATCTCCCCAACCTTACCGTCCCTTATTGACTCTTACAAATACAGTACAAAACATGTAGAAATACATACACACAAACCTAGCACACCATTCCAGCCTCAGGCACTTGGCCCACGCAGGAGCGCCAAAAATCATAAGGCAAGGACAACAGACATGGTATAAGGCGGCCTTAAGGACTGTATGAACTTACAATGCAAGTAGTAAGAAGACCGGTGTACCACAGACCATTCTGACTTGCAGGTTTCCAGAGCCTAAGGGAACCCTATGCTCCCACGAGACATTGGGCATCAACCATTGGGTAACGTGCAAAAATGCAACTATCCACTGCCATGGAAGGCGCTGCCGGCCATTTGGCCCAGACTCTGTCATATTTCTTGGGACAACCTCTGTGAAAATGTGTATCTTTATAGTAGGGTAAGGCATTAACTTGCAATTTCCAGAAAGATATAAGTGGAGGGGACCTTTTTTCCAACAGAGTGTTATAGCTTTCCTGGCATAGAATAGGAGGTCAACCATAGTTCTCTCCGCTAACCTAGGGATTACTTCCTCTAGCAGGCACACCTTCAGGAAGGGAGCGATAGAGGTGCTGGCCAGCTAGTTAATTTCAGAGAGTCCCCTTTGGGATGGTTGCAGCACCAACATGCCGAAGAGTGGGCAGGTCCCATTTTGTGCAATCTATAGGGTGTAAGATGAGCTCTGTGGACAATCTTAAACTGAATGAGACGATCGTCCCTTTTTAGTTTTAGATAAACTTTAACCTTCCTGGGGAATATGCAGTGACATATCTGATTTTGGTGTTAAAAAACATTGCAAGATCTTCAAATTAGAGAATTGTTCCTGGAAATCAGGGACTGTTAAATTTTATTCTAGAGATCAGAGGTCTGTAAATGTTGCAGATATGGAATATTGGTGACTTGATGGTTTTGAACACATGAGTAAGTATTAGGATGTCCTGTCTGTGAAACACATGAATCATTCCATTCCAGTGACTAATGTGTGAAAAAGCAGAGGTTGATGGGTTTTGTCAATAAGGCAGTGTAATGAATATGAGTAAACCGCAGTCACCCCTAGCAACTAAATTTCAGATTACCGCATTCATCTTAGGTAAGACTTTATTGCTGACTGGTTAGGACCTTCAATGAGTCAGCTCGCTTAATAACCCTAAAAAAATGTTGTAGGTCAACAGTGCCAAGCTCTAACCCTCAGTGGGCTCATTAAATATGCGATTTTCTCCAAAACCTGCAGTTTATAGAAAAACACAATGGGGTTTATTTACTAAAACTGAAGAGTGCAAAATCTGGTGTAACTGTGCATGGTAGCCAATCAGCTTCTAACTTCAGCTTGTTCGATTAAGGTTTGTCAAAAAACTGGAAGCTGATTGGTTTCTATGCAGAGCTGCACCAGATTTTGCATTCTCTAGTTTTGGTAAATCAACCCCAGAAGATCTTATTGCATTTTCTCCAAAGTTTCCCCATGTATACAAACCTTAGTCAGTTACTCCTTGTCATTTTTTGCAATAACATATCCACACAATTGAAAGGTGTGTTGTTTGTTTTTTTTTTTTTTCGTCTTTAGAGGTGTTCCATGTAGCATTGCCACCTGTCCAGGATTCACCCGGACAGTTCGGGTTTTGAATCATGTGTCCACCTGAAACCCGGACGCATTATTCAAACCAGGCTGTGGCTCCCCAAGTAACCAAGATAGTCATGCACAATTCTGTTGCCGCTGCGGGTGGCTGTTTGGGGGCAGGTTTGGCATCATTGTAGGGTGGGGTGATGATGTCAGCAAGAGCAATTTGGCCACACCCACTGGCACGCTCTGTGTGCTACATTACTACTCTGCTTTGGGGCACCCAAATGTGTCCCAGGTCTTTTATCCTATTGTGTTTACTGCAAAAAAAATGAATTGCCCTGTGCCTCAAAAGTGTCTGGGTGTGGCTTGAAGAAAAGGTGGCAACCCTAATTCCAGTTAACCTTGCAAGACTTTAAAGGTGTCTGTAGGTATGCTGATATATACTGTAGCAAATTTTGAAAGACCAAGCAGCTCTAATATTGAAATAATGATGTAACATTCACATATATGGTCTCAACTCCTCTTTGGTTAGTCAGTACAGCTCTCCATGATATCAATGGATTGGTATAAAGGCATTGGAGGGGTTGGGTCACATAGGACTTCAGCTCTTCAAGAGCTCTGCATGGTATCTGAACATGCATCATGTGCAGTTATGATTTATTAGCCACAGGTTTGTTTTAAAGTGTATGTACACCCTAACAACGTACTTATCATTTTTGCTCCCTTTTAGTCTGTTTAAATAGAACAAAACCCATTTATTATCACTAGGGAGCTGGTTGGGCATAAGAAGCGCTGTCTGCCATTAAATGGCTTTGGTGGGCTTGTCGCCTTTTTGTTGTTGGTGGGAAAACTCTTCCAACATGAGAGGTAGGCAGTGTACTGCTTGTGTTCCCTGGGTTTCTAAGACCAGACCATGCCAAGCCAAAAAAGGCCAAATAATTTACTTTAAACATTGAACTGTCCAGTAAAAACATTGGTGGAAGATGAGCAATGAGGCTTATTTCAATAATAATGTCTCACTTTCTTGGCTGGGTATGCATTTCAGAGCTGCAAGTGGAAAATTCCTATTAAGGGTAATTTTACCTAATACGAATATTATTTTTGAGGAGATGCACTCTATGTTCCATCCAAAGGCTTTTCATACTTATGAAAGACTATAGTGGTAAGATCTGTTTGCCACAGATATGATAATCCTCATCTTCTCTCCTCTATTGTTTACTCCTCTATTTGTGGGAGTTATAATATACCATATTGCCTTAAGTAAATGATTACTCCTCTTAATTATTGAGTTCAGGTGCACATAGCCTGCTCTAAAAAAAAGACTTCTAAAAACTATTTGTGTGGCTGGACAGGGCCCTACTGAACACCATTGGGATGGTTCATCCCAACCTAACCCAATTCAACCCTACTGAACACTTTGGGATGAACTAGAATACCAATTGTGAGTCCAGTCTTATCATCCAACATCAGTACCTGATGGCTGAATTGGTACAAAGTTCCACAGACACACTCAAATCTTGTGGAAAACCTTCCTGGAAGAGTAATGAACTTCATATTAATGGCCATGGTTTTGGAATGGGCTGTCCAATAAGCTCATACAGGTGTGATGTTTTTTTGTCAATATACAGTATAGTGTAGTATGCTGGCTTCAGGGAGATGGCAAATGTGATTTTAGACAAGAAGGCAAGATTAAGAACTATTCGGACATATGTACAGTCTTTGCGATTAGTGTAAATGAGTGTATCACTGGTCTTGCAATGTCAAATTAGTGTGAAAAGTTGTAGTTGACTAACTCACACAGAGTTGCTAGCCCTTTAAACCAGCCTGGAAGTTATTTTTACACCCAATAGATGACCAATGTAATTCCATTAAGGCTGCTAAGCCTCTAATAAATAATTCAGGATCTCTGACATTCCCTGATTAGCCGAAACTTAAGGTAGAATCCATAAATAGTGTGTTTTCTGTATCTGCTGAGTAATCTATATGAGAATCAATGTATAAGCTATTACTTAGGGATTCCAGTTGCCGGGAAGAGATTTAATAAATTGCCTGTCTTTGAATCGTTATAAATGATGTCTATTCTCCATCTCTTTACAGTGATGATTCACTGACGGTTGAGGAACCTTCCTCCGATTCATGGATGATCATGAAGCCTTGTGAGCGGTGGCAGAGCTCAGGCAAGTCCATGGAGCTTGGAGCAGCAGACTGACCCCCACACAGAGGCCAGAACAAAGATGAGCAAGCTCCCCTTCCAGAACAACAGAGCCATGCAGGACCGGCGGAGTGTTTGTGTGTTCCTTCCAAACGATGACACCTTGAGTATCATCATCAGTGTGAGTACCTGCTTATCAGTTCAGACTTAAAATTAATTGTAGACAAAACTTCTTTCTTTTTTCTTCTATTCATAGTTAAGAAAAGAGCTGGTTAAGGTATAGAACCCATGTAAGGTCTGTACTGCTTCCTGGGACTCCATTAGAGAGAGATTTACCCTGACATCCTGCCCCATGGACAACTTCTAAAGCTTAACTTTAGGCAAAAAAAAAAATACTTCCTAAAAACAAGAGGCTTGTATATTCTTATTAAATCTTGGTGTAATTTGTGCATTGTTTCCAGATCTGTGCAGTAATTTAGTGTGAGACTTTCCCTCTGTGCTGTAGCTTCCTGTAATAAAGACCGCTCACTGCTGCTCTCTATTCTTGTGCAGGGTGACTGGTCTTGTCTCCGCCCCCTCCTATAGATTTCTGCAGGCAGCCTGTAGTGGGTGGAGTCTGCTGGGCCCCTTTTACAGCTTTGCTCTTAACTCAGGCTATGTGCAGCCCAGTGATGATGTCACATCTACTTTATGAAGGTAACTCCTAGGTTTACAAGGGAATCTGGTGCGTGAAAATTAGATTTATATTCTTTGAGGCCACTGACAAATATATTTAGTTTACATTTGTTTTGCCCAGGGTTACATTTAAGCAGGCATAAAATGAGAGGAGTTCTTCAACCGCAACATGGGCAGAAATAAAATAAAATTCCTTTTCTTAATTGCAGCTAGGAAAGGCTAGAACCCCTATCAGATTTTTATTTCTGTCTCTGTCCCTATTGCAGGTTTTCCCTTTTATGAAGTCTGAGATGGCAGTAGTAAAAGCCCAACAGAAGTTCTAATCCTTCCCCTGCTATCCAAATGTGTAAAACAAAATGTGGCTTGACTTACATTTTCAACCCAACTCCATACAAAACTTTTTTTCCTATCTTGGGTAGACTTGGGAAGAGTAAATAATCATTTCGTTTTTCTTTGCTGTCTTTGACCAGATTAGGGAGATTTGACCTAATTTCCCATACCCATGACAGCAGGATAAGTAATGAGAGGAGAGATTGTCATGAGAACCGGAAGATGCAGACAGTAATAATAATCTTTCAACTCTTTCAATCCAACATTTTTATTCCATTTTACTGATTTTGGATATACTGGATGTGTTAGCAGCCCCCTTTCAAAATGAATGGGCTGCCTTAAAGTGTATTCTGAACCCAGGACCCTTCATTCACTATCTGGTCTCCCACAGAACATGGAAATGCAATTATTTTAGTAAATATCAACTGCCAAATACCTTTTCTCATCAGCAGTATATAGCAGTCTTATGACCTCTCAGTGTCTGGTTAAAGCTTGTAGGAGGAGTTTTCATTCTACTCTGACTGTCCAATGAGGCTGCATGGCCCCTGATCCTCTGTCTGGACAGTACTGATTGGCTCTGTTCTGATCCCATGCACCCTCCTCCCCCCCCATAAAAACTCTAGCAATACACACCAAACTGAGCATGTGCAGAGTTCCCCCAAGGCTCCGTACTATTAGCAGATGGATTGGGGACAGTAAAATGTGGAGGATTAACTCCTTAGGTTCAACAGTGAGTATAACAAGCATGCTTTACTGCTTATACAAACTGTTGTGGGTTTAGTAACAATTTAACACAACGCATGTTAATGTGTGATGTAACACGTGTTGATGCACTGCACAAATGTAAATGGGCCCTTACTGTACCGAGAGGAGATCCTCCCCAATGGGGAAAGACCACAGATAAAAACTTGACAGAGGTTCTTCCCCCTTCCCCACTCTTTCCAAAATTGGGGGGGAGGGGGAGCGTTGGCTGGGATTGGGATTTAAACCAATTTTTTTTTTTTGTTATGAAAACAGTTTCCTTAAGCCGTTCCTATGAAAGTGTCACCCGCCTTATTTCTGTTCACACACTGCAAGTTCCAGTGTCTCCAGTATTTATCACTTCTGGAAGTGTCAGATGCCTGTGTCCCCCACTCTGTGCTTTGGTTCCATCCTCCGAACCCCACTCTAAAGGAGGCAACAGTTATGTAGGTGCCAGAGGATGGGACCACCACAGTGAGAATTTCTGGCATGACTAAGTAAGAACAGATGTCCCCAGTTATGCCATCTCAAACCCAGTCTATTAAGATACCTGACCTGCCAAAAATCAGTCCACACAAAGTTCTAGAGTCAAAATGGAAATAATAGAATCCTATTAAAAATGTTAAAGGTTGCTGATCTTTGAAGTCACTGAACCCATATCCTGCTTTTGTATCTGTGGAACTATTTAATTATTATAGGCCCCCAACCTCAAGACACCGGCTTGGGGACAATATCCCAACTAGTCACAGAGACCTCCATGTCCTAAATTCCCAGTTAAACCCACCGTTAACGGAATGCACCTGAGGGTTCCATACCACAGATGGGTGCCCAACCATTGGACTAGCACTGATTTTTTTTACCACCTCCAAAGACCACCTCCAAGATTTTGCTGCAATTTGCAGTCTCCCGCTGCTGGCGGTCAACATAGGCTATAGTGTACACGAATATAAACAGAAACCCTGGTAATAGATTACCTGGGAGGCAAAGGGGTTACTTTAGTGACAAAAGGTCATAAAAGGGTATGCTGAAAAAAATAGAAACTTTATTTTTAATTCATTACAACAGCGTTCAATACTAAAAACCATTTAGCTTCCAACAACACAGGATCACACAAATCCACAAAAAAGTACCATGGGTGAAGGTGCATACAAGACCAACAAACAAAAAAACAAAAATCACAGAACACAATGGGGGTTATTTACGAAAGGAAAATCCACTTTGCACTACAAGTGCACTTGGAAGTGCAGTCGCTGTAAATCTGAGGGGTTGATCTGAAATGAGGGGAAACCCTGCTGATTTTATCATCCAATCATATGCAAGCTAAAATGCTGTTTTTTATTCTCCTTGCATGTCCCCTCGGATTTACAGCGACTGCACTTTCACTGCAATTTAAAGTGCACTTTGCACTTGTAGTGCAAAGTGGATTTGCCTTTAGTAAATAACCTCCATTGTGTTTTGTGTTTTTTTTTTTTTTGTTGGTTTTTTTTTTTTTTTTTGTTGGTCTTGTATGCACCTTCACCCATGGTACTTTTTGTGGATTTGTGTAATGATGGAGGCTAAATTGTTTTTAGTATTAAACACTCTTGGCATGAATTTAAAATAAGTTTCTTTTTTTTTTTTTTCAGCAAACCCTATTATGATCTTTTGTCACTAACGTAACCCCTTTGCCTCCCAGGTAATCTATTGCCAGGATCTCTGTTTATATATGTGTTTGTTTGGTTACGGTGACAACACCCAATTTGGTGAGTGGTCTATGGTCATGTATGATCGCTGATGATTAACTAGGGCCCGTTGTTGTTTCAGGTTTGGGTTTATGTGTACATCAAGCCTTAGGCTTCATGTACACCAGCAGCTCCTAAACTCAACTCCATAAAAGCCTATGTGGTTGATTTACTAAAGGCAAATAGACTGTGCACTCCAGAGCTTAGTAACGAGGTAAAGCTTCACTTTACAAAAAGTATCCAATCACGTGCAAGGAAAATAAATATTAAATTTTGCTTGCCGGTGATTGGATGATGGAGGTCAGCAGAGCTTTTGCCCATTTACTAAGCTCTGGGGTAACTGCTCTTGCAGAGTGCAACTTGCCTTTAGTAAATCAACCCCTATGTGTCAAAATGCACATAGGCTTTTAGCAGAGATTAGGAGCTGCCGCGCTTAGGAGAGCTTCAATCTCCCTCTCCTGAACGCAGAAGAATCGCGTTCAGGATAGGAACCGCCGGCTGCAGGAAACGGCAAACTGATTTTATAGCGTTTCGCATTTTCCCGTGGCCGCGGTAAATGTAGGCAGTGTGTACATGAAGCCAAAAGAAGATTGTGAACAGGAAAGGAAGAAGCCTTTATTGTAGCGGAAACATAGGATGCCTCTTCTGCAATAAAAAAAAGCTCTCTGCAGTTTTTATTAAGGCTCCATGCATATTAGCATTTTTTTTTTTTTTAAGCTTAAAAAAACACTGGTAATAGCTTTTTGTAGGAGCGCTAGTGTTTTATTAGCATTTTTGCAGTTCCTTAAAAGGGGAGAAAAAAAGTTAAAAAAAAAAACGTTTCTAGAAGCGTTTTGCAGCGTTAAGGAGCGTTTCTGCTGGAAAAACTCTATAAAAACTTTTTTTTTTCTGCTCCTAGATGCTGAAGCTGAAAAAACGCTAAGAGCCTAAAGTAGTGTGCATGGACATATAGGGTAACACTAGTTTAGCTTCTAGGAGCTTAAAAAATGCTAGTTTGCATGGAGCCTAAAACCGATATAGTTTCACGTTAACACACCTTTCACACTGAGGCGGTTTTCAGGCATTTTAGCGCTAGAAATGGCGACTGTAAATCGCCTGAAAACGGCCTCCCATTCATTTCAGTGTGACTTTTCACACTTGGGCGGTGCACTTGTAGAACATTAGGAAAAGTCCTGTAAGCAGAACTAAATCTGCTAAATCTTTGGGGCGGTGTGGGAGTGGTGTATTTAGCGCTCCCAAAACGCCCTGCCCATTGACATGAATGGGCAGCGCTTCCAAAGCGTCTGAGAAGTGCTTTCAGAAGCGCCACAACACGGGCGCTTTTAACCCCTTTCTTGGGGTTAAAATCGCCCCGCTAGCAGGCGAAAAGCGCAGCTTAAACAGTGCTAAAGCGCCGCTAAAATGAGCAGCCCATTAGCGCTAATGCGGCCGCGGCCCCAGTGTGGAAGGGGTTTAAGTGACCTTTGTTTCCTTTTCTGTAAACCACAAACAGTTCAAGTACATAAAGTGTTTCTGTGAAAACCATGGCTACGTCCACTGTGTATAAATTTTATTGCCTTCTTCTTCTTTTTTTTTTTTTTTTTTTGTGATGTAACGTAACTTTTTTTTTTTTTTTTCTTTGCAGGTTAAAGCACTTTGCCAGGAATTATTAGTCCAAATATGTGACCTCCTCCGGTTGAAAGATTGCCATCTCTTTGGACTCAGCGTAATTCAAAGTAAGTTACCTGTTTGTGTCCAGTCCTCTATCATATCTTGGCAAAGCAGGTCTGAACCTAGAAAATTAAAAGCTCCCATAATGCAGCTAGAGCTTCTGTTCTGTTGCTTGTAAATTGTTTGGTGAAGGGGTAGGGTACAGACATACGCTTTCATAGGTGTTATGCTAATGAAGAAACGGCACAAAGGGCACATGACATTGGCGCACTACAATGTAAATATCTCCTAAACGGCGCACATTTAGGAGATATTTACAGTACCTATAGGTAAGCCTTATTCTAGGCTTGCCTATAGGTAAAAGTTACACAGAGAGGTTTACAACCACTTTAAGGCCCCTTTCACACATGCTGTCCAATCAGGTCCCCCTGTCAGCTATTCAGGCAGATCTGATCGGACACTCTTTTCATCACTATGGAGCAGCGGATGTCAGCGGTGACATGTCCACTGACTGCTATCCGATCCTGTCCACCAAATCCAGGTGGATGGTGCCCCTATTTTCCATCTGTCTGGCGGACATAGAGGACAGCGGGGGCTCTGACAGGTCCGTCTCTGCACAGTGAGCGGAGATGGACCTGTCATCCGCCTGCTCAGCGGAGATCAACGGATTGATCTCCCACCAAGCAAGCGGAGTCCGTGAAAACGGACGTGCCCAGCATGAAAGGGGCCTAAAGAGAACAAAGATCTAAGGCATACATGCATGCGCAGGTGAGCGTTGATGCATAAGCCATCAGCATTTACAAGTCTGCAGCCATTCACTTGTAACAGGTTCTATGAAGGGGGAGAGAATCCTGTTACAAGGGGGTAAAACCGTCTGGGGCTGAAGTGGTTAAAGCCTAACTCCGGGCAGATTTTTTTATTTTTTTTTTTAACACACAGCCCCACTGCATGGGTTAATTGCTTATTTTGTTTAGCGGTAAACACAGAGCCTATACTCACTCACTCGATCCTTTGATCCTCCAGAAAAACGGTGCTCCCCCCACATCCAGCGGTGGACTGTTCTTGACATCTTCATGACCAGAGCCGGTCTATGGGCATGATGACAACAGGAACATTCCACCACACAAGAACACTAGACCACGAGGGGGGGTAGGAGCGGAAAGGACCAGTCTTGCGCTGGGAGCATCAGAGGATTAGGTAAGTACATCTCAGGCTCTCCGAACCCCTAGACAGAAATGAGCAGTTAACCCTTGCGGTGCCGACATAGAAAACAAAAATTGCCCGGAATTCAGCCTTAAGAAAAATGGCACCCAAACGTGTGTTGCTCATTTTTCAATACACATTTGTGATCCATTGAAGTCTATAGAACCAAAAACCAGAAAAAAGTGCCTGGCCTTTTCCATAAAATGCACAGATGTGGACGTGACCCATAGGAAACCATGTTAAATGGACTGCAGTGTGTTTCTGCAAAACTTTTGAAAACGCAACCTACATCGGTTTTGAAATGTCAACCTGCATAGGTGTGAACCAAGCCTTATGCCACGTACACCCGATCGGAAATGCCGCCAGCAAAACTCCAATGAGAGCTTTTTGTCAGAAAATGTGACCGTGAGTATGCTCCATCGGTCTTTTGCTGGTGGAATTCCAGCCAGCAAAAGATTGGGAGCATGTTGAAAATGCGTTCGTCTGTATGCAATTCGGAACGCGCAAAAAATCACGCATGCTCAGAAACAATTCGACGCATGCTCAGAAACAATTCGATGCTCGGAAGCATTGAACTTCATTTTCACGGCTAGTCGTAGTGTTGTACGTCACCGCGTTCTTGACGGTCGAAAGTTCAGAGTACTTTTGTGTGACCGTGTGTATGCAAGGCAAGCTTGAGCGGAATTCCGTCGGAAAAACCATCCAAGATTTTTCTGACGGAAATTCCGATCGTGTGTACGCGGAATTAGGCCTGATTCATCCCTATGCATTTTTAGTGCTTTTTGCGTTTGGCAGATTTGCACTACAGAACGTGTTCCATAGGAAACCATGTTAAATAGACTGTAGTGCAAATCTGCAAAATGCAAAAAGCATTTAAAATGCATAGGTGTGAACCAGGCCTAACACTGTTGGAGGGAATTATAATCTCAGACAAATTGTATCATCGTATCATTTTCCATCCTGTCATTCTTCAAATGTCATTTTTTAAGGGCAGATTTGAATCTGACTTGCCTGAGATTATGATGTCATCTGACAGGTTTATACACCAGGCCCTATATGACCTGATTCTACACTTCTTAATGATCATCGGTTTTCTTTACCCGGAGTACAGTCTTTCTGAAGTCAAGACTGAAGGAAAATTAAAATGACAGTTCTATTTATATAAGGACCTTGTCTTTCACCTTTCCAATAAAACCCGAGCAGGCAGAGAGTGATAGAAAAGGTACTATTACCTTGTCTATAACATCCCCGGAGTTAATTACGAAGGTATTTATCTGTTCTCTCTCAGCACTCAGGTCAATTATCACCAGCCTGGACACGTCTGGTGTCTTACATGACCCCGATCTTATCACAGAACAAATCGCTGAACAACCTATCCAGTCATGCTGGGCTGTCAAGTTCAAATTCTTTCTCCCTTTTTTTTTTTTTTTTTTTTTTTTTTTTTTTTTTTTTTAGTATACTTAGTGCTTGGAGTGTTTCTTTTCTTTTGTGCTATTTATAAAGTAGTTTTTATTTGAAGTGGACTTTTCAGTAAATGTACACATCGGTATGAATACATTCCTGACTTGTCACAATACTCTTTTCAAAAAGTGCGTTGGTGGAGCGCTGGACCCAATAATAGCTCGGCCCACACTTCTTAACCCCTTCACGCCTAAGGGTAAAACAAATCTTAACCACTTGCTTACTGGGCACTTAAACCCCCCTCCTGTCCAGACCAAATTTCAGCTTTCAGCGCTGACGCACTATAGCGCGGATCTGAAGTTAATGCCTAAGAACAATTTCGCAACTTTGACATGTCACTTTGAATGACAATTGCGCGATCATACAACACTGTACCCAAATGAAATTTTAATCATTTTTTTTCACAAAAATGGAGCTTTCTTTTGGTGGTATTTAATCACAGCTGGGGTTTTTATTTTTTGCTAAACAAACAAAAAAGTTGGAAAATTCTGAAAAAAAAATCTTGTTTCATAGTTTGCTATAAAATTTTGCAAACAGGTAATTTTTCTCCTTCATTGATATGCGCTGATGAGGTGGCACTGGTGGGCACTGATAGGCTGCACTGATGGGGACAGAAAAGGCGGTACAGATGGGGACAGAAAAGGCGGTACAGATGGGGACAGAAAAGGCGGTACAGATGGGGACAGAAAAGGCGGTACAGATGGGGACAGATAAGGAAGCACTGATAAGGTGGCACTGACGGGGACAGATATGGCGGCACTGACGGGGACAGATATGGTGGCACCACTGGGTGGCACTGATGGGCACTGGTAGGTGACACTGATGGGCAGCACTGTTGATGAGGCACTGGTAGGTGGCGCTGTTGTGCACAGGAGGGCACAGATGAGCTGGCGGCAGCTCTCTTTGATCGGAACCGATGTCCCTCTGACAGCAACTGGTGATCGACTTTTTTTTTTACCGGCTCTGTTTACATCACATGATCAGCTGTCATTGGCTGACAGCTGATCACGTGGTAAGGGGTCGGGATCGACCCCTTACTCCGATCTGTGATCAGCCGAGTCTCTCTACCTAAAACACACACACTAAGGGCACTTTCACAGTGGGGCGTCGGCGGTAAAGCGCCACTAGTTTTAGCAGCGCTGTACTGTCATTTTAGCATCGCTTTTCGGCCACTAGCGGGGCGCTTTTAACCCCATGCTATCGGCCAAACAAAGGGTTAAAAGCGCCGCTGCTGAAGTGCTTTGCAGGCGCTTCGGCAGCGCTGGCCATTGATTTCAATGGCAGGGGTGTTTTAGGTGTGGTGAATTCACCGCTTCCACAACGCCCCACAGATGCTGCTTGCAGGACTTTTTTTTTTCCTCGCCCTGCAAGCACACCGCCCCAGTATGAAAGCACTCCGGCTTTTATACTGGGGTGGCTTGAGAGGCGCTTTACAGGTGCTATTTTTAGCGCAAAAACGCTTGAAAAGCGCCCCAGTGTGAGAGCAGCATAACTGACACTGATGCTAGTTTCTAAAGATAAAATCCTGCCCGAAATATACTGACCCTGACTTTTGTCCCAAACACTAATGCCTGGTACACACCATGAGATTATCAGACAAATGATCGTCTGTTTTTTTTGTTTTTGTTTTTTGTTTTTTGCATGCTAATCTCAGATCGAACTTGAAGCCCAGGTTCACATTGATGTGATTTTGGCATGTGATTTGACATGCTAGGCACCCTGGTTGAAAAAGAATGATTCAGAGTTTTCACTTTTCTGCGGTGTGCCCTGTGAATGGCGGTGTTGATGTAACACGTGGAGTTCAGGGTGAAGAATAGAGACAGCTGAAGTCTCCCTGATGGTGGTGTCCTCCAGGACTTACATTCCTGGGCCTGCAAATTCCAGAATTACCATCTACAGCAAAGAGCTCTTTCTTCATTTACAAGAAGAAACAAAATGCTTATGTAGGCAAGCTTGAAATTCAGTCAAAGACCGCACAAGATTTGCATGCGTTCCCTCTGTTGCTAATACAATTCTAATTTTACTGTATTTAAAGCTAAACTCCGAGCACAAAAACTTTAATTTCAAGGATCTTCCTTAATTTCCACAAAGGGTAAAAGTCCATTTGGTGTGCCCCAAATTCACTTGCAAACTCAGATATTACCTTATTTTTATTTATTTTTTTGGATTTTGGTGTGATTTCTATTTTTATGGTTTTGTCTGTTTTGTGTCAATGTTTTTTTCAAATAAAATAATAAAAAGGATTTGATTTAAAAAAAGATATTACCTTGCAAAAGTAGCTTTGACAAAAAAAAAAAAATATATATATATATATATACTTTTTTTTTTCTTGTATTTGTCTAGAAGGAAGAAAAAAAAAATGAGCTCTTTTAGCAAATTTTGGCAGAGTGTTCCTATATCTCTAAATGGGGCAAGGATGGCTGGGCCTCCAAATATAGATAAATATACATTCAGTCATGGATACAAATAGCTGGCCGCACACTAGCAGATTTTTGAACGAACATTCGTATGAAATTGCTTGTACATTCGATGAGTGAATAAATGTTTTGCACACTCTCAAGGGCAATGTTTTGAAAGTCCTCCAAAATTTTGTTTGCTTATAACATTCAAATACACTGTTTAGAAATGTTTGTTCAAGATTTTCCATCCTGCTCCTCTGAATTTTCTTATCACTGCAGCTGAAAGCGAACATTGATTTGAGCTCTATGATTAAGCTCCAAGGGGGGCAGAGTGAAACGCGTTGGGGACGTCGCCTGGAGGGAGCCCAGGCTGAGATTGCCATTCATTCCAATATCAGTGGGTTTGCATTGATGTGCGCCTTCATGGGATCCATCCTTTGTTCAACAGTTGTTTGGAGCCAAGACAAGCTTCTTCTTTGGCCTGCACTCAATGGTGGACAACAGGATTGTTATCCCTTGTAGCCTGAGCGGCACACATTTTCCATTATCGTTTCACGTTGATTTGACCCCACTAAAAATTAGAAAATCGAACAAACGTTTTTAATACAAAATACTTATTCATCCCAAAGGTGTTCTATTGGGTTGAAGTCAGGACTCTGTGCAGGCCAGACAAGTTCCTCCACGCCAGGTTTCCCCACTGGGGACCCAAACAGCAATAAAAATATGAGAGGTTCATAGGCTTGTGCAGGTGGTGTGCCTGAGTACATCCTAATTACTATGCATGGTACTGATTTCCTCCTACTGCCGGGGCCCCCCCTCCCTGCCCTGCAGAGCTGCTGACGTCCCTCCTCTCTTCTCCCCCCAGCTGCTGAAGGGGATGTTTCAGGATGGATGTAATTTTAACAGCCATTCCTTTTCTACATGGACAGTGAACACACTTGCTTACTGTATCCATTCATAACTATACTTCAGTTTGTGAATGAACAGGAAGCCACTCAGTACAGAGCACTTCCCATTCATTCACTGTACAGTGCAGCTGAGGCTGCAGAGAAAGGCATGTGTGTTTGAGCTTTGGAGTGCACACCCTAATGCAATAGGCTGCGCACACCTATTGAGGGGTTATAACCATTCTCCACTCTCTCAAACAAAAAAATTAGGAAATACAGGTTGACTGGTTGACTAAAAGCCTGACCTTAAAGCCCTCAGTCTGTGATTGGATAGCAAAGGAGAAGCAGAACACTGATAAGGGCAACATTCTCTTTCTTCCTATCTGCAAAAGAGTCTTATAGTAAAATCAGAGTAAGCAATTTCAGAGCAAGACTGAAGGGAGGGCTGGAGTTCAGCCTCAAAGTGTATCATTGATCAAAATGTAAAATCATATATTCTATTCCACATTGTATTTCAATTATTTCTAGCCTACTCCTATTAGTCTGATCGAACTTGAAGTTTGTAAATTTACTTTGTGACGATCCCCACACATTTACTACCTTGAGTTCTGTGACACGTATTCATTATGCCCTGTAAATAGGCACTGCTGTGTCACACATTTCACAGAGCCTTTGTTTCATCAGATTAGGTGACCCGTCAAATTTTGTAACGGAAGTGACGTTCCGTCGCGGCCATCTTGGTACACCCTGCAGTCGCCCACAGTAAGGATACAGTGAAAAGGCGGCAAGCGGACATCTTTTTATACCCACTGGAGTCATGCATTTCACACTCATTTTTACCAGTAAACTGAGCTTATATAGGGAAATACAGGATTTTTAAATCTGATGTTTTGATGTTGAATTTTAAAAGCAGCGGCAAGCCTGCTCATCTCACAGGTTTGCTAATCTGACAGAAGACTGCTGCTTTTAAAATTCAACATCAAATGATTCTGACGGATTTTAAAATCCTGCATTTCACTATATAAGCTCAGTTTACTGTTAAAAATAAGTGTGAAATGCATGACTCTGGTGGGTGTAAAAAGATGTCCGCTTGCCGTCTTTTCACTGTATTCCTACCGTGGGTGACTGCGGGGTGTACCAAGATGGGCACGACGAAACGTCACTTCCGTTACAAAATTTGACGGGTCGCCTAATCTGACGGAACACCTGCCTTCTGAATTACAGGAGGTGCTGAGAGGAGGAGTTTCAGGAGGTGGAGTCACTACGGGAATCACTTCTTACAGGCAGCACTCTACCATGGGATATGTAGTCCTTAGAAATGTAAAATAAGCAGCAGAGAAGAAGCTGCAAAGCATGTAGAGAATCAAGAAAGTTGTGGAAAGAGACGACCAGCAGACACAGCACTCCCAACATTTTTTGATTTTTCAAATAAGCTTTTGTTTGTATTATTATTATTTATTATTATAATAATAATGCTGATGTTCTCAATTGAAAGTGTAGGCTGTGACTATAGGTCTCATTTAACTGCAGCAGAGGAAAGGAGGTCTTTGACCTGGCTATGCTGTCTGGCAGGGCTGTGTAAATATCAGAAATGACTGGACAGAAATACAGATCCTCTGGCAACGAAGTGCTTTTGCATGTAACTATTGACCCAGAGTTCAGCTCTAAAAAAGCTGTTTGGTATCAAATTTTATTTATTAGCAAAACATTTTTACAAAAAAATTAAAGGTTAAAAGAAGAAAAAAAAAGCTGTCTCATAAGCCTGATTGTGCTTCCTCTGTGCTTTCTCTGCAGGCAACGAGCATGTGTACATGGAACACTCGCAGAAGTTGTACAAGTACTGCCCCAAGGAATGGAAGAAGGAGACCAGCAGGGTAAGTCACTTGACCCAACGTGTTTGCTCAACACATTTCTTGGCTGTGTTTTGATGAGGAATTTCACTGCTGGAATAATCCATAAGAAACTTCTTCTGTTCCAAAGATTTCTTGTGAGCTTATGTCAGAAAAAAAAAAAATAGCCAAGACCAGTGGCGGCTGGTGCTCAAAATTATTATTTTTTTTTTTCGGGGGGGGGGGGCGCAAACGAACTGAAAAATTCTGAAAATACTGAAACAAAAACATCAGTTGCAGCCTCACTGTGTCCATCGTATGCAGCCTCACTGTGCCCATCGTATGCAGCCTCACTGTGCCCATCGTATGCAGCCTCACTGTGCCCATCGTATGCAGCCTCACTGTGCCCATCGTATGCAGCCTCACTGTGCCCATCGTATGCAGCCTCACTGTGCCCATCGTATGCAGCCTCACTGTGCCCATCGTATGCAGCCTCACTGTGCCCATCGTATGCAGCCACTGTGCCCCCCCCGGCCCACCCGCTGTCTGCCTGGCACTTATACCATTGTGGTGGTGGGTCAGGCAGCGGGACAGGCGGTGAGCTGTGGGACGGCGATGGCTCCTGTGTGTCCTCCCACTCCTCCGTGTGTGTCTTCTTCCTGTATTACTTGGCGCCAATGGGAGCACCTGTGCCTCCAGCCAGTCAGGTGCCCGTTATAACATCCAGGCCTCCTAAATGGCTTAGAGGCAGTTCTGTGTTAGCAAAGCAAATATTAATTTGCTTTGCTAACACACCTGGGTGCGCTGCGAGCGCAATGGATTGTGCTCGCAGTTCACATTTTTGGAACACCTATTAGAGCCTATAGCTCTAATCAGGTGCTTCAAAAACACCCCCCCCCGCCGCTAATTCAAATGCCTGCCACCCAAAAAAGGACCGGACGCCTGAATAGGGGGTGTCTACAGTGGCCTTGGATAGATTCAGGCAAAGTTGTAGAAAGTCAACCATCACTGCAGCCCTCCACCAGTCGGGGCTTTATGGCAGAGTGGCCCGACGGAAGCCTCTCCTCAGTGCAAGACACATGAAAGCCCACATGGAGTTTGTTAAACACCTGAAGGACTCCAAGATGGTGAGAAATAAGATTCTCTGGCCCAATGAGATCAAGATAGAACTTTTTGGCCTTAATTCTAAGTGGTATGTGTGGAGAAAATCAGGCACTGCTCATCACCTGTCCAATACAGTCCCAACAGTGAAGCATGGTGGTGGCAGCATCATGCTGTGGGGGTGTTTTTCAGCTGCAGGGACAGGGCGACTGGTTGCAATCGAGGGAAAGATGAATGCGGCCAAGTACAGGGATATCCTGGACGAAAACCTTCTCCAGAGTGCTCAGGACCTCAGACTGGGCCGAAAGTTTACCTTCCAACAAAACAATGACCCTAAGCACACAGATAAAATAACGAAGGAGTGGCTTCACAACAACTCAGTGACTGTTCTTGAATGACCCAGCCAGAGCCCTGACTTCAACCCAATTGAGCATCTCTGGAGAGACCTAAAAATGGCTGTCCATCAATGTTTACCATCCAACCTGACAGAACTGGAGAGGATCTGCAAGGAGGAATGGCAGAGGATCCCCAAATCCAGGTGTGAAAAACTTGTTGCATCTTTCCCAAAAAGACTCATGGCTGTATTAGATCAAAAGGGTGCTTCTACTAAATACTGAGCAAAGGGTCTGAATACTTAGGACCATGTGATATTTCAGTTTTTCTTTTTTAATAAATCTGCAAAAATGTCAACAATTCTGTGTTTTTCTGTCATTATGGGGTGCTGTGTGTACATTAATGAGGAAAAAATGAACTTAAATGATTTTAGCAAATGGCTGCAATATAACAAAGAGTAAAAAATTTAAGCGGGTCTGAATACTTTCCGTCCCCACTGTGTGTGTGTGTGTGTGTGTATGTGTGTATATGTGTGTGTGTGTGTATATATATATATATATATATATATATATATATATATATATATATATATATATATATATATATATATATATATATATATATATATATATATATATATATATATATAATATATTTATTTGTATTATATTTATCCCCATGGTAGTATCCAATCATTATATACTGTACAGGCAGTGTGTTTAATGTATTCCATTTTTATTTACTGATTTTATCATGAGCAGATATACGGAATCACCTTATTAACAGAAATTGAGAATGTGTTGCTGGCAATAGAAGCCAGCATTCTACTCTAGAAGTTGATCGACTTGCCAGAAAGTTTGTTTTATGAACCCCATAAATGGAATCTGCAGAATTGCCCCCCCTAGTGGTTTCAGGCCCGCAATGTGCCTTCTCCATATTGTCATTTTAAACATTTCAGCAATGCTCTTG
Organism: Aquarana catesbeiana; assembly: GCF_042186555.1. Lineage (NCBI taxonomy): Eukaryota > Metazoa > Chordata > Amphibia > Anura > Ranidae > Aquarana > Aquarana catesbeiana. Next base: position 47,685,813 of record NC_133336.1, read on the forward strand.
ATTCCACAGCTGAATATATGTGATCTAGCTTTGGCTATGTGAATAGCACGCCACGTATAACTTAGACATTTGTATGTCATTAATCCAGGGGCCGTATAATATGGAGTGCTGCATGCTTAGGGCTTGAGGTCATCCTGTGTTTTTCAAAGTGCCAGTTTCATTCCCCAACAACTGTCACAGGGAGCTGGAACATGTTACAAGGATGGGATCCACATGGAGGATTGAGATCAGCTGTTGGTTTTTAAACATGTAGGAATTACTGCCCTGTTACACAAGCTTGAGCATTAGGTCACACCGTTGGCACAATCTGTCCACGAAGGGCCTTCATGATTTTACTTAAAGGCTTAGGCCCCTTTCACACTTATACGACTTCAAAGTCGTGCGATTTTACCGCGATTTCGCGGCCGCTATTTTGCTGCGATTTTGCCGCGATTTGGGAGCAGTACTACTTTGTACGACTTTGCCACAACTTTGGCATTAACCATTCTCAGCTTCTGCTTACAAAGTAGTGCTGAAATCGTGTCTATATTATTCAGGTACGATTTCCATGCTACTTGAGGGTTTAACATTGAGGTCTATGGTGTACAAATCGTATGGAAGTTGGACCAAAGTAGTGCAGGGACTACTTTGAAGTCGGCACGACTTAAAGTCGTGCCAATATGAATGGTAGTCATTGAAAATCATGGAGAATGACTTGTGATACGATTTTGCAGTACAAAATCGTGGGACAAGTCATATAAGTGTGAAAGGGGCCTTAGCCCTCCTAGGGATGCTGGTGAGATGTGGGTGCTGTCTGTTGGATACGGTGGTGAGTTCTAGGTTTTTACACTTGAAGGAGAAGGGACACCTATTGTGCAGCAGAAGGTGTGAGACTATAATGTGGTAGGAAAAAAGCTAGGAACTATGGTCAGGACCTTTCATCCCCATTATGATATGGGGTGACTTGGCCATTTCATAGTCACCATGGCATGGGGTGACTTAGTCCACAGGACTCTGTATTGAAAAAAAATATTCTGGTTGGTTTGACCATATTCCTAATCCCCTGTGTCAGAATATAGTTTACCGTTTTTCTTATTCAATCTTAAACTGCAGTTTAGGAATGGAAATGTTTACATTGTTACACTGGTCCAGCTTGGACCAAAGTAAGTATGTATGTGCCATGTTAAAGAAATCAAATACATTTCATACCGCGCTCTAGATAATCATATACATATATATATATACATACATACACAATAATGCTGAAAATCATAAGTGAATTCATAAAACATATGTGCCAAAGCACTAATGGTAAATGTCCATATAATTTCTAAAGAAAAATTAAATCCAAATTAAATGTCCATGATTCTCCTGATGACGTCAGGCATTACTGCCGAAGCGCATCTGGTCATAGGGCACATGGTACGTAACTTCCGCTAGTTGGAACGCTGGTGGAAAGCAAACGGCGTACCTGCATGCTTTTTGAATTGGGCAAATTGTTTTTACAATGTTTTATGCCAATGCTTCGTATGGAATAAAGGGATTTTTTTTTATATTGCACAATGAGGAGCCCCTTCTTGTTATGTCTTAATATATGATCAATCGTTGGAGTATATCCGGCTGTGGACCAGTCTCCCTTCAGAAGGCACACTCCTATTGGTATCTGCGCTTGGTCTTACTATCTGTAATGGGTGTCAATTTCTTCTGGTGAGTAGATTGTTTGCCTGGTGGTGGTGGAAGACGTTATCTCACCCAGTTCGTAAGGACTCTCATCACTCACGTTGATAGATTTTGGTGGTGGTTCACGGACATTTAATTTAGATTTAATTTTTCTTTGGAAATTATATGGACATTTACCATTAGTGCTTTGGCACATATGTTTTATGAATTCACTTATGATTTTCAGCACTATTATTGTTTATGTATGTATGCAGGGCTTTTTTTCAGGGGGAACTTGGTGGAACTCAGTTCCACCACCTCTGGCTCAGACCCTTTGGTGCCTGCTCACCACAATCGCTTGTAAACACAGAAGTCTGGTTTCTGTGTTTACAAGTTGCAGCTCTGCACTCTGTATGTAATGCAATTCTGGTATTTAATGCCCCTTTAAGACCCTCCTACTGTTTTCGTGAAATTTGACTGAACACACCCACTATTTGATGTGATTTGGAAGGTGTGTGTAGGGGGAAGGGTTTTGTGGGGCTGTGGTTAAGTTCCAGCACCTATTGTTTGAGGGAAAAAAGCCCTGTATGTATGTATGTATGTATGTATGTATGTATGTATATATGATTATCTAGAGCGCGGTATGAAATTTATTTGATTTCTTTAACACATCATTAGACCTTTGGTCTCCATACCATCTGCTCCTTTAAAAGTTAAAAAGTCATTTAGCACAATTTATTCACATTAATTGTTTCCAAGGTACGCGGCTTATAGGTATTTCCTTTTTTTCACTATGTATGTGCCATGCCTGTAAGATTTCCATGGAAGATTGAAATCACTGTTGTAGGCACAGGTACTACAGTGATCCTCGCTAGCTTCTGGGTCCTGTACCGAGCAACTGTCTTCTGCATTGCTAGCACTGGAGGATATCCTTTCAAAGAGTACTGGATTTTCTCAATGAATGCAAAGTGATTTCTGACTGGATGAGGTGGAGAGGTGGGGCGGTGATATCACAATCTCCATCATGTCCAATGAGAGAACACTGTGTATTAACTGAGAAAATGCAAAGTATTCCATGAATGGCACCCTTAACAATCAAGCAAAGTACTGTATTCAGTAAGCAGCAGGGCAGACGCTCAGCACGGGACCTGGAAGCTAGTGGCAATCACTAGTAGGTAGTGTCCACTACAGTGATTACCAGCTTCCACGTGGATTCCACAGGTATGATGCATAGAAAGACCCAAAATAACACTGGTGAGTCAAAGACTCTAAACCGGCGCTAACACAAATTGATGAGCCAGAGTCTCCTGGTGGTTGTAATTTCCTTTTAAATTTGGCTGTCAGTGAACGTAACAAATACGAATTTATCCGAAGTTAAAAATTATCAGAAATAACGAATGCTGCATATAAACAAATGGAACTAAACAAATTAATAATAAAGTTTTTATTGTTATTTATTATTATTAATTCATTATATTCCATTCGTTTGGATACGGCATTCATTATTTCGGATCATTCGTAACCTTCGGATAAATTTGTATGTGTTACGTTCACTAACAGCCAAATTTGAAAGGAAACTACAATACCTATAATTTAATAGTTACTAGTAATAGTAGTTAAGTTATTAGTTAACTATTATTTCAGATTTACGAATTTCCGAATTTACAAATTTACGATTTCACTAATTTACAAATGTACATTAGTAAATTGCAAATGTATGGATTTACGAATGTATGAATTTACGAATTTACAAATTTTACGAATATTCGGAAAAATTTGTTAAATGGGTTTTCGTTAATTCCGATATTCGCCGAAATTCGTTAAACGAATTCGGAACGAAACGAATTGCACATGCCTAATTACAGGCAGTCCCCGAGTTAAACATCCAACTTGCATACAACTTATACTTACAAACGGAGGAAGACAACAGGAAATAAGAGTAAATCTACCCCTAGGAAGGGAAATTCACTCCTGTAAGAATTATTATGGGGAAAAAGGTGTCTCCACTGAAGCTTTATCACCAATCCTTGTTTCCATAACAACCCAAATTTTTCAAAATTCATTTGTCAGACAAAGTGAGGTGAAATCTTCTGAACAGGGGCACAGACCACAAAACAAACATTACAGGGGTCTTAACCCTTCCCTGTGCTATCCAAAAAAACTTAAAATTTTTTTTTTTATTTTACACTTAAGAAATGTACCTGTTCCAACTTGCATACAAATTGAACCTAAGAACAAACCTACAGAACCTGTCTTCTTTGTAACCCGGGGACTGCCTGTATATGCTCCCTATACTAAACAGGCAGAAGACCCTTACTACCTGGTGGAGCTACTCAGAGGACATTTTCATTACATAATGGGGGGGTGTTCAGCTTAAGTCACTGTTCCAGAACAAGGATGCATGTAAAGGGTTTCCAACTTTACACTGACTTACCAAGATTCAGAAAGTATTGAAGCCATGTCAGTAATGGTTTTAGCAGGAGGTTAGTAATGGCAGTCCCTGTATTTTTTCTTACTTTAAACTGCACCCACAGTGCATTCAACAAAAGAACAGATTAGGGAGGGTCGGCTCTGCCCTTGTTTTTCCAGTTATGAAAATTTAGAAATGTAGAAATAGTACTTTCCATTTATCCAACTTGGGTCAAAAGTTTTGTATGTGTTTAGGATTGACTTGGCAAGAGTAAATACTCCTGTCAAGTTTTTAGTGTTGTCTATGACCTCATTGGGTAGATTTTATACTTCCTGTCCCTCTAACAGCAGAATAAGATGTAAGGGATGCTATGGCCAATGGCACGGGATGTCAGTAATAATAACTTTAAAGAGGCTCTAACTCTTTCTCACTTTTGAAAACGTGTTTCGTTGCAGTCTGTAGCAGGATGTAGCTCCTCCTAATGTTGGGATGTTTATGCCAGTTACCAGGCTAGTAACCTCCATGAGTTAATCGCAGCAGGGCAGGTTTGAAACCCATGTCCCTTGCTTCAATTGATGCTACACAACCTACCAGGCCTTTGTCAGGGACTTAAACAATTATTGTACAACTGAAATGGTTGGGGCCCCAGTCCTGTGGTTGGAGGCTGGGTCTGTCAAGGGGCCGTTCTTAACACCTGGCCCCAATACACTGGGGACATGGGTTTCCAGACATGTGGTCCATTAGGTGGACAAGTCACCACCAGTCCCCTGACTGTTTCAGTCTTTACACCTACTTCATATTCCCCAGGTATAGGCCACCATAAATGGTGCACTTTATAGTTTGCAGCAGTCCGTTACAGCATAGCTTCACCTTGTATGACTAGTCCCATTTAGTATGGCCACAAAGGACTGGGGATCCCAGCAATTTAGTTGTGAAATAATTGTATTAGCCCCGAACAAAGGCCTGGTAGGCCACGGAGTGTGGGTCGGAGCATGGGGCATAGGTTTTCAAATGACCTTGCTGCAATTAGTTCACATAGCTGGTAATGCGGGAAGTGGCATAATAACCTGCCACTAGAAGGCGCTAAATGTATCCATACTGGAGGGATTTCCCATTCCTTTTTTTGTGGTGAATGGTGTTTATGGAACAGGAAATTAGGGTACAGGACACAGTCTACAAATGACACCCATTCCTACTCTTTCCAAATGTTTTGAAGTGGATTCCAGAGTTTTAAACCTGAAATAAGCATGATGAAACACAAAAAGTGTTAACCATTTCTCATTAGGTGTCATAGATACTTCAACCTCCTGTTCAGCCATAAGGGTAGCTTCATAATACCTCCTACGAAAATAAACATTTCACTGCTGTGTGCTTTAAATACCGAATTACATTTCTTATATTTTTCTTTTTTATTTATTTATAGGGAATTGACCAGTTTGGTCCTCCAATGATTGTCCATTTTCGAGTGCAATATTATGTTGAAAATGGCAGACTGATAAGGTAAGATTTTCATTAGGTTTGTTCTCATAGCTCCATCCCCAGAGAGCTTAAAGCTTAAAGGAACCTGTGATTTGCCTATAACCCCCAGTTAATCATTCACTAAGCAGAGGGTATCATTTTTGTTGTTTGTTTTTTTTAAGTCCCCCCTGGGAAAAAAAAACCCCTGGCTTCAATGCACTCCTCATCGGTGCTGCCCCCTCAGTAGTTGTCTCTCTTAAAATGCCGCAAGCACAGACAAGCATCCGTTGATCCTGCCAGAAACGTCCTGTTTGGACAACACTGCCTCTGCTGCCTTCAAATTTCAAACAATGTTGTCAGCCCAGCCCAGTTCTCCACTGGATTACAGAACATCCCCCCCATCTTCCCATCTCCATAACTTATGGAGGTGGTGTTCTATAGTCCAGTAGAGGAGGATTCAGATGGGAACACCAGTTGATCAAAGGAAAAATAGCCCGGAAAGAGAAAACTAAGTCCTGGCCATACACTGATGGGTTTTTTTTTTTTGTCCAGCTAAATTCCTCCATCCATGCTATACAGGGCAGATAAACAAATTCCCCTGCCGGACTACTGCATTTTAACAGCTGCTGCCAGCAGCTGTCAGAACACCTGAACAGCAGCTGCATCTTATTGGATGCAGCTACTGTTCAACTGACAGTTTTCTGCCCCAAAGAATGTACAGCGGAAGGGGGCTACCAGGGCCATCCATGGAGCAAATTTTGCACAGCGTATGGCCACCTTCATACAACCACCACATCTAAGAACTGGTACACAGCAATATATTGAATTTTTGTTGCTGGGTTCTAACACACATTACATTTATAAAAACACATTCAGGATTTACACTGAAAGGGTACAACATTCACATGGTGCTAGGTTTCATAAGCTACTGCGGCCTTTGTTAAACAGAACTGGCAAGGCCTACGTGGCAAAATCTTATACAGTATGTGTGAATTCCACATCTGCTCATAGAAAAAAGAAATCAAGTCTTTCAGATGTGTAATGTCTTTATCTAAACATACATCAGTTCTGGGGCCTCTGTGGCCCACTTAGAACATGACATGGCTCCCCGGGACTGGCCTGCAGATGTGTCCTGGGTGGGGCCCAGCCCTAATCCCCTATTTTGCTATTCATTTCCCAGCCTAAGCAAACATCTGGCTTTCATCGAATAAATAGAATATGTTTGGCTGGGAAAACAGAGTAACAGAACTCCGGGGGGAGAAAGATGAAAAGAGATAACTTCTTTGTGTCCTGTTCTGATGAATAAAAAGTCCCGTTATCGGCATGAACCCATAGCAACCAGACAGAAAAAAGTTTGCAGCAATGTAGTGTAGACCAATTTCGGGGCAATTTTTTTTTTTTTTTCAAGAGGTTAAAAAACATACATTTGAGACCGTGGTACCCCCCTGCTCTCCAGCGCTGTCCCCTGCAGTAATCCCTTTTGACCACATCAGCCTCTTGGAATGAATGATCCTTATCATTTTATTGTATGGAGAATTATAGTATTATGTATTTGGCTCCTTGGTCCAAATCTTGGCACAGAGTTTGCACGTTCACGTTGGTTTGCTCCAATACTCCAGTGTCTTCCCACACTCCAAACACATGCTGGTAGGTTAAAGAATAATTCAAGGTATGGATATTTTTACATTGGCTCAGCTTGGACCAATATATACCATACCTGGGGGATCTCTCTAGAGCAGGGTTTGTCATCCAGGGTTCCATGGCACCCTAGGGTTCCTCTAGAGGTTCTATCATGAGTTGTAGATCTAGTGATTTTAAGCGGGGTTTACCTGAGCCTGGAAAGTTAATTCAAGGATTCCTTCTACATTGGAAAGGTTGTGAAAGGCTGGTCTAGAAGCATCCTACTTCAGTAATCACCACTAGCTTCTGGGTCCCGTGTGGCTGCCTTCTTGCATTGTGAACGTAGGAGACCATTCGACACAGACATCATTGAGAGATTGCTTTACATTTTCTCAATGAATGCAAGGTCGAGATGGAGGGCGCACCACCTTGGAGGCGACCAATGAAATTTACGGTACACACATTCTGTGCAAATGGTGCAAAATCAAATATTCTCCTTCTATTCTCTCTACAGGTCAAATATTATTCATTCATAAGTGTTTTGAGAAAATACCACATTATGGTTATTTGATGGAGGTGAAGATCATAGGAACTGGGCATTTATGTTATTCTTTTCTGTCATTATGCAGCGATAGGACAGCACGGTACTATTACTATTGGCACCTGCGGAAACAAACCCTGCTCTCCCAGAGCACCGTGAGGGAAGAGGCCTACTTCCTACTGGCCTCCTATGCCCTCCAGGCTGACCTGGGCAACTTCAAGAAGAACAAACACCATGGAAAATACTTTGACCCAGAAGCCTATTTTCCTCCTTGGGTAAGATGGAGTTTTGATTTTCATTGCTGCTGTTAGTATTTAATATTTGTAGTCTTTTTTTTCTTTTGTAAGAATAACCCCAAGCTTACAAAACATGTTGGCTTAATGATGAACATCAGTGTCCATTGTAGCACAAATGCTCAGACCAAATTTCGCAACTTTAATATGCAGTGGCTAACTTGATACAAACTCTGTAGCTAATGGCCAACCCAAGTCATCTTTTTGAGGACAAATAATGCTTTTATTTTATACAATGTTTTAATAAACATCCTGCTCATGTTTTTACTATATGTTTTTAAATATGTATCTGTTATTTTTTTTTTTTTAACACTAACCCTTTCTACTGCGGTATCTCTTTGCCTGTGCACAGTGAGTGTAAAAAAGAGAGGCACGAGGTAAACCGGTTCTGGTAACAACTCTCTATTCCCTTACTTTTGGAGGGATCTATTTGTACTTCCTGCTGTGTCTCTGAAACAGGAAGTGAAGGGAAATCTCCCCCATTTCCTACTTTGTCCAAAACTTAAAAAATAGTTTGGGCTTTCTATACACTTTAGTTTTTAGTGCAGAAAGAGAGAGGCACGTTAAAACACGATAAACATGTTCTGGTGTCAACTATGCCGTTTCGGGAGAGCTTATTTCTTGCTGTGTCTCTGGGACCGGAAATGAAGGGAAATCTCCCCCTATTTTTACACTTTGACCAGAAAAAAAAAAGTCTGGGCTTTACTCTATATACACTTTAATTTTTCAGTTTTGATTTTTTTTGTTCGTTTTTTTACACATATAAATTTTAATTATATTCCTTTTTACACTAACTCTTTCAACATGGTATCTCTTTGTCTGTGCACAGTGAATGTAGAAAGAGAGAGTCACAAGGTAAATCTGTTCTGATCTGGGGAGTTCTTTTCCTACAGTGCCTCTGGGACAGGAAGTATAGGGAAATCTCCCCTATTTCCTGCTTTGTTCAAAACGGGGAGAGAGAGAGAGAGAGAGAGAGAGAGAGAGAGAGAGCGAGAGATTCCTACAACAGTGGGTTGCAAGCAAGAAAATTGCTAGATTCCCCTATCAATACAGTCAGTGTTGATGTGGAAATCCCTCCCGTGGGGTGATTGTATTCTTCCAGCAGGGGGGGGGCCACGCGGAACCGTTTCTGCCGAAGAACACAGTGATTGCTGCTAGCGGCTATAGCCTCAGGCAATAATCGCATGCTAAAATCCAACATGCTGATTGTACCCAAGTCGATCAATGGATCTACTTGGATATAATCAGACTGCCCATAGATTGAACTATTCTCGGCCAGTCCCTGCTGAACCGGCCAAGATGCGATTCATCTATAGCCAGCTTTAATTTGAAGGGATCTATTGGCACTTCCTTCTGTGGCTATGGGACAGAAAGTAAAGGGAAATCTCCCCCATTTCCTGGCTTGTCCAAAGCTGCAAAAATTGTTTTCGGCTTCATATACACTTTTTTAGTTTTGCATTTTTGGTTATTTTTTTAGATATGTTTTTAATTCTATTCTTTTTCTCTACTAACACTGTACTTCTTTTTAACACAGTATCTGTGTACCTCCTGAATCAGGCCTCATGCCCTCAACATGGGGGGGGGGTGCTTTGGGGCAGGGGTCAAGGGCCACCCTGGGTGGTTGTGGGGGTCTGCGGGCAGGTGGCTTATCGGAATCTGGAAGCCCCCTTTAACAAGATACCGCCCCCTATGTGAATGAGTACCCCTACTCATTCACCAAAAAAGTGTCAAAAATAGATAAAAACAGACACAGTTTTTGACAATTCAAAATTTTGAATTTTAAAATTTTTTAAAAAATGTCCCATGATATAGATCCATCATCAGTCACACTGCCCACCACCACCACCGCCGGACCCGAAACAAGAAAAAAAAAAAAAAGCTCTGCTCACGATGAAGGCTAATCACCAATTGCCTGCTCCCTGATGGAGTTTGCTTCCTCTTTTTTCCCTTGCAAAGTAAAAGCATAATGGGCTAGTATGCATCGCATGCTAGCCCATTATGTTACACTTACTTGCAAACGAAGCCTGCGATGTCCCCGCAGGTGGCCACATCCATCTTCCCCCCTCTTCCTTCCTGGACTGTGGACTTCGGCTCTGTGACTTGCCAGAGTCACATGCACCCGGGAGTCGCCGGTCACGGCTCGAGCCCCTTAGAAACGGCATGATCTCGCCCTTTCTTCAGTGCGCATGCGCCGATGACGTCGGCGCAAGCGTATATAGTAAATATCACCTAAACTGTGCAGGTTTAGGAGATATTTCCAGTACCTACAGGTAAGCCTTATTATAGGCGTGCCTGTAGGTAAGTGGTGTAACGTGGTTTACAGCCACTTTAAATACTGTAATCTTTTCTAACACCGTATCTTTGTCTATGCACAGTGAGTATAGAAAGGGAAGCACCAGATAAACTTGTTCTAGTGAGAAATCTCTATCCCCTTACTTTGGAGAGATCTATTCTTACTTCCTGCTGTGTGTTTCGGGGACAGGAAGTTGAAAATAAATCACCCTATTTACTACTTTGTCCAAAACTGAGAAATACATGTTTTGCCTTTTTATAACTTTTAGTTTTTCCGCGCTGATAAAGCAACATTTCCCCTTTAAATCCTGTATGTAAATGTTATTGTGCCCCGCCGGTAATAAAAATCATGAATCTTGCTGGGGGTCGGACAGCCGTGACTGTGACATAGCGCAGTAAATAAGCACTTCGACAAGATGACAAATTATAATGATGCTGGAGAGCAGCACATTTGTAAATTCATTATTACAAATGGAAAATTGATCGAGATGCTGATTGCTCTAGTCTCTGCTGGGATGGGAAGGGGGCCGGCATTAATCCAGCTTTACTCGAAGTTTCTGACATATTACGAGGACACAGTCGAAGAATGCAATATACTCGCGGTCATTAACTCCACAAAACTTCATCTTCTACACCGCGGGGAGCCAAGCACTAATCTGCAGATAAGGACAGAACAAAATCAGCTGCATAATGTTCAAAATGATCTGTTCTGCCAGTAAAGAGGACCTGTCATTACGGCTGTACTGACCGTATATAGGCTGCCCTGGGCAAATGTTTTCAAGGAAAACCCTTTGCAAGGCTCCTTTCCTTTTGTCTCCAGCTGTGCTACATAAATTGAAATGTGCTGTTACAGTTTGCATGTGAATTGCTTTATACAGTATAGAGACATATTATTAGTATGTATCCTAACGAGAGTAGAAATGTATTATTTGAGCAGCAGAGAGCCTTGGTACACTCCTATAAACTGGTTTATTTGACTTAATTTATAGTATGTATAGTCCACCAGTCCAGACTCAACAGAGGAGTATAAAGCTTTTATGTGTAGGAAAGAGTCTTGGTACACCCCTCTATGCTGATCTACCTAGTATGTACAGTACACCAGTCCAGACTCAACAGAGAAAGGGAATTAAACTATCTGAGCAGCAGAGAGTCCTGATACACCCCTATAAATTGATATACTTACAGTATGTACAGTCCACCAGTCTCTTATCAAATGAGCAAGAGACTATAGCTTATCTGAGCAGCAGAGGGTCTTGGAACACCCCTACACACTGATCTACCTACAGTGTGATAGTCTATAAGTCCAGACACAACAGAGAAAGGAGATGAAGCTTATCTGAGCAGCAAAGAGTCTTGGTACACATCTGTAAACTGATCTACCTGAAGTAGGTACTACCCACCAGTCCAGACTCAATAGAGAAGGAAGAAAAAGCTCAGAGCAGTAGAGAGTCACCCCTATAAACTGATGCTTATAGTACGTACAGTCCACCTGTCCGGACTCAAGCAAGGAGGAGAATGTAGCTTATCTGAGCAGCAGAGAGTCTTGGATCATCCTATACAGTGGTCTACTTATAATGTGACAGTCTATAAGTCCATAGAGAAGGACAATAAAGCTTATCAGAGCAGCAGAGAGTCTTGGTACATGCCCATAAACTGATCTACAAATAGTATGTACAATCCACCACTCCGGACTCAATAGAGAAGGAAGAAAAAGTTTATCTGAGTAGCAGAGTGTCTTAATGCCCCCCTATAAACTGACTTGTCTATAGTATCTACGGTCTACCAGTCCAGACTCGGAGAATGATTATAAAGATTATCTGAGCAGCAGAGTGTCTTGGTGTACACCCCTATAAACTGATCTACTTATAGTATGTACAGCCCACCAGTCCAGACTCAAACAAGAAAGTGGGGGGGGGGGGGAGCTTGTCTGAGCAGCTGAGTGACTTGTTGTCTGTACTTAACAGTCAGCATTTGGCTTCAAGTGTCAGTCCATCCAGATCTTCAGATTTTAGTGTTGCTGACAGTTTCTTCCGCCTATATGAGAAGCTAAGGGCTGACTTGGCTCCCTGGACTCCCCCAACAACTAAAATATCACTGTTGAGTGCTCTGGCCTTGCAGTGTGTTATGTTTGAATATATGAATGAAGTGCATATAGCGCACATTTGCATTGGCTTAATAGAAGATGTTTTTAGCCTTTACCCAGCAAAAACAAAAGTTTCTCCCATGTTTTGTTCCCAACTCCGCCCCATCTATTGCCCACTTTAAAAAAAGAAACTCAAAACTGCTAAATCCGACCTCCGGCCTTCCCTTCACCCTTGCACAGCTGTACAGATGCCTCTCCTGGACTGAAATGGGTTACTCTGATTTCACTGCACACTGTGAGCTTATCACAGTGTGCATTAAAACCTGTAACAAGTCAGATCGAGCCTATCTCATTTCCTGGCTGTTGGACATCCAGTTTTTTCAAGCTCTTTCTGAAAAGTTTTATTTGGAAATGTCATTAGCATGTTAATTGGGTGGGGTGGGGGTGGGGGGTTGATACAGATACAGTACATCCCAACACTGAAGAAATGACCCTTTGCTACAATGTAAAGTAGTGAGTGTACAGCTTGTATAACAGTGTAAATTTTCTGTCCCCTCAAAATACCTCAACACACAGCCATTAATGTCTAAACTGCTGGCAACAAAAGTGAGTACACCTCTAAGGGAAAATGTCCAAATTGGACTGAATTAGCCATTTTCCCTCGCCAGTGTGACTCATTAGTGTTACAAGGTCTCAGGTGTGAATGGGGAGCAGGTGTGTTAAATTTGGTGTTATGGCTCTCACTCTCTCATACTGGTCACTGGAAGTTCAACATGGCACCTCATGGCAAAGAACTCTCTGAGGATCTGAAAAAAAAAGAATTGTTGCTCTACATAAAGATGGCCTAGGCTATAAGAAGATTGCCAAGACCCTGAAACTGAGTTGCAGCACAGTGGCCAAGACCATACAGCGGTTTAACAGGCCAGGTTCCACTCAGAACAGGCCTCGCCATTGTTGACCAAAGGAGTTGAGTGCACATGCTCAGCGTCATATCCAGAGGTTGTCTTTGGCAAATAGATGTATGAGTGCTGCCAGCATTGCTGCAGAGGTTGAAGGGGTGGGGGGTCAGCCTGTCAGTGCTGAGACCATATGCCGCACGCTGCATAAAATTGGTCTGCACGGCTGTCGTCCCAGAAGGAAGCCTCTTCTAAAGATGATGCACAAGAAAGCCAGCAAACAGTTTGCTGACTAAGGACATGGATTACTGGAACCATGTCCTCTGGTCTGATGACCAAGATAAACTTATTTAGTTCAGATGGAGTCAAGCATGTGTATCGGCAACCAGATGAGGAGTACAAAGACAGTCAAGCATGGTGGTGGAAGTGTCATGTTCTGGGGCTGCATGAGTGCTGCCAATACTGGGGAGCTACAGTTCATTGAGGGAACCATGAATGCCAACATGTACTGTGACATACTGAAGCAGAGCATGATCCCCTCCCTCCAGAGACTGGGCCGCAGGGCAGTATTCCAACATAACGACCCCAAACACACCTCCATGACGACCAATGCCTTGCTAAAGAAGCTGAGGGTAAAGGTGATGGACTGGCCAAGCATGTCTCTAGACCTAAACCCTATTGATCATCTGTGGGGCATCCTCAAATGGAAGGTGGAGGAGCACAAGGTCTCTAACATCCACCAGCTCTGTGATGTCGTCATGGAGGAATGGAAGAGGATGCCAGTGACAACCTGTGAAGCTCTGGTGAACTCCATGTCCAAGGGGGTTAAGGCAGTGCTGGAAAATAATGGTGGCCACACAAAATATTGACACTTTGGGCCCATTTTGGACATTTTCACTTAGGGGTGTACTCACTTTTGTTGCCAGCGGTTTAGACATTAATGGCTGTGTGTTGAGTTATTTTGAGGGGACAGCAAATTTACACTGTTATACAAGCTGTACACTCACTACTTTACATTGGAGCAAAGTGTCATTTCTTCAGTGTTACATGAAAAGATAGAATAAAATATTCACAAAAATGTGAGGGGTGTACTCACTTTTGTGAGACACTGTTACTATAAGCAGATTTAGCTGCAGCCAAATGTTTAGTGCACTGCCATGGAGCTGTATCCTTCTGACACTGCATTGCTCATTGCATTGTTTTCGTCTACAGATAATAAAGAAGCGGGGAAAAGATTACATCCTCAAGCACATTCCTAATATTCACCGTGACCAATTTGCACTGACAGTGTCGGAAGCACAACTGATGTATATAAAAGAAGCCGCAAGACTCGATGACCTCTGCGTCCATTACTACAGGTTATACAAGGTGAGAAGGCAGAGCGAGGATATGAAGTGTAAGCTGTTTGCCCCAACCAGCTCCGCCAGGCTGTGTGTGATAACCCCGGGGAAGAAGTATGTAAACCAAATCTCTAAAATCTCATTGAAGCTCAAATATATTAGGCCCCATACACACTATGACACGCAACATCTGGCATCGTGTATGTGTGTTTTTTTTAGTGCAGGGGTCTCCAAACTTTCTAAACAAAGGGTCAGTTTACTGTCCTTCAGACTCTGAGGGGGCCGGACTATGCCCAGTGAGTGTAGAAAAAGGCCCATCGTCAATGGGAGTAAACCATGCCTCATCATTGGTTTTAGTGGGAGCAATCATGACCCACTGCTGCGGTCAGGAGGAATAGTGCCCCATCATTGGAGACAGTGGGAGGAATAGTGCCCCATCATTGGAGACAGTGGGAGGAATAGTGCCCCATCATTGGAGACAGTGGGAGGAATAGTGCCCCATCATTGGTGTCAGTGGGAGGAATAGGGCCCATCATTGGTGTCAGTGGGAGAAATGAAGCCCCATTACTGGTATCAGTGGGAGGAATAGTGCCCCAACATTGGTATTAGTGGCAGGAATAATGCCCCATCATTGGTGTCAGTGGGAGGAATAGTGCCCCATCATTGGTAGGAAGTGGCTCCAAAGTGTCTGCAGGTGATTTCCAGCACTGAGATGGAACAAAGGATGTATAAATTGAAAAAACAAGTATTTAGAAATAAAAATGCAGTTTCTTATGGTACAGAGTGCCTGTCAAATTTTTGTTTCGGATTATGTATTAGGAAGAATTTCACTCACTTTCAGTAGCTGTGACATTTCCTGGCTGGAGGATATCCAGCATCATCTAGCCCTCCCAGCCTAATTGTCCTCGGTTCACCCCTTTTATTCATTAGATTTCAGTTCTGTCGCCCGCTCTATCCACACCACCCCCTATATCAGTGATGGTGAACCTTGGCACTCCAGATGTTTTGGAATTACATTTCCCATGATGCTCAACTACACTGCAGAGTGCATGAGGATCATGGGAAATGTAGTTCCAAAACATCTGGGGTGCCAAGGTTCGCCATCACTGCCCTATATAGTTAATGGATAGATTCATGCATAGCATGAATCTATCCACAGCCACTGCCGCCACCCCCAATTCAAGCGCCCGGCCCCTGTCAGGACACCGGGCGCATGAATTACAGTCGCGGAGGTGTTTTTTTTTTTTAACACCTGATTAGAGCCATAAGCTCTAATAGGCTTCAAAATAGGGTGGACTCGGAGCGCAGACCATTGCGCTCGGAGCCCACCCAGGTGTGTTGGAAAAGGAAATTAAAATTTGATTTTCTAACACTGAATCGCCTCTCCGCCAATCAGGAAGCGCAGGTCTGATACCCGTTTCCCCTGATTGGCTGAAAGGTCAGGCGATCCTTTTAGACGCTTAGGAGGAGGGGAGGAGACACATGACGGAAGCCGCCATGATCTCAGAAGAGGAGGACACAGACGCTGCCAGATGCCCGCTGCAGCCTGATCCCCTGCCCGATGTGCCCACCGATGCTGTGTGCCCACCAATCCCCGACTTGCTCGCTGATTCCCACCGCCGATGGGGTAAGTGCTGGTGAACTGGCAGACAGCGGAGGGGGGGGGGGCTTTGAAGTGCCGCAGGGGGGGGTTGTTTCCCCCCCCAAACAAGAAACTACCAGCCGCCACTGCCCGAGACCAACCTACTGCTTGCATCAGGAATTAGGACTCTTGAGAGTAATACTGAGGCAGGATGCTGTCATGTTTTTAGGTTTCCATGTAAAGCCCCCTGCTGGCCCCTCCCACCATCCATAATCTACCTGCATTGCATAGAGAAGCACAGAAACCCAGGTATGACATCGTTGGATCCTAAATAGGGTATGTAATGAAACTGGAGAGATTTTGTTCAAACATATGATTAGCATGTTGATGAGAGAAGAACCAGGGAAGGCAAAGGAGGAGATCTACTAAAACTGGAGCACTCAGAATCTGGTGCAGATGTGCATAGTAGCCAATCGGCTTCTAACTTCAGCTTGTTCAATTAAACTTTGGCAATAAAACCTGGAAGCTGATTGGTTTCCTTGCACAGCTGTACCAGATTGTACACTCTCCAGGTTTAGTAACCCCCCCCCCCCCCCCCCCCGAAAAAAAAAGTGTAAGCAGGTTCAACTTCAGCTTTAAAACTAATCATTTTATATTTGGTTTGAAATTTTCAGGATAAAAGGGAGGTAGAAGCTTCATTGCTCCTTGGACTAACCCTGCGAGGAATCCAGGTCTTCCAGGTTGGTGTTTTATTAGTGAATTGTTGTTTAATTATCGTTTATCATAGGCAGGCACTGTACTTGTATCATGGCTTGTGTTGATAGCCATTCATGGGGCTGCCCAGTTGGCTGATTCCTTCGGGGTGTGTAAGCCTATTTTTGATGCGTTCTCACTATGCATGAATAGTTAATGACTGCCCCATGTGTATAGAAAATATATATAGAAAAACTTTTATTTTTATTTTTTTTTTTTAAGTTTTGGGTTTCTTTGTATAAGATGTTTCTCCCTTTTTATACAGAGTTCAGGAGATGAAAAGCAGCTGCTGTATGACTTCCCCTGGACCAATGTAGGAAAGTTGGTGTTTGTGGTAAGTGGTTACCATAAAAACAGGAAGGGTCTGGGTGGGAGACAGAATTTCTGAATTATACATTTTATACATTTATGTATGATTTCCTTCTCGAAAGGTAATCACTGTGTCCAACAAAAATGGTATTATGCGGGAACAAACCACAGGCAGGCGCCAAGTATGGCAGGATTATCCCTCTTAAGAACTTAATGAGGAGTTAAATGCTCTAAGATTTAGAAGTGAGAGTGGAATTGGCTACTGATTTTGACCATGTTAAAGTGCATTGTGTCCACACTATGAACATTAAAGGTGCATATTTTTTAACAAGTGGCAAAATTATATTTTAACACTCACTGAGCTCTCTAGCTGCATGCACCGTGGAGTAATTCAACCTCTAAAACAGCCATTCTCAACCAGGGTTCCGTGGAAGCCTAGGGTTCCTGCAAGGACTGCTAGGGGTTCCTTGAGCTGAGGCTGAGTGACCTCCTATCTGATGGTACGTTTATAGTTCCTGGGCCAACGCTAGTTGGCCGAGCCAGCAGCATGACACCAGTGATCTTTTTAGCTGTCTGGAAGTTTGGCATTCTGACCACCATTGTAAGGGGGGGGAGACTTTTTCCACTGGCCCCCCAATAAATAAATATATATATATATATATATATATATATATATATATATATATATATATATATATATATATACTTTTTTTATCTTTTTTTTTTTTTTTTTTTTCTTTAATCAGGCGTTCTTTAAGACTTGAATATTATTTCAAGGGTTCCTGTGGTAAAACGTTTGAGAAAGGCAGCTCTAGGATCACAGCAGAGACTCTGAAGGCCTCATTTACACTAGTGTAGTGCTACATTGGATGTTGCACATGTGCATGTTTTTTGCGCATTATCCTATTGCCATGTTACATTTAGAAATAACACACAAATAACCCCCAACTGCTCTATGGGTAACAGTGCTACCTAAAATATATAAACAAAAACCATAAATGTGAATTCTAATATGTACAATGCCGTAGTTAACTTCACTGATAATGATCTCCATTTCATCATAGAAAATAATGTCATCGGGAGCTAGAAACATCCAGCCATCATTCTATAGCTATTTATATGCAACAGGAACTGCCCACTACACTAAAATCAGCCACATTGGGACTCACGTGTGATTGGGGTGTAGTGGATGGTTCCTGTTGCATATATATAACTGTAGAACAATGGTCAGAGGTTTCTAGCTCCTAAAGACGTCATTTCCTATGACGAAACGCATTGGACAGTAACTTCTTGTTTGACGTCCCTTCCTGCACTGGAAATACGTGGCGGCCATCTTTAATGTGGGAGAACAATGGTTTTCTTAAGTAAAAACTGCTTGTTATTATGTAAGTGCATTTCTTTTATATTCCAAGTAAAGTATCACAGGTGTATTTCACACAGCATACCAAGAGACACCTGTTTGTTATCTTGAAGTTAATATTTTTTGCACGGGTAAACTGTATCTATAGCACGGGTATTCTTTTTTTGATACTTATTTAGAAATAACACACGAGTTGATTACCAAAGCAATAGGTTGTTTATTTTCTTACACATTGGTAGGTGAACAGTCTTTATGCATTTACTAAATAGGTACTAATAAGTCATTGGAGATCATTATCTGCAACTTGTTTCTATACTTTCTTCAGGGCAAAAAGTTTGAGATCTTACCAGACGGCTTACCCTCGGCCAGAAAACTGACGTACTATACCGGCTGCTCCATGCGCTCACGGCATCTCCTTCAGCTATTGAGTAACAGTCACCAACTCTACATGAAACTCCAACCAGTACTGCGGCAAGTTCGATTGCTGGAGGAAAACGAAGGTGGGTAATGTTTGACTGTACCTGAGCAAAATGTATCTGCCAATGATAGAAGAGGTACTTCTGAAAGGTTCACATTTTTTGTATTTTTTAGACCAAGGTTTCTCACCCGGGGTTCAGCGCAATTCTAGGGTTCTGTGTTCTACTGAAGGTGCCACAAGGGTTCCACCGCTGGCCACCATTGCAGTAGATATACACTCACAGACACTTTATTAGGTACACCTTGTTAATAGCGGGTTGGACCACCTTTTGCCTTCGGAACTGCCTTAATTCTTTGTGACATAGATTCAACAAGGTGTTAGAAACATTCCTCAGAGATTTTTCTCCATAGAGACATGATGGCATCACACAGTTGCAGCAGATTTGTCAGCTGCACATTCATAAATCCACCACATCCCAAAGGTGCTCTATTGGATAAGAAATGGTGACTGTGGAGGCCATTGGAGTGCAGTGACCTCATTGTCATGTTGAAGAAACCAGTGGTGAGATGATTGGAGCTTTGTGACATGGTGCATTATCCTGCTGGAAGGAGCCATCAGAAGATACTGATGACTGTAGTCATAAAGGGATGGACATGGTCAGCAACAATACTCAGGAGGTAGGCTGTGACATTTAAATGATGCTCATTTGGTGCTAAGAGGCCCAAACTGCCAAGAAAATATCCCCCACACCATTACACCACCAGCCTGAACTTTTGATACAAGGCAGGATGGATCCATGCTTTCATGTTGTTTACACCAAATTCTGACCCTACCATCTTATTGTCGCAGCTGAAATCAAGACTCTTCAGACCAGGCAACGCTTTTCCAGTCTTCTATTGTCCAATTTTGGTGAGCCTGTGCGAATTGTAACCTCAGTTTCCTGTTCTTAACTGACAGGAGTGGCCCCCGGTGTGGTCTTTTGCTGCTGTAGCCCATTCAAGATTCGATGTGTTGTGCGTTCGGAGATGATATTCTGCATACCTCGGTTGTAACGAGTGGTTAATTGAGTTACTATTGCCTTTTCATCATCTCGAACCAGTCTGCTCATTCTCCTTTGACCCTGACATCAACAAGTTTTTTTCCTCCCCACAACTGCCGCTCACTGGATATTTTCTCTTTTTCGGACCATTCTCTGTAAACCCGAGAGATGGTTGAGCGTGAAAATCCCAGTAGATCAGCAGTTTTTGAAATACTCAGCCTGTCTGGCACCAACAACCAAGACACATTTAAAAAAACTTAAATCCCATTTCTTCCCTATTCCGATACTCAGTTTAAACTTCAGCAAGTCATCTTCACCACATCTAGATGCCTAAATGCATTGAGTTTCTGCCAAATGATTGGCTGATTAGCAATTTGTTTTACCAAGCAATTGAACAGGTTTACCTAATAAAGTAGCCAGTGAGTGTATATTTGCACAAGTGACTTAAGTATCCGTGAAGGTGCCAGCTGTTTAGAACACAAAGTACTCCCAGACAGATTGATATCAGTTGGACAGTTTTCTTTTAGTTCCGTTGCAAAAGTTACCATTCTGAACCAACAGTGTAGGACAAAAGGAGCAAGTCGTAGATGAGTACTGCTGAGGCTTACTCTAGAGTCGCTGATATTATGTCCCAATCCCTGATTTTTTAATAAAATGCCAATGTGTAATTACAATGGCACAGATTCATGTACTAATTTAAAATACATGAAAGTATTTTAATGAATATTGCCATTTTCACCCACTTTTTTGAGTTCCAGTTCTCCTGTTACCATCTGTATAATCTAAAATGGAGAAAAATTCCAGCAGGGAGAGTGTCAAGTTTGGGTGGAAGACAGTGCTGGACTGGTGCCCAGCAGCAGGTTTCTATGTGGAGGGAATCGCTTCCAATGGGTTGTATCCCAATTGTAGGTGATAGACTCCACTGGGGTATAGGGCTGCTACCTTTCTGATAATGACAATGGGGCTGTTACCGCAGGGAGCATTTGAGTGATTGGAGAGGAGCACCTGGTGTCCAAAAAAATGTCTCAATTGATGATTTTTTAATCATACATCAAAGATAAAAGTATAGAAATAGAACCAACACATTTCATGGGAACTGCCTCCCCCTTCTTCAGGGCTGTATTTCTTATAGAATGGTTATGTTCTGAGAGGGTTAAACACATTTGATCAGTGACTCTGCAGCATGCCGACATGTGGAGCAGAGGCAACTGTTTTATCTTCAATAAAGGATTATTAAAAAACATTAAGTAAAATTATTTTCTGTACACTGGATGCATCTCTCCAATCATATAAGGAAGGAGAGTGAGAACCCATCATAAAGGTCAGAGCAGGTATGCAGAGCTCAGGGTGGATACTTCACCAATAGAGTACTGGAGAGATCAGGAAAATATTATAAGGTGATTCAAGTCATCAGCTTCTACCAAGCAGTGAAATCTCAGTTATGGGTGACTTTTTCAAGTCATAAAGTTCCCTCAGTAAATCAGCTAGTGTTAAGCGTTACTGGATTGTGTTTGATTACTCTTTAACCCTTGTATATTACAGAGAAGAAGTTGTATAGAGAGTCGTATATCAGCGACACTTTGGATCAGGACATGGAGCAGCTGGAGAACCGATCCATGAGCAGCGGAGGGAGCACAAAGCTCAATTGCCTCTGCAGGCGCTCCACGACCAGTCACAGCAGCTCTCTCACCTCAGGGATAGAGGCGGACACAAAAACCAGGGACATTGGAGCAGATGATAGTTTCTCCAGGTCATCACTTCACCACAAACTGAAAACCTGCAGCTCTATGACCAGCCACAGCAGCTCCCACACGTCTGGGGCTGAGAGTGCAGACAAGGACAGACTGGATGATGACTCCCAGGACGACGGTAAGTACACTTTGAAAAGTTCAGAGGACTTTCAGGCAGTTGTTTGTCACACCGAGCAGATGAACTCAAGGAAAAGAGAGCTTGCAGAATAAAGTGGTTTATGGCAGTGTATTTGTATTACCATGCCTGAAAGAGCTCTATGTTGGAGTTAGGATGAGCACACCATGTCTGAAGGACCAATGGGTTAGGAGACTTAGGATGAGAACACCATTCCTGAAGGAGCTTCAGGTAAGTGGAGCTAGGTTGAGCTCACCATACCTGAAGAAGCTTTAGGTTATGATAGAATGAGCACACCATGCCTGAAGGAGCTCCAGGTTAGGGGAGCTAGGTTGAGCACACCACATCTGAAGAAGCTTTAGAATAGGAAGTTAGGTAGAGCACACCATGCCTGGAGGTGCTCTAGGTTAGAAGAGCTAGGACGAGCACACTATTCCTTGAAACAACTCTTGGTTAGGGGACTTAGGATGAGCACACAATGTCTGAAAGAGCTCTAGGTTAGGATGAGCACACCATGCCCAAAGGAGCTTCAGGTAAGGGGAGTTAGGTAGAGCTCGCCATGCCTGAAGAAGCTTTAGGTTAGGGTAGTTAGGATGAGCACACTACACCTGAAGACGCTCTAGGATAGGAGAGTTAGGTTGAGAACACCTTCCCTGAAGGAGCTGTATGTTAGAGGAGTTAAGATGAGCACATCATTCCGTGAAAGAGCTCTAAGTTAGGGGAGTCAGGATGAGCACACCATGTCGCTCTAGGTTATGGGAGTTATGATGAGCACACTATACCTGAAGAAGCTCTAGGATTGGAGCGTTAGGATGAGCACACCATGTCTGAAGGAGCTCTGGCTGGATTAGGAGTTCTGATGAGCACACTATATCTGAAGGAGCTCTAGGTTAGGAGAAATGGACTGAGCACAGGTACACTTTAATATAATGTTGCTCCTTCCTTTGCTCCTGTAAGCTTGTACTCTTTTGAGAAGGCATCTAATAGATATATCAACATTGTCAGTGAACTTTGCATGCATTGAACCACTGTTGAAGATAAACACTCATGTTGGGCAGTAATAGTTCACAGTTGGCATTCTTCTTTCCCCCTACTGACTTTTGGTTGGGTTGAGGCGGGGCGTAATGTTGGTCGTGTTCCCCCATTCCTATCTCGCAAACTAATTCTGTATGAGGAGAATGATTGGTGTTGAGAATGAAAGAACCTAAATAGATATTTTACATTTGCAAAGTTAGTTATGACATTGAAGTAACTTTTCCGTGCAGCTTTTTCTGTTCTGGATGTCATTTTAGGCTGAATGAGGATAAAGTGAACCTATGCCTTGCTCATGTAAGGTAAACTAATGTACATTTTAATTGGGGCGGCACATTCTTATTTTTTTTGTTTTGTTATTTTACTCCCTCCTACTGCTTCATTTGCCTGCCAGGAGTCAAACGAGGAAGCCCTGTGCATGCAACTGCATGCCTTACTCCATGTGACAGCATTGAGCTCCTGAGCAGTAAGCCATTATGCACCATCCCCGTCACATAGCAGTAGCGGAATGAGTCACGTGCTCCTCATATTTAGAAATACTGGGTATTTCTGTTTCCTGGCCAAATGGAGCAGCTGGGGAGGAAAAAGGGTAAACCTAATCAGATTTGTTGGTTTGCCCTGCATGGGCAATGCTCATGTATGCTTTAAAAGGGAATGCAAATGTTGTTCTGTAGTATTTCTGGAGAGGACATTTGCTGTGTACCAGAACATACTGCCTCCTACTCCTAGTATATCACCCCAGCTTTTTAACATGTTAATTTTAAAAAAATGCACAAATGGGATCTATAGTTTCAGACAAACGTTCGGAAACCTAAAATCTGTGATATGTACATATTATGCTTATTGTTGCCCTTTTTCTGATGGTTTTCACAAAACCCTTCTTACCCATAGAGATTGAGATGCTCGTAGATGATCCAAAGGACATTGACTTGGCCTTGGACGTCAGCCCTGAACTCTGCGTATACATAACGGAAGACATGCTGAGGTCACAACACAACAACGAATATTCCGGTGAGTGAAGACAAAGCTTTGTTTTATCTGTACAGAAGTCTCTCTGTAATAAAAGTCTCTCTGGTCTACCTGTCCCCAAAAGAAGTGCTTGTATGATTTTGGTCAGATTCAGGTAAAAAGCTGTGTAGAGATCCCAACTCTGGACTTCACCTGGACTTCACCTGGAAGTAGGATTGATTCAGTTTCATTCTCCCTGCTAATTGCTACTGTTGCTGAAGCAAAGGCTGACACCAGAGCTTTGGGCATTTCACATAAACATGCATGTTCAGGCCATACGCTTGATGGTCACACTAATTTTCTAAATGTAGTTAGATCTAGTGGCTGCCATCTTGTGTTTATGAATGACCTACATTAGGGGTGCAGAAGATGTAGCTTCCCATGGTCCTCTTCCCTTAATCCACTGCTACAGTTTGGAATACTAACCTGCTTGAAGGTCATGTCTACCCAAAAATGATATTTTAGTTTGAGCCTGGTGGACTAAGTTAGCCCCTGACATCACATATGTTTCAGATATTCCCAACAACTCCCTGCTTTAATTCCCAGCATTTTCTGCTGGTTCTTAGGAGCCGCCGGCATCCTAACGACGAAGAGTCATCCCTGCTGTGAGTGGGGATTCCCCGCTGACAGCAAAATGTAAACAAAAAAGCCGGAATTAAAAAAATAAATAAAAAAACGTGGGCCTTTGGGTTGGGTATGGATTTTGAAGGGGATCCCACACCAAAAAACAAAAAATTCATACCAGACCCTTATCCGAGCATGCAGCCAGGCAGGCCAGGAAAAGGGAGGGGGGGCAGGCCACATGATTTCAACATGGGGGGGGGGGGGGCACCCACCTGGCAAAGCTCCTTGTCCCCATGTTGATGAGGACAAGGGCCATACCCATTGACATGGGTGGGCCAGGATCAGAACAGAAAAAGAGTATAGGAGATATGTTGTAATACAAAAGAAATAAACGAAACAATTTGCCTAGTATCCAGTCTAAATAATATAATCCTGCACTGGCTAGAGTAGTCACGAAAACACAGACAAATATTTGAGGGGCACATGCAGGCCGGGACTGCAGATTTGGGCACCAGGGTTGTAGCATGTACCAAAAAAGTCAAATAATGGCTTTCAGTGGGTGACCCTTTAAGTCAACTCATGTTATGGTGACATGTAATTTACCCTGATAAGGTGGGGATGGCTGTCTCAAAATGTGTTGGTTTCAGCCATGGTCTATCAAACCTGGACATCCAGCTTTACTATGTCAGGCCTATAAATAGGATTATTTTTTCTCCTCTAAAGCTGTTTTGCTGATTTCACCTTACCATGCCCGACAGAGAGACAGGAGCTGTCTGAAAACTTGCACGTTTAATCCACTCAGCAAATAAAATGAATCGTTTCTACATTTTCATGGTTCAGTCACTGCAGAAAAAAAAATGTGGTTTTAGACTGAGAAAAGGAAAAGAGTACTTTTTTCTCGATGGAATATGAATCTTTTTTGCAAGAAAAATGTTCTAAGTTTGGAAGGCAATAAGAAATAGCTGAATAAGGACCAAACTAGGACAAAAAATTATATGGTCGGAAAATGGAGCTTATCGATAGTCAATTCTTCCCTGGAAACTTACAAGGGTGGAGTGATTCTTTAAGGAAGGTGCCCTGAGGCTGGGTCCATTGGTGATTTTGATGTCACGGGTAGTGATGTCATAGCTACTGGTGATGTCAGCCAAGGTACAGATGGAGTGACTGGTGAGATATGGCCAGCAAGAAAAGCGTAATATACAGCTGCACTTACAACTATAAGAAACTTGTTTCTGAAATATGAGGTGGACCTCTTTCATCTCTATATATAACTATATATGTGCATGAACATTTTTCACCTTAATATACTGTGCTTTAGTATATATACTATTTTGAATGTGTGTTCAATAAGAACTTTTTTTTTTTTTTTTTTAAATACTTAAGGAGGTGAATACCGTAGTGATATTCCCCAGGTACAGGTAATGTCAGTAAGTGAAGCTCCAGACTCCCTCATGTTTACCTGTCTATTCTTAGTTCATCTGTTGGAAAAACCTACTGTTTATAGAGCTCAATAGCTCAAGCTCAACTTTACACACATGACTCCTTCCCTTTGATTCCTGCCTATTCAGACAGGTCTGTAGGGGGTTTTAGTTAGAAAACCTCAATCTACATGCTCCCTTTTCATCGGTGTACCCTATATTAAATGCGTAATTGTAAAATTAAGAATTTTTTTTCACATAGTAGCCAAAAAGATTTAGAATATCAGTGTTAGACTTTTTGAAAGCAGACTCATATTTTAAATCTAATGGTTGGCTTTCTAACCAGGATTTATTAGCAAAATTGAAATCTAATTGGTAAATACACTATATTATCAAAAGTATTGGGACACCTGTCTTTACACGCACATGAACTTTAATGGCATCCCAGTCTTAGTCCGTAGGGTTCAATATTGAGTTGGCCCACCCTTTCCAGCTAAAACAGCTGCAACTCTTCTGGGAAGGCTGTCCACAAGGTTTAGGAGTGTGTCTATGGGAATGTTTGACCATTCTTCCAGAAGAGCATTTGTGAGGTCAGGCCCTAATGTGAATGAAAAGGCCTGGTTCACACGCTCTGCTTTAATTAATTCCAAAGGTGTTCTATCGGGTTGCAGGCCAGTCAAGTTCCTCCACACCAAACTCGCTCATCCATATCTTTATGGACCTTGCTTTGGGCAAGGTGTCCCAATACTTTTTGTAATATAGTGTAATTCTTGATAAGTAGGGTCAATTTGGCAACATTGATTTCACAGAGAGATTACCAATTTCATTGTTACTGAAATTACAGTAGAAACTTAGCTTTGCTTATTGAGCTGCTTAGGTGAAATTTGCTTCTGTGTTTAGAGGGTGTGCTTTTGGAAGTTGAAAGGGGCTTTTGTAACCCTCAGGAGCCATAAAAAGCGCCTTTCATCCTTAAGATCCAACAAAAAACACCTTAATTTCACCTTCTGGGGGTACACTCCAATGTATTTCACTAAACTTGCAAACTTGCACAGAAAAGATCTCCAGATTTCTGACATTTTTGGAAAATGAAAACCCTCAATTTCTCTCATTCCTAGTGAAAAGATATGACTTGGAGCTTACACAGGGCTGACAATTCTTTCTAAGCCCTCATGTGACTCTCCTCCCCTTCTACCATGTCATAGCACAGGTGCTTGGTGATTGGCAACTTAATACCAGCACACATTGGAGAAGAGGATCAAGCCACATGTTCCCCATACACGGAAGTACAGCCTATTTCTCTTTGCCCTCAGTGGTAAAGGAAAAAGTAATAGAACAAAGGGAAGGTGAATATGTATTGCTGGTTCGTGGCCCGCCGCTAAAGTCAACCTATTGTTTATCTCTGCATAGCCAACAATAGGCGCCTCTGCCAGTTTTGACCGCCAACAGGCTTCTTTGTAGATCTCTTTGGAGCTCACTGAAGCACTTTTTTTTTCAAAGTCCCTCCTCACTAGAGGAGTAATTGTACAGATTATAACTCATTAACAGCAGATTGGACATTTTAGCACTGGGTTGTCTAAATGTGTTTGGTCATTTTTTCAATCAAAAGCTGGTTACATATGGTTGAAATTGAAAAAAAAAAAAAATCCCTTGTGCTGTATGGCCACCATATGGCATTATATTATAACATACTATTAGACCATATGCTGCCCCATAACTGCCTGCTTGTTTTATTTTAGGTTTAATTGTTAAAGAAGTTAATTCATCAACTTCCAGCTCTTCAGAAACAGTAGTTAAGCTACGTGGTCAGAGCACAGACTCCTTGCCGCAGGTAAACCTTGACAGCCAAGCAAACTGTAAACTTTAAGTGTTGCTAAACCCACAACAGTAAAATCAGTCTGTATATGCAGTAAAGCATGCTTGTTATACTCACTGTGGAACCTAAGGGGTTAATGCTCTGCATTGTGTAAAAAGGCTGTTGTCATGTCTTCTTTGATCCTCACCTTCTACTGTCCCCAATCCATCTGCTGATAAGACATAGCATTGGAGGCACTCTGCTCATTTTGGTGTGTATTACTAGAGGTTTTTTTTTTTTTTTTTTTGGGGGGGGGGTGCATGTGATCAGCACAGGGCCAATCGGCACTGTCCAGACAGAAAACGCCTCCTACAAGCTTTAACCAGTGCTCGGCCGGACACTGATAGAAGTCATAAGACTTCTATATACTGCTGATGAGAAAAAGTATTTAGCAATTTATATTTACTAAAATAATTGCATTTCCATGGTCTGTGTACTTCTGGGAGACCAGATATGAATGCACGGTCCTGGGTTTAGTAACACTTTAAAGCTAAACTCCAGGCAGATATAGACATACCTTAATGCAACTCTCTAGTCATTAATACATCATTAAAAGTATTTTTTTAATGCAAGCAGTATAAGTACGTGAATTAACTTGGTGTGAGACTGTTGTACCGCAGAGCTCATACCGGAAGAGGGAGAAACAATGCAAGGAGCCAAACAATTGTGCTAACAAGGGACCTGCTGGTAGGGTGGAAAGAGCAGACTGACATAGGTATGAGCTCATCAATATGCTGCTTTTTCTTTTCTGTCCAGTCACAGGCTGGGGGAGTTACAAGGTATAGCCATATTGTAAGCCCAACTGGGCTATGCTGTGTGGCAGAGTTGGGACTGGATGGGCAGAAATACACATCCTCTAGCACAGTGGTGGCCAGTATGCCATTTTATGTTTGTATGCAGCAAACAAATCCCCACCCCCTTTGCGCTGACTCTTTTGCCTACCAGCCAGCCAACCCGGCGGCTTCCCCGGCTTCTCCTCCTGGCCACTTTTCCTCCGGTCCTAAGACTCGCTTCCCGATTTGGCTGGGAAGAGAAGCATGAAGACAATAGTGAATGTTGATACGCTAATGTCACAAGTGGGTGGGCTCGGGGTGCAGTGCTTTATATTCCAAGCCCAACCATTTTGAAGCCAATTAAAGCCTCAGGCTCTAATCATGTGCTTCAAAAAAAAAAAAAAAACTCATAGAAATCCATGCATCCAGCACCCCGCATGGAGATTAGGGGGGCAGCACCCCTTATGGAGTGCTTCTAGCAGGTAATACAGTCCTATAAATTAATTGAATCTTTAGCGGTTTGCCTGAAGTTCATTTTTTAACCTGAGTTCTCTTAAAGTAGCTTATCCTAAGGTGCGCAAATCACCCACTCCAAAAGGTAAAAACACTTCTGGGTAAGTGCCAGGTTTACATTACAGGCTTGTAAGTCAATGCCTCACAATCCAGAAGTTAAATGTAATCAAATGGCCTTTGAGGAACTGGCCAAGCTACCTGCAGACATTCTGCTCCAGCTTGGTTACAGTAATCAAAAAGGGTCCATAGTTTGGTGTTCTGGCTCCTCAAAGACCATGTCAATGCTCTACACAGCCATCATCTGCTGCATTAATTTATGGACTTTCCATGTAAATTCCATTGCACATATTTACTAAGCAGTTTATTGCCTGTTCTCTGTACCGTAGTGAAGTCCATCCTAAGGAATGGGACATTTGGAAGTACACATCTGCTCTTAAGGTGGTACTAAGACTCAGTATTTGTGCACAACCACCTTGTATGAGAGAATATACTGGAACTATTCTTAGCTGCCAGAGGCAAGTGCTAGATGAAGGATGTGAATTTAAACTGAACCTGTTGCCCACTCTACATAAGAATGAAAATTCTGCCACTCCTAAGCTGCCTTCTGTTACCTCTCCTGTCTGTCCCAAACCACTTCCCCTTACCTTTCAGGCAAGGGACAGGATGCAATCCCGGACATGGGAGGTCACCACTTTTGGTTTTTCTTTGGTCTCAGTAAAAAAAAATTACACTTAAAGGTGCAAATGGCCTTTTTCTACAGAGAGTGGGGCATTTGTTATCTTGAACTAAAATTTGGGAAAAGCATTTATCCAGAAATGTGGTAAGGTTATAAGTGGCTGTTTCTGATAAAAAAATATTGCTTAGTGGCAGTTTCCCTTTTTAACCACTTGCCTACCAGGCACTTACAACCCCTTCCTGCCCAGGCCAATTTTCAGCTTTCAGCTCTGTCGCACTTTGAATGACAATTGTGACACTGTACCCAAACTAAAATGTTATCATTTTTTTTCACACAAATAGAGCTTTATTTTGGTGTTATTTAATCACTGCTGGGCTTTTATTTATATATTTTTTTTAAAAAAGACCAAAAATTTTGAAAAAAAAATGTTTTTTACTTTTTTTTTTCTCCGTCAGTAAATTTTGTAACTAATTTTTCGCCTTCGTTGATGTGCACTGATGAGGTGGCACTGATGAGGTGGCACTGATAATCTGAACTGGTGGGCATTGAGGTGGCACTGATGAGGTGGCACTGATGAGGTGGCACTGATAAGCTGAACTGGTGGGCATTGATGAGGTGGCACTTATGGGCACTGATGAGGTGGCACTGATGAGGAGGCTCTAATATGCCACACTTATGGGCACTGATAGGTGGCATTGATATTTAGCACTGTTGGGTGGCACTGATAGGCGGTACAGATGGGCACTGATGGGCATTGATGGGTGGCACTGATAGGTGACACTGATGGGCAGCACTGATAGGCGGCACTGATTGCCAACACTGACTGGCATCAATAATGGGCACTGATTGGTGGCACTTGTGGGCAGTGGTGGGTACTGATTACTGCCACTGGTGGGCACTGTATGCTGGCATTGGTGAGCACTGTTTTGTGACACTGTATTTATTTATTTATTGTAATCGGGGCACTGATGATCCGTGCCCTGATTACATCCCTAGATTTCCCCCTGTGAGGAGATGCTGCTGATCTGCTCTCCTCACACTCTGTGAGTGTGAGGCGAGGAGAGACGATTACCGGCATCTCCTTGTTTACATGTGACCGGCTGTGATTGGACACAGCCGATCACATGGTTAAAGAGGCATGGACGTGGCTCTTTACAGAGATCGAGTTCGCGCCGCGTCCTAGCAACATGGCGCGGCCACGATCAGCGTGTTGCGAGCCCCCACAAGAGCGGCCATTCTGGGACACCGTCATATGACGGCGGGGTGGGCAGCAAGCAGTTAAAAAGCTATAATTTCAAAATAGTAATACAGATGTTAACAACTGCATTTGATGATCGTATGTATTTTTTATCTTTGAAAACTCCAGATGATCCAAAAGAAAATGTTTTCATACTTTTATAAAGCATGGTCTAAGTTACTTCAACAAGGACAACGTTCTTTCCTGACCACTAAGGCTGGAATTACACTTTTCAGCCGCATTAAGCATTTGTGTTAACACAAGTTAATGTGCGTTGCATTATGGCAGCCCATTCATTTTATTAGGATGCTTAATGCACCAAAAAGGGTGCATGGAACATTTTCAACCGTTTTTTTAATATGAGTTGTGCTGCACTGCATATGCATTGAGAAGGTGTGCTGGGTCCATTTAGAATAAATAAAACTACGTTGCACCAACACTTATTGTTCACAATTGTTACTGCAGCATGGCAGTGTAAATTGGGCCCAAATGTACATTACTTTATCAGTATACTATTATAACTTTGTGTTTGTTGCGGTTGAAAACTAACAGTGTTTTAAAAAATTTTGCAGACGGCATGCCGAAAACCAAAGACCTCCACTGATCGCCACAGCTTGAGTCTGAATGATATCCGCTTGTACCAGAAAGACTTCTTACAAATTGCCAGCCTGTACCAAGAGACTGCCCAGAGCTATACTTTCGGTTGTGGTCACAACGCAGGTGACACAGGACTTTACTGCAATGGCTGTCTTGCTCAACAGTGCGTCAACATTCATGAGCCCCTTGTGGCCAAGAAAGTCAGCAAGTACTTTTCTTTGGACCTTACCCATGATGATGTCCCGGAGTTTGTGGTCTAAATTTCGAAGTTGACATACATGGATACATTTTACCGGCTTTAATGCCTGGTAATGCCAAAATGAGCAGACAAACTGCTTATAGCAGAAAGACTTCCTACAGATTGCCAATCTGTATCGGGTGATGGCCCAGGTCTTTACATTTGGATGCAGGACCTTATCTAAAGAGTTGACTTGGCCAACAGCATGACAACATCCACAAGGCAATTGTGGTCAAGAAAGGCAGTGAGTCCTTTTTGGTTGAACCATACCTAGGATGATACCCCAAAGTTTGTGGTGTACTCTCAGTAAGATGGATATGGATGCCTTTGTAAGTGGAAAACGTAGGAATTCTACAGATTGCTGGCCTGTATCGGGGAAATGGCCAAGATCCTTACAACTAATGGTAGTCATGATGCAAGTGATAGGGAATTTATCATGACAACTGTCTTGGCCTCACAGTATATCGGCATCCTTGAGGCCAGGACAGCCAGCATAGTCTTTTTCTCTTATTCATGGCTATGCCCTGCAGATTGTGATGTAATCTTAAACTATTCCTATATATATAGACATATTTCACAGGCCTGGATGCCTGTGTAAGCCAAAGTAAGTGGAATGAATTTGCCCTTTTCTTGAGCTCCTTGTGGCAAGGGAAAACAACAAGAACTCTTCAGACTGTACCCAATCCAGTGTCCCAGAGTTAACACCTTAAAGCTTAACTCCAGATGAACGATTCAATTAGATAAAATGCACACGGTATATGGGAGTTGTGTTACCTCTCAAAGATTTGTATTTAGTGTCTATCCAGTTCTATCATTTTACATTCTGTCTAGCAGGGCAGGAGACCTGATTTTTCTTTTCTGCAGTTAAGTAATGCAGATAAAAAAAATATAATTTATTGAAAACAGAGCTGCATTGATTTGTGTTATTTGATATCTTCCTGGAGTTCAGCCTTAAGCTCAAGTATGCAATATATGGAAGTATTTCACAGGCCTGGATGCCTGTGGAAACAGAAATATGAGGAAACCTTCCTCCAGATCACCAGCCTGTACCAGGAGGCCACCAAGATCTGCGGCCGCAGTCACTTTAATGAAACTGTCTTTCCCAGCCACCTATTAGTATCACCATGGCCAAACAAGATGGCTTTGATTCACAGGCCTGGATGCCTACACACTCCCAACACTATGTCTTCTTACGAATGGATTTAAAAATGCCATTAGACATCACATCACGTTCATAATGTAAAACTGTGTGCACCAAAACTGACAAGTTTCTGGCTATATATCTGTATTTGAACAAATAAGGTACTTTTTATGTATGGAAAACACATTAATGAGCATTAATTTTTCAAAAATGACAAATAATTGGGTGGGTGAGCATTATGGTTTGAAAATGGTCTGCAAAATAACTTTAAAAATGTTCTTCTACAAAGTGGCATATCTAGAGAATGTTTCCTTGTAAAGAATTGGAGGAAGTGGGGGGAAAAGACCTAAGGGGTGAAAACTGTCTGATCTAGAAAGGTGACAAAAATATATGTATACATAGGCAACAGTTTGGAGGGCTTTTATATGAAATGATGGCCCTAACTATCACACTATATGACCAACATTTTGTGCATACCTGACCATCACACTTAACTGTAAGGCTAAAAGTATGTGGTCATGTCTCCAAATTGAGTTTGGGTGTTTCCAGTGAAGGATACCATTAATGCTACAACACACAGACATTTTAGACAATTGTGCGCTTCCAACCTTGTTACAACAGTTTCTGTTCCAGCATGACTGTGCGCCTGCACACAAAGCCAGCTCCATAAAGACATGGTTTGGTGGCCTACATGATAGTCTTGACCCGAACACATTCCTACAGACATGCTTCAAAATCTTGTGGACAGCCTTCCAAGAAGAGTGGGGGATATTATAGCTGCAAAGGGATTGACGACTCCATAGTGATTCCCATGGTTTGGAATAGGATGTCTAACAAGCTCATATAGGTTTGCCAGTCAGGTGTTCACAAACTGTTGGCCATATAGTGTACATTCTATAAAATGGTGGGGGGGGGGGTTGCTTGTCTTGCCCATGACTACTTATCAGACATATTTCCCAGCCTTTACTGGAAAGCCATCAAATGCAAAGTGTTGGGCTGCTAGAGAAGCACATTCATTTTCTTAACTTCAGTTTTCCAAAATACCATTGACTTTAAAAGCCAGCTCCATATAAAACTACAAATATGTCAATGTAGCTTGGTTGGGGGTAAGCTGAATCATGTGGTGGTACGTTGTATGTCTCAGGAAATCTACTGCAAAGAAATCCCCACCAGAATTTCCACTTCTGCCCAACCACTGCTTATGTTACAAAGAGGATATGTTTATGTTACAAAGATAATCACAGATTCTTCACAATACAGAAATGGAGCTGTTGGTTATAAACTTGTAGGATAGGACAGACGCTCAAATTAATGGGGGACCTCTGCAATAAAGTGTGTGTGGGAGATATAAAAAAAAAAAATGCAATGTTTTTGGGTTGAGTTGACCGTAAAGTATATAACTAAAGGCCAAATGTTCTTTTTTAGTTCTGGATATAGTGGAAAGGGATTAAACACATGTCCAGTTATTTAGTGCAGTCTGTATCCCCATTAGGGAGAGGGAGATTCGCCCTCTCCATTTGTCCTGGTTACTGTTATCACTGAATGTGGAATCGATAGAAACCCCAAATTTTGGGTTGTCACTAGAACAGGGATAGAGGGGAAATCTTCCAATGGAGTCACTAGCTCTGTTGATAACCTGGGCTTCTCTCATTTTTGAGGGATTTCCTCTCACTTCCATTTGTGACTTTGGGACAGGAAGTGAAGGGAAGTCTTCTCAATCAGACACAGGTGACAAAAAAAAAACACTGTCAGGTGTTATAACTCTCCCTTACCCTCTCAGCTTGCAAATTGAATGTATGTTTGTATAACAGGTGAGCCGTGGTCAGTTAGTTATGAGTCTTTGTAACTGGTGTCTTGTTAGGTTTAAAATGGCAAAGTTCTTTAACACATAGAAAAGGGGCAGCATGCAATCCCGTTTTAAAGCGGCACTTTACCCATAACAGTTCCACATTATTAATTATGCTACCAAAATTAGTGTGAGCTGTAAATTGCCTCCGGCATGTCTCCTGTTTCTTCTTGTTGGAAGCTGTCATTTTGCTGAAGCCCAGTGCCCCTGAAAAGCCATAAATCTTTAGGCTGTCAGATGTGAGCATATGCAGAGCAGGGTGAGGCATTGTATTACTGGATTTTAAACAGTATAGACACTTATTTTTGTTTTCCATAGCTATACCTGCAAAAGCGGCCAGCCTGAAGAGGAGCTGGGGGGGGGGGGGGTGCTGCAGGTAACAGGGGCAATCATTCTTTTAGACAACACTAGGAGTTTTTTTTTTTCTCTCCCTTTCTACCAATTTAATTTTTTCACTATGCAAAATGACAATGTCATACCCCATACAAATTGTGCCAAGAATTGTTGCACATGTTTTTAGTCTGTTTTTTCTACCCTGGAAATGCATTGCAAGCAGTTCCACAAATTCATGAAATGCGTTTTCAGTGAGCATAAAGGTGAAGCAAATATTCTTAAAGAGCAACCCTATCTTTTTTTTTATGTTTTATGTTCCTCTTATAAAAAAACATTGAAACATATATGTCCAGGACAGACCCAGAATAATTGAAGGGAGCTTCTGTAACCCTCAACAGCCATTTAAAGCCCATTATACCCTTAAGAACTACCACAAATGTTGTCAACCTCATCGCCTCATTGACTTCAATGTACTTAGCCTAAACGGTGAAATTTTGCAGATCTCACTCAAATGTGGAAAAAACGAAAATAATGAAGCCAGTTAAGGGCTGTGTGTGGCACATGTTTTGGCCCAAGATAGTTGAAGGGAGCAAGCTCTGTAACCCTCAGGAGCCATTTAAAGCCCATTACACACCAGAAATGTTGTCTTCCTTATCGATTTCAATGCATTTTGCCTAAACAGTGACATTTTGCCAATATCCCTCAGATTTGAATGAAATTTCAGAGAAATGTTGTCGGAAACCTTTGTGTTCTTCATATGTTCCTTGGGAGGATATACTAGAGCAGTGCTTCCCAACCTCAGTGCTCAAGTACCCCCAGTAGGTCTTGTTTTCAGGATTTCCTTTACCTTGCCGAAGTGCTTCAAGTCAATGGCTTGATGTTTATTCATTCCCAAAACATGACCTGTTGGGGGTACTTAAAGAAACCCCATTCATGAAAGTTTTTGAACTAAGCACATATATCTGTAGTGTTTTCTCATCTCTCTCGGAAGCTCTAAGTGTCGTTTTTCTCTGGTGCTTTGTTCCTCTCTTATCAACATTAGTCACTTCTGACAAGTTTTTTCGACACACAAGATAACATGAGCTAAAAATTTGTGTCGGGGAGGGAGCTTAGAGGGGGATAAGCATGGAGCTTGTCTATTCAGAATACAGCTCTGCATGTTCCTTTGTTCCTCTGCCTATGTGGAGGGGGTATGTGTCCCTTTCCTCCAATCAGCTCATACACAGTATAAGCCCAGTATCCCCACCCACCGCTATGCACTGCCGAAAGATGAATAAAGATTTTTAACATGATCTGCACTTTTCAAAGGGTGTAGAAAGGGGAAGACCTGCTGTCATAGGTAAAACTTATGTAGTGGGATTTGTTTAATCTCTGTGTATCATCTGAGGATATTCACTTCACTGGGTATATGTGAGGGTTTACAACCACTTTAAGGACTGAGGTTGGGAATCGCGGTACTAGAAGGTGCTTAGTTTGAAGTGGAGTTGCTCTTTAAGTGATGAAAATACATATTTACACAGCTGTCATTCCAGACACTTAGGATGGAAAAGTTGACCTCTTACCCAATGTATATACAATATAAAGAAACTGTTTTATTCAGTTTGGTGGGCCAGATTTATGTAGTATATTTGTGTATATATCTATGGGTCTTATAGACCTGTATATTTTATTGACCTATTTTACTATTTTAAATGAGGCTAATGGAACAAGTAAAATGGCTGTGTTACAAGCCTCTGAAAGTAGGAAGCCATTCCCTAATTCAAAATTCACATATTTAGGGGGATATATAAAAAAAATTGCAGAGCTATTCATCATGTGAAACTGCATGTACATTTGTTCTATGCAAATCCGGCAAAATCAAATGTTACTACTAAGCTATTTTTCTCTTTTAGATTAGATGTTGTTCTTCATACAGAATACACTGAATCAGGCAAATTCTGCATTATGGCCACTAGACAGAGCTGACAATCATAGCAAATAAGTATCTTTAGCGCCATCTAGTGACCATAATGTGGTATTTTTCTGATTTACTGTATTCTTGTGAATAAAGAACATCCAACCTGGAGAGGAAATGGCTTTGTAACATTCAGTTTTGCCAGCATATGCGTAGAACAAAGTTTTGCAAGATGAATAGCTCTGCTATTATTATTTTTTATAAATAAACCCCTGTAGTGTAGACCAGCAAAGCTTAATCTGCCACTGTGTGGCTATGTGGACATCCCTCAAAATAGAGTCAGAAAAAAAAGATTTGACCAGCTTGGTGTGGAGGAACTGACCTCAACTATCCTAAACACCTTTGGGATGAATTGGATTGTGAGCCAAATCTTCTCATCTAACATCAGACCTCACAAATGTTCTTTGGGCTGCATGGGCACTTTCATAGACACACTTGAAAATCTTCTGGACAGCCGTCCCAGAAGAATGGACGCTGCTATACCCACAAGGGGGGGGGGGGGGGTTCAACTCCATGTTAATGCCAATGGTTTTGGAACAGGATGCCTATTAAAGTGGAACTTCAGTAATTTTTCCTCTTTCCATCAATTAAATCCTTGCCCTTGTTGTTTTAACTTTGGATAGTAAAATATTTTTTTTCTGCCAGTAAATACCTTATACAACCCACTTCCTGTTTCTTGTCTGGTCATTTAGCCTAGGCTTATGATATCATGCACAGCTCTTTCTCTCACTCTTGTGAATTTGCCAGGAAGGGAGGAGGGATGAATCATAAGAGGGCTAATGAGAGCTGCAGAGCTGGAGGTGTGCCTCTGTGTGTCTGTGTAAATCCAGGAAGTGAACAGACAGCAGCTTCAGCTGTCCACAGTTAAAGTGGCTGCAGCCAGACTTAGTGGAGGGAGATTTCTGTAGCATGTTTGGCAAGTACAGAAGCAGAGTATATATAAAATAATATGCAAAGTGGTTGGAGGGAAGCATCAGAATGGCAAAGATGTTTTATTACAAATTATGTGAACAGACTGCAGTTCCTCTTTAAGCTTATATAGGTATGATGATCAGGTGTCCACAAACGTATTGCCCATATAGTGTATTAAGCAACCCTTCACAGAAATTAGAATGTGAGACCAGGAACAGCAGTTTTTTTTTTTATTGGAGGCCTAATCACACATGTGTGATGCACTTGCAGTAGGGGGAGGAGTTATGCTGACAATCCAGTAGTCTGTCTTCAAAATTTTGCGTTTTAAATTTTATTAAAGGCTTATATAAGGTAATTTTCATTATAAGATGTCTGGGGGAGGGAGGGCAAACACCTAAAACAGCCAGCCTTGGTTGCTAGGATGCTGGTTGCTTGCCCGCACAGTGTCATTGCTTGCTAGAATGCTGGCAGTTGGTTCTCACAGCTTCATTGGTTGCTATGACGCTGGCATCTGGTGCTCACAGCTTCATTGGTTGCTAGGATGCTGGCAGCTGGTGCTCACAGCTTCATTGGTTGCTATGACACTGGCATCTGGTGCTCACAGCTTCATTGGTTGCTAGGATGCTGGCAGCTGGTGCTCACAGCTTTATTGGTTGCTAGGATGCTGGCAGCTGGTGCTCACAGCTTTATTGGTTGCTAGGATGTAGGCGCTTGGCAGCTGTCTGCACCATAACATCTAAAGACTCAGTTCATACTGGGGGCTAAACATACATAGGGCATGCAAATTAACTTGGAGTGTCCAGTATGGAGACTTCGGCCTCAGTGCCACCCACCACCCTGGTAGTTCCCCTATTGGCCGCATAGGGGGTCCGGCCCTGTGTGCGGGTGAAAATGACATATAGGGGAAAAAAGATCTGCAGAAAAACAAATGCTTGTCTGTGCAACTTAATTTCAAGATGGTGTGGCTCCTGTGCGTACAGCAAGTGCCTCTGGTATGAATAGTCTGGAGTGCAAAAGCTTGACGGGTAATGTTTAGTTAACCCATACCAGAGCAAAACCACTCCTGCCCATGTGCCCAGTGTGTCACGTTCCTCTGCACTTGCTATGAGACTTGGTTATGTCAGTTTGGAATCATAGGCTACCCATGCAATTTGGATTTGGAATCATAGGCTACCCATGCAATTTGGATTTGGAATCATAGGCTACCCATGCTATTTGGATTTGGAATCATAAGCTACCCATGCAATTTGGTGTAATCGTCAGACTTTTCTTATGTGTGCTAACATGAAAAAAATCTTAAAGTATTTTACAGTGCTGTTGGTTGCATCACATTGATTTTTTGGAAATAGACCCCTTAAGCCTCGTACAAACTATGAGAATATCGGATGAATGATCGTCTGTTTTTTTTTTTTTTTTGCATGCTTATCTCAAATGGAAAATACTTACTAAAGTTAGGAAAATTCTTGTGCGACAGAATACAGCTTCGGATGTAATGTAATATTTTGTATCGTAATGTATTCTTTTGTTTCTGAATGTTTGCAGTCTTGGTCACTGCAATTTTTTTTTTTTTTTGGACAAATACTGTACTGATTAAACGAAAATCATTTGTTCTGGTATTGTAGCAGAAATGTTTTTGTGCATGTCCCTTTTGGATAATTTCACATGAACTGTCCTGATCGGCTTTTGAAAGCTGTGTACTAACGTTCAGATGACCGTACGATCGCTTTGAATTCGGTATTTTTGGTCCAATTTTTTGATAGTATGTACGAGGCTTAGCCCCGGTTCACACAGGACGACCAGTACACGACTGCCACGGCGACTTGCAAAACGACTTCTGTATAGAAGTCTATGCAAGTCGCCCCAAGTCGCCCCCAAAGTAGTACAGGAACCTTTTTCTAAGTTGGAGCGACTTGCGTCGCTCCTATTAGAACGGTTCCATTGTACAGAACGGGAGGCGACTTGTCAGGCGGCTAGGTCGCCTGACAAGTCGCCCCTGGAGTTCACATGGCCGGTTTTGCAAATAAAATAATTAAAATAAATAAACAAATTTATTAAAATCTTACCCTACAGACCGCTGCTACTCCTGTAACCCTTCCCTCAACTTGAAGTTCATAGAGGAGCAATTTTAAACATTGCTCTTCCAAAATCAAAAACTATGCAAAGTATCCATCTGTAAATATTAAAAATAGTTTCCTCTAGGTAACCCAGCTTTCCAATATGCGTTTATTTTTTTCTTGCTGGAGCTGCCCCGTAATAGTTCTGGGACATAGTAAAAGAAGCCCGGGGGACACCCGGAGAGGTGGGTGACATTCCGCAGAGCTGGGGTCAGACAGGTGCACTCATTCCACATACACCCTGAAGCCGATCGAGCTTCACAGCTGTTGCCGGTCCCTGTAACTTATTATATATGTGACAGACGTATTTACTGCAACACAATGGGGACCTCTGCCAAGCCTTTGTGATTTTGTCACAGAGCTGTCATTTCTCCCATGACTTCAGGAAAATAACCAAACCGAACGCGTAAAATCTAGTGCGCCGTATCTCTTTGTTCCCTTGTCTTTGTTAGCCTATAGATAACAAAGTCCACATGACTGTTTCAATAATTCATCACTTAGAGCTCACATATACTGTCAATAAATCCCTCAACCTTGCATTATTTACAGAGCTACATTGTTAAAAGCCAATTTACACAAAAGACTTATTTTTATGAACTTTCATAGGTAACAATGTAACAGTTTTTTAGGAATTTAGAATGTTGTGCTTCTAAAATGAAGGTGGTGCAAAAGGGGAACTGTATTGGGTCTATTTCTAAAACATTTGTTGCATGAATTTCACAAGCAGTCGCCCAGCCATTATGAAGTCTCACTGTGTATTTTGCTTAATGGGTTGATTTCTTATGCTCATCGTCTCTGGCTAGTAGCCATAATGTTTTTTTGTTTTTTTTTTTCACCTCAGTCAGGAAAATATCACATTATGGCCACTAGATGGAGCTGAAGATCAACATATTAAAGTGGAACTCCTGCTCCCATTTTGGTCACATGATCGCCTGTATCAGTGAGCAGTGGCTGCAGGGGAGAGGAGGAGTGCTCAATAACGGCTGCTAAAGTCTGGAATGGTGCTGCCACCTGTAGGCTCCCATGTCCCAGAATTTGTCCACCTCCCCCTCATTTTCTCTGCAGCTACCAGGAGGGGCTGCAGCTGCAGATCACATGACTGGTCCAGAGTAAGCTGTAAATAGGTAATAGGGGTGAGCTCAGGCGTGTTCGCAAGTCCACGAGCTTGCGCCCGCCAGGAAGCTGACACTCCGCAGCGCTAATCACAGACAGTGAGACATTTCCTGATCCACGGCTGCACAGATCAGGAAATGTCTCACTACCTGTGATTAGCGCTGCGGAGTGTCAGCTTCCTGGCGGGCGCAAGCACGTGGACTTGCCAACACGCCTGAGCTCATCCTTAGTAAGTTTACAATTTTGAAAAAAAAAATAGGAAAAGGTGTGGCGCTATCTCATGTGATAATTATAAAACAATTTGATTGTTCAACATATGTGATACATTCATATAAACCAACCAATAATAACGTTCAGTAGAAATCAATGAAAAAAAAATCTATATGTAATAGTCCAAAACAAAATTCCTCAATAAATCTTCACAGAAAAGTCCATTCACCATGATCCAAAGGAAAGTGCAGAAACAAATAAATCCTTCAGATAGTGCTCCACCACAAACCGTGCGTGAGGAATACAAACTCACCAGAACTTTAAAATGAATTATGCCTTGTAGCAATATTGGATTCTTTCAACTAGCAGCATATATGGAAACGATAACTTTAAGCCACAAAGTGTCTCCTTTTGCAATGGTCAAACATAAAGGGTCGGGAGAAACATGTAGTGGTGCCCCCGTAGGGGCTGCTGAAAGTTGTGGTCCACCTGTCACCCTGTCCAGCCCGGCATTCACTTCCCTATCACCTTGGAGACAATGAACAGTTTATGTGTTTTGTTTTTGTTATTTTATTGAGGGATTTGAACTTGGATAGGGATAGGAATATATGGGATGCCCAGTAGAATTATAGAACAGTCAATTTGGGACAGAACTATGTACACTCCTTGTACACGACATTCCCTCAAACTCCTCCTGCACAACACTTGCTTGCAGACTATCACTCCCTCTCTCCTGCACAACACTTGACTCCAGGCATAGCTATCACATGGTTAGGCCCAATACTGACTCAGTCAGGCCCTAGAAGTTGCCATTTATAGGCAGGGACTGTGGGTCCTTTTTTTAGTGTAGAAAAAGTATAATAGAAAGTCCTTTTTAGTGCTAGCTGTCCTATGGTGGACTACTGCTCCCAGCAATCCCTCTTCAGGCCCTGCCAGCCCTCCAGGCTGCAGCTGCCCAACTCCATTGCCTGCGACATTGCATATATAGCTCCCAACTGTTACTGATTTGGAGGGACTGTCCCTGATTTGGAGCAATGTCTCTCTGTCCCTCATTCTTCCTCATTTGTCCCTCATTTTGGTCTGATCTATATAGATGTATATAAAATGTCATTTTTATCTATCAAAAAGTGTTTTCCAGCACTAAACCTTTCACCTGATTTCTAAATTGCTGCATTTGTAAATTCCAAAAGCAAATATAAAGGAATAGTAGTGGTAAAAAAAGCACTTGTGGGTTTAAATAATCTTTTTTTTTTTTTTGTACAATTCTCCTTTAAGGGGGCGTGGCCAGGGGTGTGTCCTATGCCTGTATACTTTTGCTGATAGGTGTCCCTCATTCCCATCTCAAAAAGTTGGGAGGTATGTCCATACCCAGCTCTGACTGTTGCTTTTCAGTCCTCTCTGGCATGCCTATCCAGTACTCCCAATAGCACATGTCACTCACCAGCCCTCCCGGCTGCACACGCACATCGGTGGTTCCCTTCTGAAGACAGCACTAGCTCCTGCTGTCCTCTCTGACTCCTCTCTGTGCCTCCTGTCCAGATCCTTCCTGTGGTCTTGAAGAGATCCTTCCTGCACCCGAGTCCCAGGCCCAAGGTCACCCCCCCCCCCCCAGAATGGGGAGCACCCTCAAAGGCCCTGACAGCCTAGTGCTCCATCCTCAGTTCTTCCATCTGACAACTCCTCCCCAGCTGGGCTGACCCTAGGTATACCAAGGAGGCCTGCCCCTTGCCAATCCTAGTTGGGGATTGGCCAGGGCTCCCTGAGACATCTCAGACAGCTCTACCTCTAATCCCCTCCTCTCTTCTAGAATCCTCTAGAAGCCAGAGGGAGGTAACTGAAAGATAATGCTATCTGAGAGTCGCCAGCCTATTTGGAGCCACTCCCAGCCCACACAGATCAAAATAAACAGGCCTAGGCCTGTCTAAATTTACCTGCTCTCACAAAAAATCCTAACTCTAGCACCTACCTACGTAGAGGGTGCTACAAACATATTGAGAATCATAGCACAATATATTTATTGCAGATAGGTAAAAACAGGTAAGTAAAACAATGCACAGTTACATTGGGAACTGCTGTAAGTCAGCACCAACATGTACAGTTTTGGGTAAATGTGCTCGCCATCTCACCAAGACGCGGCATGCATTCCAAAGCACAGGAGATGGGAGCCAAGAAACCGGATGTGACGTCAGTAAAGGGTGGACACGCAGCCTCTATGTATTTCGTGTTCAACATGTCATCAGGCTGCAGTTCGCCCTTTACTGACGTCACATCCGGTTTCTTGGCTCCCATCTCCCGTGCTTTGGGACGCACGCCACGTCTTGCGAGACGGCGAGCGCGTTGGTGCTGACTTACAGCACTCCTCAATGTAAGTGTGCATTGTTTTACTTACCTGTTTTTACCTATCTGCATTCATAACATTCATATCTGTGTAACTTCAAGTCGCAGCGACTTCGAAGTAGTTCCTGCACTACTTTGGTCTGACTTTGATGCGACTTGAGGTCCATAGACCTCAAGATTACATAGGCATTGCTTCAAGATGTATGAAAGTTGTGGCAAAATTGCACCGAAAATCGTGCGACTTTCAGGTCACACAAGTGTTAAAGGGCCCTTACACAGATTAGTCAGTATAGGTAGGGTGGGGGGGGGGACATTTTTGAACATGTGTTAGGCAGGAACTCGACTTCATGCATATTATGGTCAGAATTCACGATGGTTCGGCGAATGCTTGTGACATTGTGTCAATGTTATAAACAGACCCCTGTGTGTCCATGTTGACTTTGTAGTACTTCATATTCCCATCGCACATGTTCCTGGTATAAGCTCTCAAGGTTTGGGTGCTGCAGCAACAACCAGCTAGATACTGGTTCAAGTCACCGTAGATATTTGCCAGCACACCAAGGATCTGCACAAAGTGGCATCCAAACGGGTAGTTTATTGCATGATCACAACACAATAAAGGTGCAATGTTTCGGAGTCACGCAGGACCCCTTCGTCGG
Source organism: Aquarana catesbeiana (assembly GCF_042186555.1). Taxonomy (NCBI): domain Eukaryota; kingdom Metazoa; phylum Chordata; class Amphibia; order Anura; family Ranidae; genus Aquarana; species Aquarana catesbeiana. The sequence goes on from NC_133336.1 coordinate 47,730,238, forward strand.
GTATGTGATGATCACATGCCTGACGAAGAGGTCCTGCGTGACTCCGTAACGTTGCACCTTTCTTGTGTTGTGATCATGCAATAAACTACCCGTTTGGACGCCATTTTGTGCCGATCCTTGGTGTGCTGGCAAATATCTACGTCATGTTAACTTTGTGTCTATTATTTCATTGGAAGAACACTAACCATGGTTAAAGCTTTGGCTTATTTTAGCCTAAAATGGCAGCTAACCAAAAGAGCACAAGTTCACAAACGTTATATTTCCTGTGCTGGTATGGGTACTCCTTCATACATCGTAAATTATTTCAAAAGTGGTGCAATATTACATTTTCTTTTTGTTTTGTTTTAGGTTTCTTGTTCCTGTAACACAGCCTTCAATTTTGCATTGTTTAAGAATGTGAAAACGATATTTCTTTGTACAGTGCCAATAATTACCAAAATTCTGCCTCTTGTACAGGACCAGCCCATCCATTTTGCAACCTTAATACCTAAGATTTGCTTATGTCCTTTCTGCTGGGGGAGGCATTAAAGTTCTCCTAACTAGCTGGCTCTGTCTGAAAATCAGCTTTCCAGGGTAATGAGGTGCTTGAACTGTGTACAAGTTTATTTTATCCAAAATAACTCGCCAAATCAACAATATCGAATTCTGGTATGGCCATAGGTTTGCCCAAACATGGTGGACTATTCAACCCCAAACTAATTTTTAAGCAAATGGAATCTGTACTGACACTTTAATTATTATTATTATTTTTTTTATATCAAAATGCATTTTTTTTTAATATCTCCTTTAAAAAAAAAAAAAAAAAAAAAGACTTTAGAACTGTGCTCCTCCTGATCTACATACATGTTGCGCTTTTGCCCCATAAAACATAGAAGTTCACATATACTCGTGCGGGCCACACATGGGTCAAATTCCAAACTCATTTTCTTTCAAATATCAGAAAGGTAACGCGTTTTGTGATCCGATGGTGCCACCATTAATTTCGAAACTCGACCAACCAAGCCTTCAATTTTACCTTGTGTTGCTAAAAAATATAATTTTTGTGGCCGGAATCTTCTTTTCTTTCCAGGTCACAGCTCATGTGCATTTCTTTTTCAATGATATTTCTCGCACGATTCTCCCATCATTGATGAGAAATTAGTTTGTTTTTAAAAAAAATTTCCAACACGCCCGATCACTCAAATTCGATGGCCACACAAAAATCAGCCGTTGCTGCAACGCACTAATGGTGCCAAATTCGAAATAAAACTTTTAGTTACAATTTTCAAAGAAAGTTCTTTTGGGATTCGACTCATGTATGGTGCCATACGTAAAGACGTTTGAGCAACCTTTTTGGTTTTAGAGGTTCAGCTAATAGCTGCTGAAAAATATGACTAAATATAAAATATTTAATTTTTACAACTTAAAGATAAATAAAAAAAAAATGCCAATTTTTAAAATATTTTCTAAAGAAAAAAATAAAATAAAAATTCACCAGAATTCCTTTAAGGAATGTATAGTTTTTGGGTTTTTTTTTGCCAATATCTGCTTGCTCTGGTTGACGAACAAGTACCTGTTTTTGTTTTTGATTTTCTTATAAAGTGCATTCACTTTGTAACAGGAAATTGATGCTTTTTATGTAAAGTGTACAGCCAATTTTTTAAAGCTAAAAATTCCAATACAATTCCTTTCCTTAATAAATAAAATAAAAATATTTTTATTGACTGCATAGTATTTTATAACAATTGACCATATTTTGATACTTTCTTGCATTCTTTTTTGTTAAAAGAAATATTTTTATAATCTGGTTCTTATTAATAAAACTGACTTCTCAAAATGTGTACGGTATAATCAGTGTTACTGCAGTATGGGGAAAGTGAATTGAGAGAAAAAGGTGTGTGTGCATGTATGTAAATAGATCATTGTTTAACTCCATATCCGCTGCTTTGTACAAGCTGTTAAACTTGTATTCTTGAATGTAATTTTTTATTATTATTATTTTTTTTTTTTTTTGTAAAAGCGTGACTTGATTTTGCATAATAAATGACATTTTTAAAGGGAACAGACTTGTCTGGTTTGCGTAATACAGACTTTGTTTAATTTTTTATTTTTTTTCTGGCTAATGTGAAGTAAGCTGGTTTCATGTTGCAACCTAATGGAGTCTACATTTGCAAAGCAATGTCACTTACAAAAACAGTCAGTTTCGAAGTGAAAAAAAAAATGTTCAAAAAATGTTGCTGCATTATACACAATGCAAAATAAAAGCTATTTGCCTTTTCAGTAATGAAGGTCATCCCAGCACTGGAGAATCACATATTTTTTCACGCTTTATCCCAATTCATTTCTTAGTTAAAGCTGTAATAAACCCAAAACCAAAAATGTAATATATTGCAACTTACCAATCATTAGATGTGGTGGCTGCATTCGTTTTTAATTTTTTTTTAGTCCCCCCTCTGTTTTCACCTGGTGATCTGGCCAGTAACACACCTCCTGTATAATGCAGCGTACACACGGTCGGACTTTTCGACCGGACTTGTCCGTCGGACCAAATCCGGCGGACAATCCGATCGTGTGTGGGCTTCAGCGGACTTTTCCAGTCGCAAATCTGGCGGACTTTAGATTTGGAACATGCTTCAAATCTTTACGTCGTAACTCCGCCGGACCCAGAAATCCGCTCGTCTGTATGCTAGTCCGACAGACAAAAAACGACGCTAGGGCAGCTATTGGCTACTGGCTATCAACTTCCTTATTTTAGTCCGGTGTACGTCATCACATATGAATCTGTCAGACTTTGGTGTGATCGTGTGTAGGCAAGTCCGTTGGTTAAAAAGTCCGTCAGAAGTCCGTCAAAAGTCCGTCGAAAGTTCGCTGGAAAGTCTGTCGGACCAGTACGGTCAAAGTCTGACCGTGTGTATGTGGCATTAGTGTCCCCACTCTGGATGAAGGAGCACAGGGGGCACATTTGGACAGTAGTATCGTCAGTCTGGAGGGAGGGAAGTGTTAGTAGTACTAGCAGATTAACCACTTGCCTTCTCGAAGATTTACCTCCCTTCATGACCAGGCCATTTTTTGCCATACGGCACTTCATTACTTTAACTGACAATTGCACGATCGTACGATGCTGTACCCAAAAAAAATGTATGTCCTTTTTTTTTCCCACAAATAGAGCTTTCTTTTGGTGGTATTTGATTACAACTGTGGTTTTTATTTTTTTGTGCAATTAAAAAAAAAAAAAAAAAAAACAATTTTGAAAAAACAAAAAAAAACATTTTATTTTCTGCTATAAAACACCTCCAATGAAAAAATCTAATTTCTTCATCCATTTAGGCTAACAAGTATTCTGCTACATATTATTTTTGGTTAAAAAAAAAATCCCAATAAGCGTATATTGATTGGTTTGCTTTTTTTTTTGTTTTTTACTGGTGGCGATCAGTGATTTATAGCGAGACTGCAATATCACAGCGGATATTCTGACACTTGTTAGCGGACCAGTGTTTTCTCACTGTGGGGGAGGTGCTTTTACTAGGGGAAGGCATTGATCCATGTTCCCGCTTAGCAGAGACACAGGATCAATGCCTTTCCTACTCACAGAACAACAATCTACCTTGTTTACATAGGCAGATCACCGTTCTGGCTCTCTGCCTAATGATTGGCAGGTACCGGGGGGACATTGTGTCCATGGTACCCGCAGATCAGCTCCTGCTGTGTCTAAACACAGGGGGAGCGGGTCACTTGTGGTGCGCATGCGTGCCCCAGAACCGGAAGTGTCAAGTCATGTACTAGGTACGTGATCCGGCGCAGAGTGGCCACCCTGCCGCAGTATATGTGCAGTGGGCGGTCGTAAAATGTTTAAGGTACACTAACAAATTAAATCCAAATTCCAGCTAAAAGTTTTTAAGCAGTTTTGTTTCTTTTGGCATAAAGGTTTTACATAAATTAAAAGAGCTGACCATTGTAAGCACCCCTGTCAGTGGTAAATGGTTTCTCTCAACCCTGTACCTGCTACATCTGCAGGCGAGCTTGTTCTTTTGTTAAAAAAAATAGCAAAACAAAACAAAAGTAATAAACATATACAATTACTACACAAGCCATGTTGTGATTTTAATGTTAATAATTTCCTTTTTTCAATCTGCAGCTGCTGTATTTTCTGTAAAATTCAAAGCAATATGGCAACCTGGAGGCGTTCTGTACACCATTTGTGCACAGAATGCCACCAAAAAGTAATTTTCTGCTTGTGTGATTGGCTCACTGGTTTTCCTAGAAATCTTTACTAAGATACAAGTCAAATTTAGGGATCCTCTGCAACATGAATTTCAGTTTTGCTGAGATACTCTCCAAAGGGTAACTTCTTCTAAAGTGATGCAGACACGGCAACCTTTCTCATTAACACACTGACAGTGCACCAGGTGATTATAATGAACCAGATCCTCCCACGTCCATGGACGTCCTCCCAGAACTAGACAACCACGCTGTAGCCGCCTTTTGGCTATAGCGCAGTACTAATGTAGTTAATGCATAGAATGCATTAAGGTAAACAACCTTCTGCCTTTAGAACCAACATGGAGGTGGCAGTATTGCCTCCTCGGCACTTGCAAACCACTGCTATACTGTCCTCGGAAAAGCAATTCAAAGCGGATCACTTTTCAGAGACTGCCGAAAAACTAAGATCCCCCACCTTTTGATCTGCTGATTCTTCTTCCTGCTGTGTTTACAATCATTCAATCCATTCACAATGGAGGAAGGAGAGCTTTAGAGCCCTTTCACACTATTGTGCATAAAAATGCTATATGCGGTTTACAAAAATACATAGCCCATTTTATCATGTTTTTAATCCACAGCGCATTTATCGGTTTTAATGCATTTTTGACGCATTTTGTGGATATTTTTACATCACTGACATTCCTGACTCTCAGCCATGGGCGATCGCAGGTAGGGGCAAGGGGGGGCCTCCCCCCCAGAATCGTCAAGAAGGTGTTGCAGATGCCAACTGCAGTGTCTGCCGTGGCCGGCGCTGACTTTTTCAGAGTCAGCCGGCTGCTCTCTGTCCTGACACATCTGAAGTCCCTCCCTCACCCCCGGCCCGATCATCGGATGAGATATCTCGGCCATTCCGCCGCTCCTCTTCAGTGATTGGCTGCCTGCCTGTGTATGTGTTGTGTAGATCCGGCCGGCGCCACCCACTCAGCAGTCAGTGGCCGAGCCGCTGAGTGATACGCTGCCAGTGCCTACTCATCATCACATCACAGGAAATCCTAACCTGAAGTGAGTGGCATATACAGTTGCAAGCAACAGAAGAAGAACCACAGGTAACAGCAGTTAGGAGGAGCATTTTGATTAATATATTGCTGGAAAGTTGGACAGCTATTATTGGAAAGATATGTCTGTGTATGTTAAGAGATAATCCATCTTCTTTACTTTGTATAGGTTTTCATCAAGATCAAAATATGGCCACAACAAATGTTTTGCAATACATTGCAATATAAAAAGATGTACATTCTCTAGGCTATATATGTATATGGGCATGGACTGGGGGTATGCCTGAAGCTGAAGTATCTCTTATATAACACGTATATCTTTCCACTGGAAAGATATATGTGTTCTATAAGAGATAATTCAGCGTCACTTTGTATTGGAAATTACTCAGGCCAGGCATACCATGCCCATATAAATATAGCCTAGAGAATGTACATCTTTTTATATTGCATGGGTGACCTTAAAATGATGCCCCCCCTGAAAAAAGTTCTGCGGATGCCCATGCTCCCAGCATGCAATTGTGTTATGTATCCTAGACATATGAGCCAAAAAATACATCAAAACGCAACAAGGTGCATTGCAATGTCTTTTCCAATCGTTTTTGATGTGTTTCCATTGATTCCTATGGAAGGTGCGTTTCTTTGTGTTTTTTACACAGCACACAAAAGATGCTGCATGCAGGACTTTTCAAAACGCAGCGCACGCATGTGAATAGGTACATAGAAATTCAAGGGAAATACTTTTGATGGACATTGGACAGGCTGAAAGGTGTCTTCTAGTGCAGTAAAAGCACATAGGTGTGAAAGGGCCCCACACAGCACAGACCTGTCTTACAGGGTAATCTTTGTGATGTAGGAGTGATGAACCTTACGCAGATGCATATTAACACATTGGGTGGTTTGTGGTCCTAGAGGCTGCTCACTAGCAAATGTGCGGTCTGGCTGCACCACCAGAGGAGTTTGTTAACCTTTTGAAAAGATGGAATTGTCACACCAGCTTTCCAATCCAAGTGCCTGCATCATCCTGTTTTTATCCCTGATGAAGGGGGAGTGCTGAACCCCCAAAACACGTTGGCTGTTACAAAATAAAGATCTTTTTAAAAAGTCTGTACAAGCTGGTGTCGCGCTCCCATCCTTTCGAAACTTTAACAAACTGTCTTGCAGGGCAGGAGACCAGATTTTTATCTGCTGCAGTTAGGAAACACTAATGCCGCGTACACACGGGTGAACTTTTCAACGGACTTTCCGACGGACTTTCGAATGAACGGACTTGCCTACACACGATCAACCAAAGTCTGACGGATTCGTACGTGATGACGTACGACCGGACTAAAATAAGGAAGTTCATAGCCAGTAGCCAATAGCTGCCCTAGCGTCGTTTTTTGTCCGTTGGACTAGCATACAGACGAGCGGACTTTTCGACTGGACTCGAGTCCATCGGAAAGATTTGAAACATGTTTTATTTCTAGGACCGTCGGACTTTTGGGAAAAAAAAGTCCGCTGGAGCCCACACACGGTCGAATTGTCCGACGGAGTCCGGTCCTCCGGACCTAGTCCGTCGAAAAGTCTGCTCGTGTGTACGCGACATAACAGGTCTTGTCCCTCCCCCAGCCTCTGACTGGGCAGCAATCAATCCACCCACAGCAACAACCCCCCCCCCCCCCAGGTTGGGTCGCACTTAACGGGCATCGCTTCCCTATGGGTGGCTTCCCGTGTATCGTGGCAGCCGTGCTCCTCCTCCCTTGATGGGCCCCCACTGGTCTCACCTGATTGATTGGTTGAGTCATGTCCCTTCACTCCTCCCCCAGTCTGCCTTCTGCTGTTTTAGGCATTGTAGGAGACTAGTACCACCAAGTCAAATTTGGGTCCCCACACTGCTTGTACTAAAGTGTAAAGTGTAGACAAAACTTTTTTTATTTGTTTTAAATAGAGTAGAGAAGGGTTCGATCCTCTGTTCTGTTTTTATTGCTGTCAGAGTCACCCCTCTATTTTTGCTGATGACCATTGCCACAGAAAACAAAAGTAAGGGGAAATGCAAAATATTACAATCATCCCCATAGCAAGAGGTAAAGGAAAATCTTCCAACGAGGATCCATTTTCCAAGGATAACTGTGTAAGAGGGAAATTCTCACTGTGGTAGATTTCCTCTAACTTCCTGTTGTGTCTCTGGGACAGGAATTGAAGGGGAATTTCCCCAAAGATACACAGGTGGCAAAACAGAAAACAATAGGGGCTTTAACTCTTCAATACTCTATCCAAAACAAAAAGTGCTGGTCATAGATACAGTTTAAAAACAAATAAGGGAAAAAAGAATACAATAAATCATGTATTAATACACTTTGTTATGTCTGCCTAGAGTTCATCTTTATAGGTATTTTAAACCTTATTACCCACACCTTGTATTTTTTTTATCTCCAGTGCCTTGAAAAAGTATTCATACCCCGTGAAATTTTCCACATTTTGTCATGTTGCAACCAAAAGCGTAAATGTATTTTATTGGGATTTTATGCGACAGACCAACACAAAGTGGCACATAATTGTGAAGTGGAAGGAAAATTATTTTTTACATTTTTTAGAATTAAATATGTGAAAAAGTGTGGGGTACATTTGTATTCAGCCCCCCCTGAGTCAATACTTTGTAGAACCACCTTTCACTGCAATTACAGCTGCAAGTCTTTTTGGGGATGTCTCTACCAGCTTTGCACATCTAGAGAGGGACATTTTTGCCCATTCTTCTTTGCAAAAAAGCTCAAGCTCTGTCAGATTGGATGGAGAGCGTCTGTGAACAGCAATTTTCAAGTCTTGCCACAGATTCTCAAATGGATTTAGGTCTAAACTTTGACTGGGCCATTCTAACACATGAATATGCTTTGATCTAAACCATTCCATTGTAGCTCTGGCTGTATGTTTCGGGTCGTTGTCATGCTGGAAAGAGAACCTCCGCCCCAGTCTCAAGTCTTTTGCAGACTAACAGGTTTTCTTTTAAGATTGCCCTGTATTTGGCTCCATCCACCTTCCCCTCAACCCTGACCAGCTTCCCTGTCCTTGCTGAAGAACAGCATCCCCACAACATGATGCTGCCATCACCATGTTTCACAGTGGGGGTGGTGTGTTCAGGGTGATGTGCAGTGTTAGTTTTCCACCACACATAGTATTTTGCTTTTAGGCCAAAAAGTACATTTTGGTCTCATCTGCCCAGAGAACCTTCTTTCACATGTTTGCTGTATCCCCCACATGGCTTCTCATAAACTGCAAACAGAACTTCTTATGGCTTTCTTTCAACAATTGCTTTCTTCTTGCCACTTTTCCATAAAGACCAGATTTGTGGAGTGCACAACTAATAGTTGTCCTGTAGACAGATTCTCACACCTGAGCTGTGGATCTCTGCAGCTCCTCCAGAGGTACTATGGTACCTCTTGGCTGCTTCTCTGATTAATGCTCTCTTTGCCCGGCCTGTCAGTTTAGGTGGACGGCCATGTCTTGGTAGTTTTGCAATTGTGCCATACTCTTTCCATTTTCGGATGATGGATTGAACAGTGCTCCTTGAGATGTTCAAAGCTTGGGATATTTTTTCATAACCTAACCCTTCTTTAAACTTCTCCACAACTTTATCCCTCACCTGTCTGGTGTGTTCCTTGGCCTTCATGGTGCTGTTTGTTCACTAAGGTTCTCTAACAAACTTCTGAGGGCTTCACAGAACAGCTGTATTTATACTGAGATTAAATGACACACAGGTGGACTCTTTTTATTAAGTAGGTGACTTCTAAAGGCAATTGGTTCCACTAGATTTTAGTTAGGGGTATCAGAGTAAAGGAGGCTGAATACAAATGCACGCCATACTTTTCAGATATTTATTTTTTTTTAAATTTGAAAACCAGTTATAATTTTCCTTTCACTTCACAATTATGTGCCACTTTGTGTTGGTCTATCATATAAAATCCCAATAATATACATTTACTTTTTTGGTTGTAACATGACAAAATGTGAAAAATTTCAAGGGGTATGAATACTTTTTCAAGGCACTGTATATAAGATGTACATTGATCATATAGTTTTGTGGTGTCATTTGTTGCCCTGTACAGGCAGCCTATAGTAGAGTAAATCTTCACATTCCAATGTCAGAAATTTATGTTTGTGTTTAAACGTGAGGCATGCATCATTTGTGGAGCATATTCCAACTGTTTAGACCCCTGGTATTTTACCAAATTAAAAAAAATGTCTTCATTTTTCTTTTTTTCTGTAAAAAAAAAAGAAAAAAAATATTGTAACAAATAATAACAATCGTCCACTACCTTACTGACACCAATCTCTGCCCTTTTGACACCATCCACTGCTCTACTGACGCTGTCAGTATATATATATATACACACATGCACACACACGCATACAGTATGTGTTTGATCTTTGGGGTGCACACCCTAATGCAATAGGCTGTGCACACTTATGCATGGGCGTAGCATAAGGGGTTGCAGGGGTCACAATTGCAACCCTGCCCCTAGCTTCAGGGGGCCCCTGCAGCCTCCCTGTCACCCTGTCATATTATCATATCCTCCACAAAATCCAGCTCCGATCTGCCCTAGGGCCCCACAGCCACGCTCCAGTACTGTGCTTCTACTTTGTCTTCCACAGTCCTCACCCTTCTGTTCCCATTGGCTGGGGAGAAGCTGTGAGCCATTTCCTGAATGGAGAGGAGCACGGGGTGAGAACAGCCCAGGATGGGGAAGTGTCTGTGCTGTGTGCTGGCAGCATGGAATGGTAACCAAGGTCAGCGAGGCAAGAGGAGGAGGAGAGTGCCAGCCTATAGCCACAATGGGACCGATGTCACTGATGACATATGACACTGCTCAGTGTCTCCTAGTCACCAGCTGGGATTCTCTGAACCCCACCACCCCCCCACCTGGGGATGTCTACTTACCCCACTTCCCTGACAACTGGGGAAAAGACACACACCTCCGGGAGGTGACCTTCCCCCAACACCTACCAACACTGACAGAGAAACCTTCAGAAATTGCTAAAACAAATCCCTTAACACCTCCTCGGGGGGCCCCCGAAGGGCTGCAGGCGCCAGATTTTGTGTCACATGACTTTGCCCTCCCAGATCTAAGTTACCCCCCCAAAGCCCCCTTACCACCCCCTCCACCCTGCATGCTATGCCCGGCTGCTGAGCTCCTTTCCCATTACAGCACTCTATACTGTTCCTCCTCCGCAGGGCTGAAATCACATTCCTTTACAACACAGCCAGTTAGCCATGATCTGCACAGGGTGTATCTGCCTACTGCAACTACACTGATGTTCCGACCAGGGGATTTCACAGGTCAGAAGAGCAACATAAAAGCCAGATACACCCTGTGAAGGCTGACAGACTGTGTGTAAAGGAATGTGATTTCAGCCCTGTGTAGTGTGTGTGTGTGTGTGTGTGTGTGTGGGGGGGGGGGAGTTGTATACAGTGCTGGGATGGGAAAGGAGCTCTGTCAAGTGACCTGCCAGGGGTCCCTGTCCTCTGATTCTCCAGTGGTGATCCCTGTCCTCTGATGTAAAGAGGAACTCAAAACTCTTAAGCCACTTTGAGTATCTTGGCGGTGGATGTATGTTGGAAATAGTGGGGGGGGGGGGGGGGCCCAGGTCAACAATTGAATCGGTGCCCACAAGCTTCGCCTCTGCACCTATGGACAGGTATTAACCTGAAGTGTATTAGAAACAGTTAACCACAGAATGCACTGTAGATATAGGCTACACTGGATGCAGAGTATGTATATATATATATATATATATATATATATATATATATATATATACAGTGGCTTGTGAAAGTATTCGGCCCCCTTGAACTTTTCAACCTTTTGCCACATTTCAGGCTTCAAACATAAAGATATAAAATTTTTATTTTTTGTGAAGAATCACCAACAAGTGGGACACAATTGTGAAGTGGAACGAAATCTTTCGGATTTTTGAAACTTTTTTAACTAATAAAAAAATGAAAAGTGGGGCGTGCAAAATTATTCGGCTCCCTTGCGTTAATACTTTGTAGAGCCACCTTTTGCTGCGATTACAGCTGCAAGTCGCTTGGGGTATGTCTCTATCAGTTTTGCACATCGAGAGACTGAAATTCTTGCCCATTCTTCCTTGCAAAACAGCTCGAGCTTAGTGAGGTTGGATGGAGAGCGTTTGTGAACAGCAGTTTTCAGCTCTTTCCACAGATTCTCGATTGGATTCAGGTCTGGACTTTGACTTGGCCATTCTAACACCTGGATACGTTTATTTGTGAACTATTCCTTTGTAGATTTTGCTGTATGTTTGGGATCATTGTCTTGTTGGAAGATAAATCTCCGTCCCAGTTTCAGGTCTTTTGCAGACTCCAACAGGTTTTCATCCAGAATGGTCCTGTATTTGGCTGCATCCATCTTCCCCTCAATTTTAACCATCTTCCCTGTCCCTGCTGAAGAAAAGCAGGCCCAAACCATGATGCTGCCACCACCATGTTTGACAGTGGGGATGGTGTGTTGAGTGTGATGAGCTGTGTTGCTTTTACGCCAAACATATCATTTTGCATTGTGGCCAAAAAGTTCGATTTTGGTTTCATCGGACCAGAGCACCTTCTTCCACATGTTTGGTGTGTCTCCCAGGTGGCTTGTGGCAAACTTTAGATGAGACTTTTTATGGATATCTTTGAGAAATGGCTTTCTTCTTGCCACTCTTCCATAAAGGCCAGATTTGTGCAGTGTACGACTGATTGTTGTCCTATGGACAGACTCTCCCACCTCAGCTGTAGTTCTCTGCAGTTCATCCAGAGTGATCATGGGCCTCTTGGCTGCATCTCTGATCAGTCTTCTCCTTGTCTGAGCTGAAAGTTTAGAGGGACAGCCAGGTCTTGGTAGATTTGCAGTGGTCTGATACTCCTTCCATTTCAAAATGATCGCTTGCACAGTGCTCCTTGGGATGTTTAAAGCTTGGGAAATCTTTTTGTATCCAAATCCGGCTTTAAACTTCTCCACAACAGTATTACGGACCTGCCTGGTGTGTTCCTCGGTCTTCATGATGCTCTCTGCGCTTTCAACAGAACCCTAAGGCTCGGTTCACATAGGGGCGACTTGTCAGGCGACCTAGTCGCCTGACAAGTCGCCTCCCGTTCTGTGCTACGGAACCGTTCTAATAGGAGCGACGCAAGTCGCTCCGACTTAGAAAAAGGTTCCTGTACTACTTTGGGGGCGACTTGGGGCGACTTGCATAGACTTCTATACAGAAGTCGTTTTGCAAGTCGCCTCAGAAGTCGTTTGCAGGTCGCCTCGCTGAGGCGACCTGCAAGTCGTGCCGCCCCTGTGTGAACCGGCACTGAGACTATCACAGAGCAGGTGCATTTATACAGAGACTTGATTACACACAGGTGGATTCTATTTATCACCATCAGTCATTTAGGACAACATTGGATCATTCAGAGATCCTCGCTGAACTTCTGGAGTGAGTTTGCTGCACTGAAGGTAAAGGGGCCGAATAATTTTGCACGCACCACTTTTCAGTTTTTTAATTGCTAAAAAAGTTTAAAATATCCAATAGATTTCGTTCCACTTCACAATTGTGTCCCACTTGTTGGTGATTCTTCACAAAAAATTTAAATTTTATATCTTTATGTTTGAAGCCTGAAATGTGGCAAAAGGTTGAAAAGTTCAAGGGGACCGAATACTTTCGCAAGCCACTGTATATATATATACACACACACACACACACACACACACACACAGAGACTGTAACGTTTATCGAAAATAAATAAGACATCCCCTGAAAATAAGCCCTAGTGTGTTTTTTGTAGCCAAAATTATTATAAGCCCCGGTCTTATTTTCGGGGAAACAGTAGTATGTGAGTGTGCTTATAGGTGTGTAGCTGTATAACTGCAGTGCAAGATCTAGGGCACTGCTGCCTCTGACTGCTAGACTAAATATTTGGAGAGACAGTTGGTGATGTCACTATTAGCAGGTTATTGAATCATGCACTTGGAAGCTTGTTGTATGCTGCAGAGAATACATTACTTTCATTGAGTATATCAAAGCATGTCTTTATCATGTCTTACAGGAAACAGGAGGATACAACTACATAGTGAGGAAAGCAAACACTTTCTCTCATTACCATAGAATACATATTATAACACTGCAGTGCCACCTACTGTTATAGATAGGTATAATGCATATATGTATAGTTCACACTATAGAAAGCTGCTTTACATTACATGCTTATGTTCTTTTCCAACAGTCACTACTGTGCAGCTCAGTCTTCTCCTGCTGGAAGCAAAGCCCTCCACACAGAGACACACACAATGCAGAACAAGACATGGTAAGTCAGTAATGGGGAAAAGATCAGCTGCAGGAAGACCATACTCCAGTTCCTCTTAAAGGTAAGGACTGAAGCTTGTAGGTCAGAACAACAACCGTGTAGGAGGGGGGTTGGTGTTCCCTCCTTTCTGACTACACCATGTTGTGTGGGTGGGGTCTACTGCACCTGTGCACGTGGAATAACACTCGCGTGGAGCCCACTCATCAATGCCCGGGATCAGGTAGAGCCTGCGGTCATGTGAAACATCTAAAATTAAGGCAGTTCCCAACTTAGAGATGAGCCTTCACTGTGTACAGTAATATAATACAGAATTCCTCTGTGAAGTATCTTGTCCCATGTCACTACACACTTGCATATTTGCATTAGGAGGGACGTGCTGAGCCTGCACCCACTCCTTCAGTCCACGTGTTACCTCACTCCCAATGACAGAATGGGGTGCCACCAAGCACCTAGCATGGTCCTCATGCGTGCTCTCCCTCAACTCTGTCCTTCCTGTACCATGTGACCTGGCCATAGATCTCCAAAATGCTAGTCTGCTCCTGGTTGCCATGTAAGATGGACTGCTATGGAGGGAGCCAGACAACGACCCCCTCGCTACCGAAGGACCATCACCCTACCAGGTACCACAGTTAACAAATGGCTGCTTTGTAGCTTGAGCTTGCATTTGGTTACTCTTAGCAGCTACACCCTAATGCCCCGTACACACGATAGGATTTTCCGACGGAAACTGTTCTATAGGAGCTTGTTGTCGGAAATTCTGACCGTGTGTAGGCTCCATCGGACATTTTCCATCGGAATTTCCCTCGCACAAAATTTGAGAGCTGGTTCTCAAATTTTCCGACAACAAAATCCGTTGTCGTAAATTCCGATCGTGTGTACACAATTCCGACGCACAAAGTTCCATGCATGCTCAGAATCAAGCAGAAGAGCCGCACTGGCTATTGAACTTTATTTTTCTCGGCTTGCCATACGTGTTGTACGTCACCGTGTTCTTGACGTTTGGAATTTCCGACAAGATTTGTGTGACCATGTGTATGCAAGACAAGTTTGAGCCAACATCCGTCGGGAAAAAAAAACATGGATTTTAGTTTTCGGAAAATCCTATCGTGTGTACAGGGCATTAGGCTCCAGTCACACCTATGCAGTTTGCTTTTCAGCATTTCTGCAGTGCTTTTTGCTGTGCTTTTTGTGTTTTTTACTGCGATTTTGCCACAATTTGCGTTTTTCCTTTTTTGTGCTTTTTTTTGGAAAATTTGTTGTTGGGCAGATTCAAAAAATGCAAAATGCAAATCGCGGCAAAGTTGCGGTAAAAGCGCTGTAAAAACACACTACATGCTTTTCTTCAGCTTCTGAAGTCTATTGAAACGAAAAAAGCACTGTCTTGCATTTAAAAAAGTCTCTGACCCAGAATGTCACCAGTGTTCGAGATGTTTAACGGAACACGGCAAGGTTGTCCGCTCTCGCCTCTTCTATATGTTTTGTCATTGGAACCTTTCCTAGCGACTCTGCGAAATAACCAGGGAGTTGCGGGGGCGAGAGTGGAGGAAAAAAGAACATAAAGTTGCGGCGTATGCCGACGATATCCCAATGTATGTGACTAATCCCAGGGTGACTTTGTCAAACATTCTGAAAGAAGTGATCGAATATGGAGAACTCTCAAATTTTAAAATAAATCCAATAAAAACAGAAATATTAAATGTTAGATTGGGAAAAAAAGAAGTTCTTGCCCTTCAAAGAGAATTTCCATTTACGTGGGTAAAAGGAGTACTCTCATATTTGGGAATTAAATTAGCATCATCATTGGAGAAATTTTATTCGGTAAACTATATTCCACTATTAAATGAGATTAAAGCTGAATTAAAGAAGATGAGTACACAACCAATATCATGGATTGGAAGAATAAATCCGCTTAAAATGGTGATACTACCAAAAATAATGTACAAATTCCAAATGTTACCAATAGGGATTCCACAGAGCTTCTTCAAAATAATAAAAAAAATACTGTCAAAGTACATCTGGCAAAATAAAAAACCTAGAATAAAATTTGCACTAATTTCTAGAAAAAGACAGCATGGTGGGTTGGCAGCTCCAGATATTTTTCGGTATTATGCCCTATACACACGGTTGGATTTTCTAAAGGAAAATGTGTGATAGGACCTTGTTGTCGGAAATTCCGACCGTGTGTAGGCTCCATCACACATTTTCCATCGGAATTTCCGACACACAAAGTTTGAGAGCAGGCTATAAAATTTTCCGACAACAAAATCCATTGTCGGAAATTCCGATCATGTGTACACAAATCCGACGCACAAAGTGCCACGCATGCTTAGAATAAATTAAGAGACGAAAGCTATTGGCTACTGCCCCGTTTATAGTCCCGACATACATGTTTTACGTCACCGCGTTCAGAACGATCAGATTTTCTGACAACTTTGTGTGACCGTGTGTAAGTTTGAGCCAACATCCATCGGAAAAAATCCATGGATTTTGTTGTCGGAATATCCGATCAATGTCCGATCGTGTGTACAGGGCATTATAAAGCGGTAATATTAGCACGCATGGTTGAGTGGACAAAAGAATATAAAGAAAAAAAATGGGTTGAGATAGAAAACACTTTTAGTAGGACCACGCTTCACAAAAATATTTGGATACCAAGTAAGTTTAGGACACTAGATTCAGACTCTCACGTTTTGACCAAAAATGTATTTAAAATATGGGACGCACTTCACCGGAAGGAAAAATGGGTATACAACTCACCATTAATACCCCTCACGGGAACAAATTTTTTTACACCTGGAAGGGATATATTTGGTAGACTTGGAATAAAGAATCCACAAATTAAAGACATTATTACAAAGGGGAAGATGAAAGCTGGTGGAAGTTGAGTGAATGGGAATTTTTTCAATAGAATCACTTAGTTAACACATTACCATACCTACTCAGAGACGGAGAGGAACTAAACCAGTTGGAAAAGCTCTGTATAACATCAATGCCATTGAAAAAGGGTATCTCGAAAATGTATGGAATATTGACAGATCTGGAAGGACAGGGAAGTCCCCCTATATTGAAAAATGGGAAAAAGAACTGGAAGTAAAACTAAATGATCAGCAAGTCGATAGGATGATAGGAGCAGGATATAACCAAGCTTGGGATGTGAACACCATCGAGATGAATTATAAATTCCTGGCAAGGTGGTACTTGACCCCGGAGAGAATCCATGTAATTAAACAAGATGGATCGCCATGTTGTTGGAGAAACTGTGGACAAAGGGCCACAATGGCACATATATGGTGGGATTGCCCGAGAATAAAATAATTCTGGCAGGAAATAGTCAGTTGTATAAAGGTAATAACGGGTGAGGAGATAAACAACAACATACAGACATGTTTATTATTCCACGATTCCAGATTGTCTAAGAAGCAATATATGAAAACAGTAATGCCAAAACTCCTGAATGCTGCAAAGGGATTGATCCCAAAAAAGTGGCTAAACAGTGAAAAACCAGACATAAGAGATTGGTTTAAACAAATAGATTACTATAGCAAAATGGAATTCCTAAGTAGCAAGGATAAAGGGCTAGTAGATAAATATAATAGTATTTGGGGTGGATGGGAAAAATATAAAACCTCAGATAAATACTGGCAGAAGATGTTGGAAGGTAAAGGGTCTTAAGATAGAAAAGAGCGGGGGGAGGAGTAGGTGGGTTAGTGGGAGGGTAAGGTAGAAAGGGACATTGGGGGAATTTGGTAGTTTTTCTGTTCAAAGTCTTTTATTGAAAAGAAGACATAAAGTTCAACAGTTAATATTTGTGTGACAATAAACAATGTTAGTTACACAATTTATTTTTGTGCGTCTAATTAGTAACATAGACAATAAGATCGTTGTCATAACAAAAAATACAGAAGGTAAGCATTAAAGTAATATGTGCGGACGCATTGAGTTTATCGCAGTATGTAAGTAAAGATAAAACAGGAACAATATATCTATACGCTTACATAAATTGGTAGTTTTTCTATAAAAGTAATTAAAATTTTCTAAATAAATGCATCTTTTTTTTTTCAACGCCACAATGATGTGAAATTGAGAAGGGACAAAATTTGAACGGCAAGTTGAAATAAGTCTCTCAAAATATTCACTGAAGTGGAAGAAAAAAAAAGTCTCTGACCCTTTCCAAAAATGCAGAGGCACAAAATGCATTGATGTGAGCCTGTTCCATAGGAACCAATGTTAAAAATAATGTCCTTCATTTCTGCAAAATGCATGAAAAAATGCATTGGTGTGAATGGAGCCTAAGGGCTCACTTACACTTGCTTCTTTAACACATATTGAAGCACCTACCGCTTCCTCATGCTTTTTTTAATGTGTTTTTGATGCGTCTGTGATGCTTCAATGATGCTTCGGTGATGCTTTTTTAATTCTTGGCAAATGCCCTGTGTGTGTGTTGATTTTTGATTTGTTTTAAAGGGGTCCAGTAGAAACCCAGTTCAGTAGTACGCAGCAGATCCCCAGTTCATTGGTCCCCTTGTTTAGCAGATCCCCTGCTCAATAGCAACCCCCAGCTCTACTAATGCCCCACTCAGTAGTAACCCGCAGCTCTGCTAATGCCCCACTCAGTAGTAACCCCCAGCTCTACTAATGCCCCACTCAGTAGTAACCCCCAGCTCTACTAATGCCCCACTCATTAGTAACCCCCAGCTCTGCTAATGCCCCACTCAGTAGTAACCCCCAGCTCTGCTAATGCCCCACTCAGTAGTAACCCCCAGCTCTACTAATGCCCCACTCATTAGTAACCCCCAGCTCTGCTAATGCCCCACTCAGTAGTAACCCCCAGCTCTGCTTATCCTCTGGTTTTCTTGTTTGCTGATCCTCCTCTTTCTGTGGTCCCTGCTCATCTCCTGCTAGGTTGCTCCCATGCTATGCACCACATGTGATATCTGATAGTTTCTCCTGCTCCGGTCCCCCAGCTTTGCTGATCCTCTTCTTCGCCAGACCCAGCTTTGCTGATCCTCTTCTTCACCAGTCCCCGCTCACCTTCCACTATAGCGTTCCCATTTTGCACACCACGTGTGCCGTCTGTTAGTTGCTCCACTCCAGTCTGGACCCCGCTCACCTTCCTGCTGCACCAGATGTGATGTATGCCACAGACACTTTCAGAATATATACACATGAACCGGAAGTGATGACTTTCTGTTTCACTTGTTTTCCCAGTGCATCCTTGAATACCTGCTATACCTAGAAAACAAAACAAAGCTAAAGCTGAATTAAAGCCTCTAAAAAGCTGCAGGTGCTGTAAGCATGCATTATCAGACTTCTATGGAGGCTTTGGAGAAAGCGTCATGGGGTTTCATTTTTGAAGCAAAGCAAACACAACGTGTGAACAGGACTGTAAGGTAACCATTTTATTTAGTAACAGGGGCTTTGATTGGCATTCAGAGTGCTTTAAAAAAGTGTGTCCAATTTCACATTTTTAAGCAAGTCTAAACAAGCCCTTACACTTGTTTCTTTCCGAGTTAACCATCTTGTAGTAGTGTTGCTTCGTACCCCACATTTCAGACCATGGTTCTTTTGGAATACACCAGAACCAACATGCACCCCTATGAATAACTTCAGACCAGGCTGAGAATGGTTAAGACTACTTTTACTGTAGATATGCAGCATGCCAATACAGAATGTTCTTTCCCTAATCCTAACTAACACAGCATAGTGACCCAGGCATACCTCCGTGGTGTGAGAATCCATATAGGCATTGTCCATGACTTGGATGCTGTCCGTGATCCCAGGTTCTTCAGCTCCACACTTGCGCTCACAGGTGAATTCTCAATCCACACATATCCACACATATCCACGCTTCATTCTCCGGTGCCCATAGATTTTAGCTATCCCTCTTTTTATAGCACAGGTGTGCTGGCCAGAACCAAAAACCCAGGAACTGACCTGAACACAATTAACCCTTTCCCTAGCCTGGACCGGCTGCTGGACAGCTACCTGCACACATATTTTCAACCTGGCTACAACCGCGCCACACTTTCTGAGGAAGGTCAGCATATGGTGCTGCATCTAATTCTCTCATGATTGGTTTACCTTAAAAGTTCAACTCCAGGAAAAAGAAAAATCTTCCCTATAAGTGGGTCTCCCCACTGTAACGGAACCTCAGTCAGATATTTGTTTGCAATCTGTACCTCTATTTAGCAAATTTGTCCTCCCAGAAATTATTGGGATTCTCTCTAGTGGGGACAAAATGAAGAAGGGTGAAAACATCTGTTAGGCTATTGTTGCTGAATGCAACTTCCTGTCATTGTGACAACTGCCCCCCTTATTTTTTTTGCCCTGCTTTGTTACAGGGATAGGAAGTGAGGTGAAACAGGATCACGGATGGCAAAAAATTTTACAAAAAAAAAAAAAATTACAAGAAAAAAATTTTACAAGAAAAAATATTCCTAGAGATACACTTTAAGCTGAATTTTGGTAAAATTTTGAAAATACACCCCCCCTTCATGTGAGAGGTTCCCTTATGACATCAGAGAGTCCCCATCATATTAGAAGTCCCCTCATCACATCAATGGTCCCCCCATCACATCAGAGGTCCCTCTATCACGTCATGGTCACCCCTCCATGTCAGAGGGCCCCCTGTGACATAAGAGTCCCCTCCTATGCATCTGAGGCCCCCCTATACTTGAGAGACTCCCCATTACTTTAAAATCACCCCTATACATCTGAGGCTCCCTATACATGAGTCCCCCATTACACCAGAGTCACCTCATCACTACTTTTTTTTGTTGTCAGGGATAGGAAGTGAGGTGAAACAGGGGAGAAAAAAAAAGGCTATCCCTATATATACACACTTTAAACTGAATTCTGGGAAAATTTCAAAACTAGATGCCCTCCCCCTTAATGTCAGAGGTTCCCCTATTCATCAGAGGCCCCCCTATACATGTAAGCCACCCCATTGTTTCAGAATCGCCTTTATACATCTGATGCTCACCATATACATGAGTCCCCTCACCACTACAGAGTCCCCTCATCACAGAGAACCTGCCAATCACATAGTCCCTCTTCACATTAGAGCCTTACCTTTTGAATCCAGCAGCAGAGACATGCGTTGCCATGATGTGGGCAAGCTGGCTACCACCACCATAGATGGGCCCTAGAGTGTCACTGGTTCTTCTGGTGCTGGCCGCAGCCCACCTGCACCTTGGCAACTCATGAGACTTATCTGGGGGAAACTGGCCAGATGGCACCCCAGTTGAGAAACTTTGACCTATACAAAAACAAGCATTTAATCCCTTCAGTGCCAGATTT
Organism: Aquarana catesbeiana; assembly: GCF_042186555.1. Classification (NCBI taxonomy): domain Eukaryota; kingdom Metazoa; phylum Chordata; class Amphibia; order Anura; family Ranidae; genus Aquarana; species Aquarana catesbeiana. Next base: position 47,751,091 of record NC_133336.1, read on the forward strand.
GACATTTTCCTAGAGTTCAGCTTTGAACGGTGGGTGACTGTGAGCTACAAATCTAGCAAAGTTTTAGTTTACCACTAGATGGCAGCAGATATTCAGCATGATCGTCATACACCCATTGGTGTAAGGTTGCCCACCAGATGTTATCGGTCACATTTAGGGATATTACAGGGGAATCACCTTTCATCTAGCTGCATTTTGAAGTATGTAAATAAAACAGCCAATCAAATTCTTCTTCTGAAGAATACCTAAAGGGAAAACTTTTTTTTTTTTTTAAGTTGAATGAAAAAACAGGTCTGCCTTTAATTCTATTTTAATTGTTCAGCTATGCATTATTTATTTATTACAGGTATTTATATAGTACCATCAATTTACGAAGCGCTTTACATATTTATTTATAGTCAACCTTGTCAGCTCATCGTGCTGTCAGGGACTCCATGATCTTCACATCCTTAATTCTAGCATAAAGGTCAGTTGGTGATGGTGGTGTTTGTCTCTTCCAGTGGAAAGCTATAAGACATCTAGCCGTCGTTAAGATGTGAGGGGCCAATTTTTCTGCTAAGCCTGGCAGTTTAGGAGGGAGTAGCTAGATTTTTGGATGGAAGGGAATATGAACCTCGAACAGCCAATGGAGGAGGTCCTGGACCGAGCACCAATATGACTGCAAGGACGGGCATTGCCAGTAGATATGCATACCCCGGTCTTTATGGCACCTCCAGCAACGGTCCAAAGTTGATGAATAGATAGCATGTAAACAGGAAGGGGTCATGTACCAAAAAAATAATACTTTGTAGGTATTTTCCTTATAAGGGGTACAAATAAAGCTTTTGGCTGCCCTGGACCATATAGTTTGCCATTGCTCAGTGGAGAATTGTTCTCCAAGAGTTTGCTCCCATTTAAGCATATAACTATGTTTACCTTGAGAGTTCATATTGTATGAGTTTAAAAGTTTATATATATCTGAAGTTAAACCCTTCTGCGATGGGCCAAAGAGAACTAGGCACTCAAATGGTGACAATTTGGAAAATTGAAGGTTGGATGTAAAGGTTAAAGCGTAGTGCCGAATTTGGAGGAATCCAAAGAGGGCGCTACGAGGCAAGTTATACTTTTCTCTAAATTCCTCAAAAGCGAGCAACACTCTTGTCACTGGATTAACTAAATGGCCAAAGTGGAAAAGGTTCCTTTGAGACCAGGGAGAGGTCATACTGTGAGTAAGGATGTCCGACAATTTAGGATGCAAAGGAAAGCTGTCAGTAAGGAGGCTTCAGATTGTAGGGAATGAGTGTCCCGTGTTGTCGCCATATATTGCGCAGCAGGGCCATAGTGTGGAGCAGAGAAGAGGAACGTACTACAGCATTCCACAGTGGGTTTTTGGGATGGAAAGGGGCTAACCATAGTTTATCTACCTGAGTCCAGCGGTTATACGCTGGGAGGGGTAGTTCATGAGGTTTGAGCAGCATAGTAGTAGCGTAGGAAGCTGGAGAAGGCCAAATCGCCCTCATTGTGAGAGGTAAAGAGTATTGAGCGAGCTATTCTGTGTTGTTTATAATTCCATATAAAATGTAGGAGGTCCCCTTACAGTTTCCAAATATGCATTCGAGGGGGATCGGTACTGGCAATGTCAGGAAACAATACAGAATCTTGGATAGGATCGTCATTTTGACCAAAGCTTTACGGCCTAACCACAAGATTTGTTAGTGTCTATTTAGCCAAGAGGGGATCTAATAGATGCAAAGAGAGCCTTAAAGTTTGTGTCATATAAGGACTCATAGCGAGATGTAAGATGTACCCCAAGATATTTGATGGCTTGAGTTTTCCACGTATAGGGGAAAATTTCCGAAAGGTGGCGAACCTCCGAAGGAGGCATGTTGAGTGGCAGGGCTAATGATTTAGAAGGATTTAGCCAGACAGGGTCCCAAATTCCTCCAGCGATTTATGAAGGTTAGGAAAGGTCATTCGCGGGGATGTCAAAGTAAGGAGTACATCATCCACGAATAGCGAGATTTTGAACTTGCGTCCTCTAACTAAAATCCCCACAGATGTTGGGGTCACATCAAATCTGGGCTGCCAGGGGCTCAATACACAGAGCAAAGAGTAGCAGAGAAAGCTGACAACCTTGCCTCGTCCCGTTTGACATGAGTGAATGGAGGGGAGGACGCAAAGGGAGTTTTTATAGAGGCAGAGGGGGCTGCATACAGGTGTTTAATTGCCCTAAGGAAGGTCCCCCGAAAGTTCAGATGCTCAAGGGTTGTAAACATAAAAGGCCAGCTAAGCCTATCGAAGGGTTTTTCAACATCTAGACAGAGTAGAATCGCTTCCGTATTTTGCCTATTGACTATATCTATTAAATGAATGACTCTTTTGGTGTTATCGACTGCCGGAAGCCAAGGTATAAAACCTACCTGATCCTTGTGAATTAAGGAGGGGAGGATCTTGTTTAAGCGGAGGGAGAGTAGTTTCATGAACATTTTTCCATCTGAGTTTAACAAGGCTATAGGCCTATAATTCCATAGTGTGTGGTCCTTGTCTGGCTTAGGTATCAAAGTCAGATGGGAGCTCTGCATGTCCCTCTGGATCTCACTTTTGTGCATAAACCCGTTAAACAAGCGGGTCATGTACGGGAGTAGGGTGGGCAAGAATATCTTATAATATTCATCAGGTCCTGGGGCTTTATGGTTTGGTAAAAGTTTCAGAGTCTCCATCACCTCCTCTTCAGTAATCAGGGAGTTAAGAGAATGTAAGGCAGATGTCGGCAATGTAGACACTCCACTGCGCGTGAGGTATGCATGTACGCGATTGTGGAAGCTTTCTTTGACAGGTAAATGTGGAATGGTCGGGTTATTGTAGAGGTCAGAGAAATAGTTCTGAAACAGTTGGGTGATACGGTCAGGATGGGAGTGTAGTACCCCATTAGTGTCCCGAAGGGCAAAATCAAAAATCATATTTGCAGCCATGCCACATTGAATGGAAGCCATCCAATGCAAGACAACAAACAGTGTGTTGTCAGTGAGGAAACCAAGTCTAATGTTCCAGGAAGTCAGGAGAGCCACTGTGGGACACAAGGCAGGATGTGATGTCACACCTGGGGGGGGGGGGGTTGCTATGGTAGCACATTTCAGAATTCCTATTGGCTCCTTTCTCAAACCATTCTTTTGTATTGTTGTTTGTGCAGAACAAAGAATGGGCTGCCCTATTCTTGTTGTGTGAAAATGCACAAGAAAAGGGCAAAAAAACCCCACACATTCAAGAGGCATATAAGCGTTTAAAAAAACAGCCAGGCAAAGAGCATTTTCAGAAGGTAGAGGGCAGAGGCAGCCTGTGTATTTTTCTTATGACAGGTTTCCTTTAGTGAGGCGCTGCAGATACATATACATACAGTACATAACCTGAGAAAATAAATATATATAGTCACCCCCTTTAGCTCTGCAGAATGTTGAAAGCGTTGCTCTCTCTCTGTCAGTGTGATGTTTTCTCTCAGACATTGTGTTGGATTCCTGGAAACAATGCAGGAAACACACGTAAAATGGCTGCTTTGCTCAGTTGCCAGGGTAACCGCGCGCCACCTGCTTTCCTGTGTGTCATGTGAAGAGCAGATTTTACCTCAGAATGAAACAGAGTAGCCAGTTGTTACCACGTCACATGGTACTGCCAGCTGTGGTGCTGAGGACACAGGGCCTGTACCTATAGGTGAACCCCTCACAAATACATACAGCCTTCATTTAAATATATACAGTGGGGATGGAAAGTATTCAGACCCCCTTACATTTTTCACTCTTTGTTATATTGCAGCCATTTGCTAAAATCATTTAAGTTCATTTTGTTTCCTCATTAATGTACACACAGCACCCCATATTGACAGCAGAATTGTTGACATTTTTGAAGATTTATTAAAAAAGAAAAATATCACATGGTCCTAAGTATTCAGACCCTTTGCTGTGACACTCACATATTTAACTCAGGTGCTGTCCATTTCTTCTGATCATCCTTGAGATGGTTCTACACCTTCATTTGAGTCCAGCTGTGTTTGATTATACTGATTAGACTTGATTAGGAAAGACACACAGCTGTCTATATAAGACCTTACAGCTCACAGTGCATGTCAGAGCAAATGAGAATCATGAGGTCAAAGGAACTGCCTGAAGAGCTCAGACAGAATTGTGGCAAGGCACAGATCTGGCCAAGGTTACAAAAAAATTTCTGCTGCACTTAAGGTTCTTAAGAGCACAGTGGCCTCCATAATCCTTCAATGGAAGAGGTTTTGGATGACCAGAACCCTTCCTAGAGCTGGCCGCCCTGCCAAACTGAGCTATCGGGGGAGAAGAGCCTTGGTGAGAGAGGTAAAGAAGAACCCAAAGAACACTGTGGCTGAGCTCCAGAGATGCAGTCGGGAGATGGGAGAAAGTTGTATAAAGTCAACCATCACTGCAGCCCTCCACCAGTCGGGGCTTTATGGCAGAGTGGCGCGACGGAAGCCTCTCCTCAGTGCAAGACACATGAAAGCCTGCATAGAGTTTGCTAAAAAACACCTGAAGGACTCCAAGATGGTGATAAATAAGATTCTTTGGTCTGATGAGACCAAGATAGAACTTTTTGGCCTTAATTCTAAGCGGTATGTGTGGAGAAAACCAGGCACTGCTCATCACCTGTCCAATACAGTCCCAATAGTGAAGCATGGTGGTGGCAGCATCATGCTGTGGGGGTGTTTTTCAGCTGCAGGGACAGGGCGACTGGTTGCAATCGAGGGAAAGATGAATACAGCCAAGTACAGGGATATCCTGGACGAAAACCTTCTCCAGAGTGCTCAGGACCTCAGACTGGGCCGAAAGTTTACCTGAAAAACTTGTTGCATCTTTCCCAAAAAGACTCATGGCTGTATTTGATCAAAAGGGTGCTTCTACTAAATACTGAGCAAAGGGTCTGAATGTGATATTTCAGTTTTTCTTTTTTAATAAATCTGCAAAAATGTCAACAATTCTGTGTTTTTCTGTCAATATGGGGTGCTGTGTGTACATTAATGAGGAAAAAAATGAACTTAAGTGATTTTAGCAAATGGCTGCAATATAACAAAGAGTGAAAAATTTAAGGGGGTCTGAATACTTTCCGTCCCCACTGTATATTTAAATACTCATATATGGAAATGTGTATATGACTAAACATTAACCACTTGACCTCAGAATTACCCCCCACCCCCTTCATGACCAGGCCATTTTTTGCAATACGGCACTGCGTTATTTTAACAATTGCACGGTCATGCGACTGTACACAAATACAATTTATGTCCTTTTTTCCCACAAATATAGCTTTCTTTCGGTGATATTTGTTCACCACTGCGTTTTTTATTTTGTGCTATAAACAAAAAAGACGGACAATTTTGAGAAAAAACCCCAATATTTACTTTCTGCTATAAAACATAGTATGCTTTCATAAATGTAGGCCAAAGTGTATTCTGCTACATATTTTTGGTAAAAAAATCCCAATAAGCATATATTTTGGTTTGCCCAAAAGTTATAGCGTCTACACACTATGGTATACAGTATCTCACAAAAGTGAGTACACCCCTCACATTTTTGTAAATATTTTATTAGATCTTTTCACGTGACAACACTGAAGAAATGACACTTTGGTACAATGTAAAGTAGTGAGTGTACAGCTTGAATAACAGTGTAAATTTGCTGTCCCCTCAAAATAACTCAACACACAGCCATTAATGTCTAAACCGCTGGCAACAAAAGTGAGTACACCCCTAAGTGAAAATGTCCAAATTGGGCCCAATTAGCCATTTTCCCTCCCCGGTGTCATGTGACCAGGGTTTAGGTGTGAATGGGGAGCAGGTGTGTTAAATTTGGTGTTATCGCTTTCACTCTCTAATACTTGTCACTGGAAGTTCAACATGGCACCTCATGGCAAAGAACTCTCTGAAGATCTGAAAAAAAGAATTGTTGCTCTAAATAAAGATGGCCTAGGCTATAGGAAGATTGCTAAGACCCTGAAACTGAGATGCAGCAAGGTGGCTGAGACCATACAGCAGTTTAACAGGACAGGTTCCTCTCAGAACAGGTCTCAGCATAGTTGACCAAAGAAGTTGAGTGCACATGCTCAGCGTCGTAGCCAGAGGTTGTCTTTGGGAAATAGATGTATGAGTGCTGCCAGCATTGCTGCAGAGGTTGAAGGGGTGGGGGGGTTGGCCTATCAGTGCTCAGACAATACGCCGCACACTGCATCAAATTGGTCTGCATGGCTGTCATCCCAGAAGGAAGCCCCTTTCTAAAGATAATGCACAAGAAACCCTGCAAACAGTTTGCTGAAGACAAGCAGACTATAGACATGGATTATTGGAACCATGTCCTGTGGTCTGATGAGACCAAGATAAACTTATTTGGTTCAAATGGTGTCAATCGTGTGTGGTGGCAACCAGGTGAGGAGTACAAGGACAAGTGTGTCTTGCCTACAGTCAAGCATGGTGGTGGGAGTGTCATGGTCTGGGACTGCATGATTGCTGCCGGTACTGGGGAGCTACAGTTCATTGAGGGAACCATGAATGCCAAAATGTACTGTGACATACTGAAGCAGAGCATGATCCCCTCCCTTTCGGAGACTGGGCCACAGGGCAGTATTCCAACATGATAACGACCATAAACACACCTCCAAGGCGACCACTGTCTTGCTAAAGAAGCTGAGGGTAAAGGTGATGGACTGGCCAAGCATGTCTCCAGACCTAAACTCTATTGAGCATCTTTGGGGCATCCTCAAATGGTAGGTGGAGGAGCGCAAAGTCTCCAACATCCACCAGCTCCATGATGTCATCATGGAGGAATGGAAGAGGACTCCAGTTGCAACCTGTGAAGCTCTGGTGAACTCCATGCCCAAGAGGTTTAAGGCAGTGCTGGAAAATAATGGTGGCCACACAAAATATTGACACTTTGGGTCCAATTTGGACATTTTCACTTAGGGGTGTACTCACTTTTGTTGCCAGTGGCTTAGACATTAATGGCTGTGTCTTGAGTTAGTTTGAGGGGACAGCAAATTTACACTGTTATACAAGCTGCACACTCACTACTTTACACTGTTGCAAAGTGTCATTTCTTCAGTGTTGTCACATGAAAAGATGTAATAAAATATTTACGAAAATGTGAGGGGTCATCCATTATCCGGCACCCACTGAGCAGCATATGCTGTGTATAATCACAGCACAGCCTGGGCACCGACAGTGCGCGCTTGCGCCACCTACCCGGATGACGTACCTAGTACATGATGTGGCGCAGGAGAGCCGCCTTGCTGCTGTATATGTAAGTTATATGGTCGGCAAGCGGTTAACCAGAGAGAACTCCATGAGGTACCGCGAGCCCCACACCATGACCTGCACTTTATGAATGGGCCACAGGGGGTAGCCTAGCAGTTTTTTAGCAGGGAGTGTACACCGATTGGCCATAACTTTATGACCACTGACAGGTTAAAGGGTTAGTTCACCTTTATCAAAAAACTATCTATGCAGATAAGCGATATCTGAAGATAAAAACAAACTGTGAAGCTCTGACTAAAGTTGAAAAATTGCACTTGCTATAGGTGTAGACTATTTACTTACCTCATAAAGCCTGACCTAGAGACTCCCAGGACGTTGCTATGCAAGGCCTAGCTATTCCTGTTAACCATCATGGAAGTGAGCTTTCATATGTTGAGCTCAGAGCTGCTGCATGAAGAAGAGAAAACATGTGAGGAGGTTTGAATCAGAGAAAGAGCTCACTCCTGTGATGCTGACGGTGCGCAGTAACAGCTGGACCTCGCTTAGCAACGTCCTGGAAGTTTCAGGTCAGGCTTCATGAGGTAAATAAATAGCCTATACATCTATAGGAAGCGCAATATTCATCTTTAATCAAGGCTGCACAGTTTGCTTTTATCTACAGACGCTCCTTGTCTGCATAGTTCGTTTTGGTAAAGGCCAACTAATCCTTTAAGTGAATAGCATTGTTTATCTTGCTACAATGGCCTCTGAAAGTTGGTGCGATATATTAGGAAGTAGGGTTGCCACCTTTTCTTTAACCACTTCCGGACCGCCGAACGCCAATATACGTCCTTACTTCGAGGACGGATATCGTTATGGCAGCAGCTAGCTGCCATAACCCTGGTATCCTTGTGTTTGGCCAGAGGTCAGCTACAGGATAAAAGTGGTCTCTGCGGCAGATGCGCCGCAAGATCATTTTTATCGGCGGCGGGAGAGGGGCCCTCCGCCGCTTACCGGAGCCGTCGGCAGCGGCGGAGGTGATCCAGTCCTCTCCCTGGCTGGGCATGGAGACGAGTGAGGGGAAGATTATCTATTACAAGGGATGTTTACATTCCTTGTTTTATGAATAAAAGTGACACAATTTAAAAAAAAAAAAAAAACTGTGTAGAAATAAAAAATAAAAGGTAAAATAAATAAGAAAAACATTTTTTTTTTTAAACACGCCCTGTTCCGCCGAGCTTGTGTGCAGAAGCGAACGCATACGTGAGTAGCGCCCGCATATGAAAACGGTGTTCAAACCACACATGTGAGGTACCGCCCCGATCGGTAGAGTGAGAGCAATAATTCTAGCTCTAGACCTCCTCTGTTACTCAAAACATGCAACCTGTAGAATGTTTTAAATGTCGCCTATGGAGATTTTTAAGGGTAAATGTTTGTCGCCATTCCACGAGCGGGTGCAATTTTGAAGCATGACATGTTGGGTATCAATTTACTCAGCGTAACATTATCTTTCACAATATAAAAAAAAATTGGGCTAACTTTACTGTTGTCTTATTTTTTAATTCAAAAATGTGTATTTTTTCCAAAAAAAGTGCGCCTTTAAGACCGCTGCGCAAATACGGTGTGATAGAGGGTATTGCAACGACCGCTATTTTATTCTCTAGGGTGTTAGAAAAAAAATGTAAAATGTTTGGGGGTTCTAAGTAATTTTCTAGCAAAAAAAATGTTTTTAACTTGTAAACAACATATCTAAAAAAGAGGCTCGGTCCTTAAGTGGTTAAGCCAAAACCGAATACTTTATCAGTGTAGGGCAATTTCTTTTTCTCGTAGTATACACTATAGTATTATAAAAGACCTGGGACACCTTTGGGTTGGTAGTAGTAATGTAGCACGCGTAGTGCGCCATGGCGAACAGTATGTATGGCCAAATTGCTCTTGCAGACCATCACTCCCCCAGTAATGCCGAACCTGCCCCCAGACAGCCTCCCGGATGGTAAAAGATTTTTATGTTACTATCTTGGTTACTTGGGAAGCCAAGCCCTATCTGAAAAATGTGTCAACCTAATTAGGAAACTAGTGAACATGTGTCTAAAGTTGATGTATTGAAAGCAGAAAAAATGGGCATTGCAGTTTGATGTGTATGGTGCTGTGTGGCCGGAGACTGGTCAGGGTGCCCATGTTGACCCGTGTCCACAGCCAAAAGTGCCTACAATGGGAACGTGAGCATATGAACTGGAGCACAGAGCAATGGAAGAAAGTGGCCCAGTCTAAATAATCACATTTTCTTTTACATCATGTGGATGGCCTGGTGTGTGTGTGATTCATTTACCCCAGGAAGAGATGGCACTAGGATGAGGTATGGGAGGAAGGCAAGCCGACACAGGCAGTGCAATGCTTTGTGCAATGTTCTGCCATTCATGTGGATGTTACCACCTACCTAAACATTGTTGGTGACCAGGTGTATCCCTTTATGTAAACTGTGTTCCCTGATGGCAGTGGCCTCTTTCAGCAGGATAATGCACCATGCCACACTGCAAAAAATGGTTCATGGATGGTTTGAGGTGTTGACTTGGCCTCCAAATTCTCCAGATCTCAATCTGATTGAGCATCTGTGAGATGTGCTGGAAAAACAAATCCGATTCATGGAGGACCCATCTTGCAACTTACAGGACTTAAAGGATCTGCTACTGATGGCTTGGTGCCAGATACCATAACTTCAGAGGTCTAGTGAAGTCCATGCCTTTGATGGGTCAGGGCTGTTTTGCTGGCAAAAATGGGACCTACTCAATATTTGGTAGGTGGTCATAAAGTTATGGCTTATTGGTGTATCGCAATATCTGCTCTACATTATAAATGAGGCCCTGTGTGTCATTCAGTTAGGGACCTGAAGGGCCTGGTATGGAATTTGGGGGGACCCCCTTGCATTTTTTTTTTAATTTTGGTTCGGGGTTCCCCTTAATATTCATACCAGACCCAAAGGGCCTGGTAATGCACTGTGGGGGTACCCCAGGCTGTTTTTTTCAATGACTTTTATGAGTATTGCAGAGACCCGACAATTCATTATAGCTGCCGACGCTACCACTAGTATTTTTAAATGACTTTTTTTTCCTTTAGAAATGTCATTTTGCTCTCGGACTGTTGTAGGCATGGAAACATGCGCCACTTTACAGGCATACTAAAGTACTAGCGGTAGCGCTGGCGGCTATAATGAATTGTCGGGTCTCTGCAATACTCATAAAAGTCATTGAAAAAAACGGCCTGGGGCCCTTTGGGTCTGGTATGAATATTAAGGGAAACCCCGAACCAATATTAAAAAAAAAATTAAAAAATGCGTGGGGATCCACCCAAATTTCATACCAGGCCCTTCAGGTCTGGTATGGATATTAAGGGAAACCCCGTGCCAAAAAAAATGGAGTGGGGGTCCCCCTCAAAATCCATACCAGACCCTTCAGGTCTGGTATGGATTTTAACGGGAAGCTCACTCCAAAATTTTTTAAAAAATTGGTGTGGGGGTCCCCCTAAAAATCCATACCAGACCCTTATCCAAGCACACAACCTGGCAGGCTGCAGGAAAAGAGGGGGGGACGAGAGAGCGCCCCCCCTCCTGAACCGTACCAGGCCACATGCCCTCAACATGGGGAGGATGTCCCCATGTTGATGGGGTAAAGGGCCTCATCCCCACAACCCTTGCCCGTGGTTGTGGGGGTATTCGGGCGCGGGGCTTATCGGAATCTGGAAGCCCCCTTTAACAAGGGGACCCCCAGATCCTAGCCCCCCCCTGTGTGAAATGGTAATGGGGTATAAATGTACCCCTACCATTTCACAAAAAGAGTGTCAAAAATGTTAAAAAAGACAAGAGACGGTTTTTGACAATTCCTTTATTAATGTCTTCATCTTTCCCCGCTTCTTCTTCCATGTTCTTCTGGTCTTCATTTGGTTTTATTCCTCCATCTTGTTCTTCCCCCGTTTCTTCCTCTTCTTCTTCTTCCTCCGATCCTCTGCTTCTTCCTTCGGTCTTCTCTTCCTCACCTTCCTCCGCCTTACGTAACCGTGTGACCCCGCCCCCTCTGACATCACGGGGAAAGCCATAGGGAAGTCCCCGTGAAGTCCCTGTGCGTCAGTGGAGGGCGGGGTCACCGGGTGGCCCCGCCCTCAGTTATATAAGAACTGTCAGAAGAACAGAAGCGTCACACAGCGGGAACCTCCCATGGATGCGGATCGTCTGGAGAACGAAGTGGGGAAGAAGACATCGGAGGAAGAAGCGGACAAGAAGACTGAAGGAAAAAGCAAAGGATCGGAGGAAGAAGAGGAAGAAGCGGGGGAAGAACAAGATGGAGGAAGAAAACCAAATGAAGACCAGAAGGAGATAGAAGAAGAAGCGGGGAAAGAAGAAGACATTAATAAAGGAATTGTCAAAAGCCGTCTCTTTTAACATTTTTGACACTTTTTTTGTGAAATGGTAGGGATACATTTGTACCCCATTATCCTTTCACACGGGGGGGGGGCGGGATCTGGGGGTCCCCTTCCCTTCCAGATTCCGATAATCCCTCTACTCGCATACCCCCACAACCACTGGGCCAGGGTTGTGGGGATGAGGTCCTTGTCCCCATCAACATGGGGACATCCTCCCCATGTTGAGGGCATGTGGCCTGGTACAGTTCAGGAGGGGGGTGCTCTCTCGTCCCCCCTCTTTTCCTGCGGCCTGCCAGGTTGCGTGCTCGGATAAGGGTCTGGTTTGGATTTTGAGGGGGACCCCCAAGCCATTTTTTTTTTAATTTTGGCGTGGATTTCCCCTTACTATCCATACCAGACCCGATGGGCCATGGTATGGAATTTTGGGGGACCACCATGCATTTTTTTTTAAATTTTGGTTCGGGGGTTCCCCTTAATATTCATACCAGACCCAAAGGGCCTGATAATGCACTGTCGGGGAACCCCAGGCCGTTTTTCTCAGTAACTTCAGTATTGCAGAGACCTGACAATTCATTATAGCTGCCGGCGCTACCGCTATTACTTTTAAATGACTTTTCTAAACACGGGAAACATGCGTCACTTTACAGGCATACTATAGACACCCCCCAGGTACGAAATTTAAAGGAATATTTCACTTTTATTGTTTCACTTTAAGCATTATTAAAATCACTGCTCCCGAAAAAACAGCCATTTTTAAAACTTTTTTTTGCATCAATACATTTCCCCTGGGGCAAGACCCAGGTCCCCAAACACTTTTTATGACAATAACTTGCATATTAACCCTTAAAAATAGCACTTTTGATTTTTCACGTTCGTGTCCCATAGACTTTAACGGTGTTCGCGTGTTCAAACAAATTTTTTGCCTGTTCACATGTTCTGCTGCGAACCGAACAGGGGGGTGTTCGGCCCATCCCTATTAGAGACCTTGCGCTCCTCCACCTACCATTTGAGGATGCCCCACAGATGCTCAATAGGGTTTGGGTCTGGAGACATGCTTGGCCAGTCCATCACCTTTACCCTAAGCTTCTTTAGCAAGGCAGTGGTCGTCCTGGAGGTGTGTTTGGGGTCATTATGAGGTTGGAATACTGCCTTGCAGCCCAGTCTCTGAAGGGAGGGGATCATGCTCTGCTTCAGTATGTCACAGTATATGTTGACATTCATGGTTCCCTCAATGAACTGTAGCTCCCCAGAGCCAGCAGCACTCATGCAGCCTCAGACCATGACACTCCCACCACCATGCTTGACTGTAGGCAAGACACACTTGTCTTTGTACTCTTTAGCTGGTTGCCACCACAAACGCCTGACACCATCTGAACCAAATAAGTTTATCTTGGTCTCATCAGACCACAGGACATGGTTCCAGTAATCCATGTCCTTAGTCAGCTTGTCTTCAGCAAACTGTTTGGGGGTTTTCTTGTGCATCATCTTTAGAAGAGGCTTCCTTCTGGGACTACAGCCATGCAGACCAATTTGATGCAGTGTGCGGTGTATGGTCTGAGCACTGACAGGCTGACCCCCCACCCCTTTAGTCTCTGCAGTAATGCTGGCAGCACTCATACGTCTATTTGCCAAAGACAACCTCTGGATATGACGCCAAGCACGTGCACTCAACTTCTTTGGTCGACCATGGCGAGGCCTGTTCTGAGTGGAACCTGTCCTGTTAAACCTGTAAATACTGTATGGTCTTGGCCACTGTGCTGTAGCTCAGTTTCAGGGTCTTGGAAACCTCCTTACAGCCTAAGCCATCTTTATGTAGAGTAACAATTCTTTTTTTTTTTTCAGATCCTCAGAGAGTTCTTTGCCATGAGGTGCCATGTTGAACTTCTAGTGACCAGTATGAGAGAGTGAGAGTGGTAACACCAAATGTAACACACCTGCTCCCCATTCACACCTGAGACTTTGTAACACTTATGAGTCACATGACACCGGGGAGGGAAAATGGCTAATTGGTCACTTTTGTTGCCAGCGGTTTAGACATTAATGGCTGTGTTATTTTGAGGGGACAGCAAATTTACACTGTTATACAAGCTGTACACTCACTACTTTACATTGTAGCAAAGTGTAATTTCTTCAGTGTTGTCACATGAAAAGATATAATAAAATATTTACAAAAATGTGAGGGGTGTACTCACTTTTGTGAGATACTGTATGAGGGATTGCCACGAACATCATAGTTACAAAGTAGGCGAGGTTGAAAAAAGAGTCCATCAAGTCCAACCTATGTGTGTGATCATGTCAGTATTACATTGTATATCCCTGTATGTTGCGGTTGTTCAGGTGCTAATAGATTTTTGAAACTATCGATACCCCCCGCTGAGACCAAAGCCTATGGAAGGGAATTCCACATCCTTGCCTCTTATGCCGTGTACACACGGGCGGACTTTTCGGTATAAAAGATCCGACGGTCTTTCCGACTGACTTTCGATGGACGGACTTGCCTACACACGATCACACCAAAGTCCGACGGATTCGTACGTGATGACGTACAACCGGACTAAAATAAGGAAGTTGATAGCCAGTAGCCAATAGCTGCCCTAGTGTCGGTTTTCGTCCATCGGACTAGCATACAGACGAGCGGATTTTTCGACCGGACTCGAGTCCGTCGGAAAGATTTGAAAGATGTTCCAAATCTAAAGTCCGTCTGATTTTCGACCGAAAAAGTCCGCTCCAGGTCCGATGAAGCCCACACACGGTCGAATTGTCTGACGGATTAGTTCCGTCGGACAAGTTTGGTCAAAAAGTCTGCTGTGCGTACACGGCATTAAAGTAAAGAACCCTCTACATAGTTTAATGCCGCGTACACACGGTCGGACTTTTCAGCTACAAAAGTCCGACAGCCCATCCGACAGACTTTCGACAGACTTTCAACAGACTTTGGGCGGACTTTCAACGGACTTTCTAACAACCGGACTTGCCTACACACGATCACACAAAAGTCCGACGGATTCGTACGTGATGACGCACACCGGACTAAAATAAGGAAGTTGATAGCCAGTAGCCAATAGCTGCCCTAGCGTGGGTTTTTGTCCGTCGGACTAGCATACAGACGAGCGGATTTCTGGGTCCGGCGGAGTTACGATGTAAAGATTTGAAGCATGTTCCAAATCTAAAGTCCGTCAGATTTGCGACTGGAAAAGTCCGCTGAAGGTCTGGTGAAGCCCACACACGATCGGATTGTTTGCTGGATTTGGTCCGTCGGCGTCCGTCAGACAAGTCCGGTCAAAAAGTCCGACTGTGTGTATGCGGCATAAGGTTAAACCTCTTTTCTTCTAATTTTAATGAGTGGCCATGTGTCTTGTTAAACACCCTTCTGCGGAAAAGTTTTATCCCTATTGTGGGGTCACCAACAAAGTATTTGTATATTGAAATCATATCCCCTCTCAAGCGTCTCTTCTCCAGAGAGAATAAGTTCAGTGTTCGCAACCTTTCTTCATAACTAATATCCTCCAGACCCTTTATTAGCTTTGTTGCCCTTCTTTGTACTTGCTCCATTTCCAGTACATCCTTCCTGAGGAATGGTGCCCAGAACTGAACGGCATACTCCAGGTGCATTCGGACCAGAGTCTTGTAGAGTGGGAGAATTATCGTTTTATCTCTGGAGTTAATCCCTATTTTAATGCATGCCAATATTCTGTTTGCTTTGTTAGCAGCAGCTTGGCATTGCATGCCATTGCTGAGCCTATCATCTACTAGGACCTCCAGGTCCTTTTCCATCCTAGAATTCCCCAGAGGTTCTCCCAGAAGTGTATAGATTGCATTCAGAGTAAGAGCAATAATTCTATGGCCATCATTCACTGTTACCTCTAAACTTATAAACGGTAAAGCAGAGGCAGCTCTAGGCTTTTGGAGGCCTTAGGCAAAACTTAGACATGTGCCCCCACTCATGCCCATAATGGGAAAAATAATTAACGCTATTAAAATTAACTGTATAAATTGCATATATGAAGAGCCTTAAAGTGCTGCTGTCAGTGTCCTTTATCTCACCTCAGTGTTGGTGTTGGGGCACTCTTTCCTAGTGCTCTCTCTCTCGTTGCTGGCGTCAGTGCATACTCTGTTAATGCTGAAGTCACTGCTCTCTATCTCGGTGTTGGTGTGAGTGCTCTCTATCTCATTGTTGTTCTCAGTGACCTCTCTCTCTCTCAGTGCTGGTGTTAGTGCACACTCTGTTAGTGCTGAAGTCAGTGCTCTCTATCTCGGTGCTGGTGTCAGTGTTCTCCATCTGGTGCTGGTGTCAGTGTTATCTACTACTCTCCACACACTTCCAGCACTCTGCCTACCTTCACCACTCTCCGTACACTTCTTCCACTTTGCATACCTCCAACCCTCTGCGCACACTTCCTATGTTCTGCGTACCTCCACCACTCTCCATACACTTCTTCCACCCTGCGTACCTTCACCACTCTCCATACACTTCCTCCGCTCTGCGTACCTTCACCACTCTCCATACACTTCCTCCGCTCTGCGTACCTCCACCACTCTCCATACACTTCCTCCGCTCTGCGTACCTCCACCACTCTCCATACACTTCCTCCGCTCTGCGTACCTTCACCACTCTCCATACACTTCCTCCGCTCTGCGTACCTCCACCACTCTCCATACACTTCCTCCGCTCTGCGTACCTCCACCACTCTCCATACACTTCCTCCGCTCTGCGTACCTTCACCACTCTCCATACACTTCCTCCACCCTGCGTACCTCCACCACTCTCCATACACTTCCTCCGCTCTGCGTACCTCCACCACTCTCCATACACTTCCTCCACCCTGCGTACCTTCACCACTCTCCATACACTTCCTCCGCTCTGCGTACCTTCACCACTCTCCATACACTTCCTCCGCTCTGCGTACCTTCACCACTCTCCATACACTTCCTCCGCTCTGCGTACCTCCAGCACTCTCCATACACTTCCGCCGCTCTGCGTACCTTCACCACTCTCCATACACTTCCTCCACTCTGTGTACCTTCACCTCTCTCCGTACACTTCCTCCAATCTGTGTACCTCAAAAACTCTACGTACACTTCCTACGTTCTGTGTACCTTCACCACTCTGCATACACGTCCACCACTCTGCGTACCTCCACCACTCTGCGTACATTTCCTCCACTCTGCGTACACTTCTTCCACTGCTCTGTGTACCTTTTACTACTTTCCATACATTTCCACCACTCTCCATAGATTATACACAATGATTTTTTAAATGTCAGAACTAAATATCTCCTCCTATACAATGCCTTGAAAAAGTATTCATACCCCTTGAAATTTTCCACGTTTTGTCATATTACAACCACAAACGTAAATGTATTTTATTGGGATTTTATGTGATAGACCAACACAAATTGGCACATAATTGTGAAGTGGAAGGAAAATGATAAACGGTTTTCAATTTTTTTTACAAATAAATATTTGAAAAGTGTGGCGTGCATTTGTATTCAGCCCCCTTTACTCTGATACCCCCAACTAAAATCTAGTGGGACCAATTGCCTTCAGAAGTCACTAATTAGTAAATAGAGTCCACCTGTGTGTAATTTAATCTCAGTATAAATGCAGCTGTTCTGTGAAGACCTCAGAGGTTTGTTAGCGAGCCTTAGTGAACAAACAGCATCATGAAGGCCAAGAAACACACCAGACAGGTCAGGGATAAAGTTGTGGAGAAGTTTAAAGCATCACTAGGTTATAAAAAAAATATCCCAAGCTTTGAACATCTCACTGAGCACTGTTCAATCCATCATCCAAAAATGGAAAGAGTATGTCACAACTGCAAACCTACCAAGACATGGCCGTCCACCTAAACTGACAGGCTGGGCAAGGAGAGCATTAATCAGAGAAGCAGCCAGGAGGCCCATGGTAACTCTGGAGGAGCTGCAGAGATCCACAGCTCAGGTGGGAGAATCTGTTCACAGGACAACTATTAGTGGTGCACTCCACAAATCTGACCTTTATGGAAGAGTGGCAAGAAAAAAACCATTGTTGAAAGAAAGCCATAAGCCATCCCGTTTGCAGTTTGCGAGAAGCCATGTGGGGGATGCAGCAAACATGTGGAAGAAGGGGCTCTGGTCAGATGAGATCACAATTTCACTTTTTGGCCTAAAAGAAAAATGCTATGCGTGGTGGAAAACTAACACTGCACATCACCCTGAACACACCATCCCTTACAGTGAAACATGGTGGTGGCGGCATCATGTTGTGGGGATAATTTTCTTCAGCAGGGACAGGGACGCTGGTCACTGGCCACTTTGTTTTGGTCTATCGCATAAAATTCCAATAAAATACATTTACGTTTTTGGTTGTAACATGACAAAATGTGGAACATTTCAAGGGGTATGAATACTTTTTCTAGTCACTGTACCTGCCCATTATGAAAGTTAGCACTACACAGCTTCCTATTATGCACTTGGCTGTAATGATTTTCTCATTTTTTAAAATTATTTGTAAGGCCCCTTTCACACAGGCGTGTCCATGTATGGACTCCACTTTGGTCAGCAGGGATCGCTCCGTTTATCCCCGCTGAGCCAGTGAATGACAGGTCCATCTCTGCACACTGTGCAGGGACAGACGGACTTGTCAGAACTCCGCTCTCCTCTATGGGGGGGATCGAATGAAAACGGACCGTCTGTCCGTTTTCATCCAATCCACCAGACGGATGCAAAATAGAGTTTCCATCCGTCTGAATTTAGCGGATCGGATGTCAGCGGTGACATCCGGCGCTCCATAGACCGGCATGGAGCGTCCGTTCAGGTCCACCTAAAAAACTCTCAGGAGCACCTGAACAGTCCACCCGTGTGAAAGGGGCCTAATGCTGGTTTTGTCAACTAGCAAGAATATATTTTGTAGCAAACTTGGCAGTTTCCTTTCAGTGGTGTAAAAACTTGATGTTGTTGCTTGTTATATGGAAAATTCTGCTATTGTATGTCCTAGGCTTTCCATTGGAGAGTTGTGGGTGTGCACACCTTCTATGGTCATTATAATCGGGCTCTTCTTGCTGGATATTTTATTTTCTGGAGGGTATTAGAGGAAGAGCTGGGACATGTGAAGGTGGACAGGAGACAAGACATAGAAGAAAGAAAGGGCCCCCTGCTCCACCTAGGACCACCATTGCAGATCACTTTTCGGTGGACTGTCCCTCTGCCAGCTGCACCCGGGAGGAGCAGTCATGTAGGTGAGGCTCCTCCTGGGATGATCACTTTTGTGATGTCTAGACCTATGAGTTTACCTGGGGGCCAGGGGCTGCTGTCCTGGTCTGGGACTAGACTGGCACAGCAATCACCTTCATTAGCAGACACCTTTCAACAGGCAACCCGAGCGATCCCTGGCCGTGTGTGGAGCGACACTGAGCACAGACCTAGCTAGCCGATCTCTCCGAGGCTCTTCCTGTCCCGCCTCCCACTCTTAGTGTCTCTGCCCTCCTATTGTATAGTCTGCAGGACTTCATCTTGCCAAACCTGCCGCCCGCTCTAACATCGCACCTGTCCGGGAAGGACACCCCACATCCGCCCACTGTCAAACCCCATCCCATTCTCCTGCTGTGACTGAGAGCTGCTCTTCCCCGTACCTACAGTAGATACCACCCCCACCAGAGTCTGCTCTTTTATTAGGCAAATTAAGTGGCCACGAGGCCCCTGTGAGCGTGAGGCCTCAGGCGACTGCCTAATTAAAGAGCTGCCTCTGTGGTAAAGGCTTTTAAAGTGTCACCTAACGAGAAATTTGGGTACCCGCAATTTTGGGTGCATGCGATTTTAAGGCATGACATGTTTGGCTACAGTGCATCCGAAAAGTATTTACAGCACTTCACTTTTTCCACATTTTGTTATGTTACAGCCTTATTCCAAAATGGATTAAATTCATTATTTTCCTCAAAATTCTACAAACAATACCCCATAATGATAACATGAAAGAAGTCTGAAATCTTTCAAAATGTGTTAAAAAAAAAATCACCACATGTACATAAGGCTACTTTCACACTGAGGCGCTTTACAGGTGCTACAGCGCTTAAAATCGTGCCTGTAAAGCGCCTCTCCTGTGTATCCAGTGTGAAAGCCTGAGGGCTTTCACACTGGAGTAGTGCGCTTGCAGGATGGTGAAAAAAGTCCTGCAAGCCGCATCTTTGCAGCGCTATAGGAGCAGTGAATACATCGCTCCTAAAGCGCCCTTTCCCATTGAAAACAATGGGGCAGCGGCACTTTGCAGGCGGTTTTAACCCTTTTTCGCCTGCTAGCGGTGGTTAAAACCGCCCCGCTAGCGGCTGAATAGCGCCGCTAAAATGACGGTAAACCGGTGCTAAATATAGCGCCGCTTTACCGCCGATGCCCACAACGCCCCAGGCTGAAAGTAGCCTAAGTATTCACAGCCTTTGTCATAACACTCAAAATTGAGCTCAGGTGCAGCCTGTTTCCACTGATCATCCTTGAGATATTTCTACAACTTGATTGGACTCCCACCTGTGGTAAAATCAATTGATTGGCCATGATTTGGAAAGGCACACGCCTGTCTATAGAAGGTCCCACAGTTCACAGTGCATGTCAGAGCACAAACCAAGCCATGAAATCCAAGGAATTGTCTGTAGACCTCCGAGACAGGATTGTATCGAGGCACATATTTGGGGAAGGGTACAGAAAACCATTGCACTGTATCTACTCAGCACAACCCCATCTTTTATATTTTATCAAAAATGGGTAGAATATTGTGTTTATGTGAACTAAAATTATTTTTTTCCTAAAAACAAAATATGTGTTTGATAAAGTAAAGTAAACTGCATTGTGCGACATGAAAAATTCCAACTGCCCCCATTTTATTCTCCTCTGATTTCCGAAAATATACATTTGTTTGAGGGTTTAAAGTCACTTCTAGCAAAACATGCAAATTGTAACATGTGTGTAGTCAAGTGGTTAATCTGCTTATGTTTTGCCATCCCTAGTTCCTCCCCCTCATCAACATGCTAATTTCATTTTTAACCTTTTCGCTGCCAGAGACGTTTTTGCTTTTTTTGTACACGTTTAGAAAATCATTTTAGCCTTAAAGATGATGTAAAACCCCCAAACATTATATATTTTCTGAAAGCAGACAGCCCAGAGAATAAGATCATAGTCTTAGTTCCAATTTTTTATGTTACATGATAATACCGCAAAGAGAGAATGATGTGGTCCAAGGCACCATAAGTAATTGGCCTCCATCCCAAATTTGAACAAAAAAGAGAAAGTTTGGTACGTGGGATTTTGAATGAGGCCAATCACTATATAAAGCATATGGGATATAAAACACAGTGTTGCTTTTATGGGTTCCAACATAAAGGGGGGAGTTTTTTGGGGACTTTAAATGAGAGATGTATACCAAAGAGCAGTCTTGGCAAAGAACATTTTATTATACCTTGTGAACTCATGTACAGCATATTGAATGACACAAAAAAGGCATACACAGAATCGCATAAACACAGGGCATGCTAAAAACCACATATAAATATTGACGTCATGGTACTTGGCATATCATAGGGTAAAGACAAGTCCTGCACAACATGGGCCACTGGAAGGGCTGGATGGTGTTGGAAAATCTAGAGTAAAACAGTATAAAAAAGACATAAAATCATCTGTATGGACATCATGCAAGCCCGACGCATTTTTCTGGAGTATACCAACTTTTCAGGGGCAAATGCAATGATGATCTTTAAAGAAATATAACCATATGGTATAATATTGTAACTGAATAATACTAATAAGTAATAAGTAAGGGACAGGATGGACATCCCTATAAATACTCACGTCAACTGCATAGATGTGAACAGAGGATCAGAGCTGTTAGAAAGGTTCGCCATGGGAGCTGAGGTAGAGACACGTGGACAAGCAGGGAGCACTGTGGATTCACCAAGGTCAATGTTCAAATGTAGGCGATGGTGAGCCAAAACTTCTGTGGATTGAGATCAGTAGTATATATTGAATGTATAATATTATTGATGAGAAGTGTGAAAAGCCCATACACCAGGTCAGGGAAAAACTGAGCATGGATAAAAAAAATTAAACACACAGATACTCAAAAACCACCAAATATAAAAGAGGAAGAAAGAAAAGAAAGTAAAGAAAAGAAGAGAAAATTAGATCCTGGGTGAAATAGAGAAGGAACCAAAGAGAAAGATGAACAAAGTGCTAAACATAAAAGGTGAAACCTGTGTTGATTTACCTTGTTGGTTCACAAGGAAATTGGGAATCAAAATCACAAGTGAATGCTTGCATATGAGATGTTGCCAAAGAGACACAGACACCAAGTGAGGCGAATTTAAATGCTCCCAGCTGATACAGCATGTCCCGCCCAGCGTCACGTGGGCGTGGCAAGAAAGGGGAGGCATCTGTGCTAGAACGAAAAAGGTAAAATAATATCGCAAAGGTCTAGGAAACAATTTCAGTAAAAACACACTAAAGTGAATATCAGGGCAAACAAACGCAATAAATTACCCAAAATTGGTAAAATATAAAAGATGAGGTTGTGCCAAGTAAATAGATACCAAATATGCCAAGCCTCAAATTTGTGTGCGCCGTGCAATGGCGACAAACTTCAGTATATTTTCTATAGGCGATCCTTCAAAAGACTCCTATAGGTATCAGTTTAGTGTTACAGAGGACGTCTTGTGCTAGAATTATTGCTCCCACTCCGGTATGCACGGCGATATGTAACATGTGTATTGCAATCAATGTTTTGACACGTAGGCGCCCCCGACGCATGCGTTTACGTTAAAAATATATTTTTTTTTACTCAACTTTTTTTTTCATCACATAGGGGAAAAAAAAGTCCTGCTGTCAGCAGATCAGCCTCTACAAACCCGGCAGTGCCTAAGAATGCCTAAAAATGGAGAGCAACTGAGCATATGCAGAGCAGGGTGAGACAGCGCATTACTGTATTTTATACAATATAGAAACTTATTTTTAATGTTTTACATAGCTATACCTGCAAAAGGGACCAGTAATCTGGCAGGACTTTGTAAGATTTTCTGACAAAAATTCCACTCTAAAGCGGAGCTGCACCCAAGAGGGGAATCTCCACTTATCTGCTCCCCCCCCCTCCAGTGCCACATTTGGCACTCTTAGGGGCCAAGGGGAGAATGGGTACCTGGTTTTGACAGGTACCCATCCCCACTTTCAGGAGACCTGGCTGCGGCTAGGTCCCCCCCGAAGTTTGTCTTGGATAAGTACATGTGGATGTGGACACGACATTGCATTTGGCACCCGTGTCAATTTTCCCTTCTCAGCCTTTTGGCTAAAATCAAGTGTACTATCTGTTCTTATCAGTTACAAGTGGAGGCGCTGTGCTACTGTCCCTAGCCTACAGCGGTGGGTTAGGGGTGGTGGTGGCTAAGCAAATCCACTGGTGTAATGGTAATCTGGATGGTTAAATTGGGGAGAGCCGAAACCGGACTGCTCGACAAACTGAGGGCCGTTAATAGGTCTCCCCTAGAGAAAGTCGGAAAGGTTACCCCCTGATGGGAATGGAGAGGCACTGGTCTGGCCGAAGGGCAGGTCCCGAAAGAAGCCCGTGGTGTATGTGCCCCTGGGGTGACAGTCCAGGGATGCTGTAATTCTCACCGACGTGAGTGGGGGCTCACTTTGAGTTTTGCTGGCACCTAGGTCACTAAACCATCACACCTTTTTCACACCTGCCTCTTGGGCCAGGCCTTTTGGCTAGGACCAGAGGAATTTTTATTCCTGGCTGGAAGGCCGGTCATTGTACTGCACAATGGCATTGATAAACTTTCTCCACTTACCTTTTCCTCATCTTTAGGTTTGTTTGTCGTGTCTGTCACTTTGTGTTGTTTTTTGTTGTTGTTGTTGGTGTACATGTTTCGTTTCACATTTGATTAGTAGGGTTTAGCTCCTGGGGCCTGCCCTGAACATCTTGAGAGTGGATGGACATTGCCTTCTGGCTTGGTTTGCCCTCTCTTATGGGTCTCCCTTCGGGGGAGCCTCATCTAGTACTTGGGGTGGTCTGTTTCGGCAGAGAACGGGGTTCATCTGGTTTCGGCCAGATGGACAATGTGAAGTCCCCGTCTGCTGGAGCCTAACGCCCGAGGGATCAGGGCTAGGGTCCTTTCTGTTTGGAGAAGGACTGTGCATGTTTTGTGTTTCACTTTGTTGGTGTGCACTTTTTTTTTCACCGGGTGGAGTTCGCGTGTGTTCACACACCACGGGCTTTAAAAAAAAAAAAAAACCTGTGTCAATTTTCAACTTGACATGTTTTTGCAGGTGGTGAATATTTCTCCCTTTTTTGCAAGTCCACACTTTCACAATGAAAACAGTTTTTTTGCTTACAAACTTTTTTATTAGGTACAAATTGGTGGTACAAATCATTATAGCATAAGTACAGTATATAATAATCATCGAAATATATGGATTATGGCAAAGTAAAAACATAGAAGAATAATTAATTCCTAAATTTAATAAATGTGGTAAACAAATTATCAGGTAGTTATTTAAGTATGGTTTTGGTGTTTACTGAGTGATATTGGTTGAAGGTGGATTCTCTAGACAGGATTTATAAGGTGGTCGGAGTGTGTAAACCAGGGGTTCCATTTCTTCTCAAGTAAATGAGTGGTATTGTGTAAAGTGAGGTAAATATTATGAATTCTAGTTTTCAGTTGGGTTATCGGTAGATCTGAGGATTTCCAATGGTAAGCTACAAGCCAGTGGATAGAGACACAGATTGTGTGAACTAGTCTTAGGTGGTGAGTAGATAAATCTGTAATTGGTGTGAATAAAAGGCAGTTGGGGAGAGTAAGATTTATGTTATTTTCTGAAATTCTGGAAGAAAATTTTTCAAGTTGTTTCCATATCAGAGAAACTTTTTCACATTCCCAAAAAATGTGTGAGAAGGAACCTATGGAATCTCTGAAACATGTTTGGGGAACTGAGGGAAAAATAGAATGGAGTTTTGTTGGTGCCAATGAAAACAGTTTTGGTGATCATCACTTTCCACTTCATAAATTTTGTGCACATTTTGTTGTTTAGTATCACTAGATGCTGTCATCCACACACCTCTATTTTGAGGCTTGAACCCACAACATTTTGCAAAATAATTCCTATTGTTGCACAAGTTACACCTTTTGTTAAAGGCCGGACACTTGTTGCGCTCAGTAGTATGTTCACTACTACAGTTGCTGCATTGCCTTTTGTTCTGTTGCACCACAAACACTTCTGACTCTCTTTTTAGTTCCTTAGTGGCCCTTTCAGTATGTTCAAACATACATATTCTGATGGCTGTTTCCAATGTTAAATCTTTCTCCCTGAACAACTAGAGCATGAACTGCATCATCTGTTAGTGCACCAAAATCAAATTTTTTAGCCAGCAATCTAAGTGTGGCTGCATAGCAGTGGCGGCTGGTGCTCAAAATTTTTGAGGGGGTGCAAACAAACTGAAAAATTCTGAAAAAAACCCCATCAATTGCAGCCTCACTGTTCCCATCAAACGCAGCCACTGAGCCATCAAACGCAGCCACTGAGCCATCAAACGCAGCCACTGAGCCAATCAAATGCTGCCACTGTGCCCATCAAATGCTCCCACTGTCCCCATCAAATGCTCCCACTATGCCCATCGAATTCTGTCACTGTACCCGCCATCTGCCCGGCACTTACCCTGTCTTGGTGGGGCGGCGGGTGGCGAGCAGTGTCCTCCATGCTCCTCCATGTCAATGTCTCCTCCCATCCTCTTGTATGATTGGACGCCTGATTGTATTCCTTCTTTCTGAGCCTTCATGTTAAATGCATGTCTGTCTATTATCACATTACGTTGTGGTAAGCATATCTCATCAAATTTCTTGATTAAGACATTAAGATCCTCTCTGTCCTCATTGCCATGAAAATGAAATGACTCTTATTTATCCAGTGCATCTGAACCAGCAAAATTGAAAAGAGTGTAAGCTTATACCTTTTTTGACTTGTCTGAGAGTCCTGCTTTGCTGTACATGTCCCATTCTCTTTTGAATTTCAGCCAGTTGTTAGCAATGTCATGATCAAAGATTAAGGGTTGTATGCCATGTAGATTCTGAGCCATGATGTTTCAGCGATCTCACTTCTGTCACCACGTAAATTTTGTGGAAGCAATGATGAATAGTCAGATGAATCTTGTAGGGAACTTGTTTATTCCCAGCAGCAGTGAACAGCATGTTAACCTTTTCCTAGTTTCCCTTCATAACTTCTGTAATATTGGGGGTTCATTAGTTTAGTGTAGAGCCTACCAGTGAGCTGAGTCCATGCCAGTTGTGCCATTTAAGGGCTTGTTGGCCCACGTTTATTAAAAGAAAAATAAAACAAGTCCAATAACAGAAGAGATGCCCACACAGGGTGTTTCAGCTTTCCACAGCAAAAATGTAAGTTACAAACAGAAAATACCGAGCCACCTGGCTCTCTTTAGCAGCACTGCTGCTCAGGCTTTATGCTGCAGCCCTCTTGGCCATATAACAGAGTCCCTGTACAAACACTAATACCTCTTTTCCAGCTTTTTGTGCTGCTCAGCCCACAGGCTTGGACCCTCTGTCTAACTATACCATGCAGACATGCATGCTTCTGCCTTGCATGCCTGGACTCCTCAGGAGAGTTGAGCCCAGAACCATGGTCAGGTGTCTACAAATAGTCCAGCACACACCTGACCAGTCAGTGTTCTGGTGAGTATCAAAATCAAGACCAAGGACTGGGGATTTCATTCCACCCGGATCGCTACAAAATCCCCGGCTCCAGATCCCAAAACAGATTTTCCTAAACAATGAGGAAACTGAAAAGCCAGTTTCCTTCAAAATAAGCAAATCCCCTGGAGCCCCTCAACCTGCCTGGTTGAGAACCCTGCGTCCTTCCGCTGGTGGGGTACCACATAACCACACTTCCCACTTCCTGTTCTCACCCCCAGGTCCTCACACATACATATTCTACAGCCCCCCTCCTCCTTATCCCACCACCGGCCATTCACAAAGCACAATGCGCTTTGCACATGCACAGTAGGGAGCCGTCTGTGAAGCCGCAAGGCTTCATTGCTGGTTTCTCTTACAGGCAATGGTGGTGGCAGCACCCGAGAGCCGATGGAAACATCGACTGGGATGGCTGGATTCCAGGACAGGTAAGTGTCCTAACATTAAAAGTCAGCAGCTACAGTATTTGTACCTGCTGACTTTAAAGGGTAAGTTCATCTTTACAGAAAAATCTGTAAGGTGAACTTACACAGGACCCCCTCCTCACCCCACCCAGTCCCGCTGACCTGCAGCGCGGCGATCTCCCGTTCTGAGTGCTGGAATAGCCGCCTCACCGGACCGGGGTTTAGAAATCACCTCGGCTTAATCCCCAAAATGTCCCCTGTCAGGAGGGACATTTCAGAGCATTCTAATTTGTCATGGGAGGTGCTGACCAATCAGATCCCGCGAAGCCAGTCCTGTCAGTGGGGAAGAAGTAGAGAGAATGCCAAGGGGATTTCTAAGCCCCGGTCTGGTGAGGCGGTGATAGCAGGGCTCAGAACGGGAGATCGCCACGCTGCAGGTCAGCGGGACAGGAGAGGGGTGGGGTGAGGAGGGGGTCCTGTGTAAGTTCACCTTACAGATTTTTCTGTAAAGGTGAACTTACCCTTTAAAGTCAACAGCTACAAATACTGGAGCTGCTGACTTTTAATATTAGGACACTTACCTGTCCTTGAATCTAGCCACGTCGGCATCCCAGCCGATATTTCCATTGGCTCTCGGGTGCTGCCGCCACCATTGCTTGTAAGACCCCTTTCATACTGGAGCGTTTTGCAGGCGCTATAGCGTTAAAAATAGCACCTGCAAACCGCCCTAAAACAGCTGCTCCATTAACTTCAGTGTGAAAGCCCGGAGCGGTGCGCTGGCAGGACATCAGAAAAAGTCCTTCCAGCAGCTTCTTTGGAGCAGTGAACCCACCGCTCCTCCACCGCTGCTCCCCATTGAAATCAATGGGGCAGCGCTGCAATACCGTCGGCAAAACGCTGCTCCAGCTGTGTTTTGCGGGTGGATTTAACCCCTTTTCGTTAAAACCGCTCCGCTAGTGGCGGAATAGCGCCACTTTACCGCTGACGCCCGGGCGTCGGCAGTGTGAAAGGGGTCTTAGAGAAACCAACAGTGAAGCCTCGTGGCTAGACCTCCTCTTTAAGGTTCGTTATACCTACCATCATGGATGGGGTTAAAAATGTTATTAGCATTTAAATGAGGGGAGAAAGAGCAACCAGGGAAGGTAGAAGATAAGCAGGCTAATGTGAAATTAAACCGCTCCTAGATTGCCTCCCCCCACCGCTGTTCTGCGCTGCGATTTTTGAAAAACCTAATGCCCCGCTGGCCCCTTCCAGACATTTGAGAGCAGGAAGAGACCGGCGACGCATCTGCACATGTGCAGTGGATTTTAACGCAGCCGCACAAATGTAACCAGCTTCTGGTGGATAGGCAATGTAGCACCCAGCAGCATTTGTGCTGCGCATTTGCAGATGCACAAGCTTAGTAACCCACTGCTTCCTATGATATCTGCGACGGGGCCAGAAACCCGGAAGTGCTGCCTTGCAGCAAAAAATAAAGGACAATAGGTAAAAATAGAATAAACATTAGCAAAAACAGCATTTCTGTGAGAGGGAGGGGGTGGGAAAGTACAGAATAAGCAATTGTTGTTTATTTAAGTTTAGTTCCATTTTAAACTTCAGCTTTTAGTAGGAGCTTTGGGTGGAGCTGTCCTTTAAGAGAACTAAAGGAGCTTGAAATAAGACATTGCCAAATTTCCTTTTTTTTTTAATGACAGGCATAGAAAGCGGTAATGCTAGGCCTGCTAATAATCATTTGCTTTCTTTCAGTAATTATAGAGGAACCCAGGCTCTCTCTGCTGATCATGTTATGGATGGATTCCACTCTGCACGACCCTGTCGTGTGTCTATTTCTTAGAAGTTGTCTTTTTTTTTTTCTTTTCACAGAGTAAAGTGCGGAATACCCAAACAGAGCCGGGTCCTGGTACTGGCTTCTCCTGACACTAAACAGATGGAGCTGCAGTCAGCTTTGTGTGTATGACTCCACAAATATCTGTGAGCTTTTCTCTGAGCTCGGCACGGGATGAGGAACATCTCCCATAGGGCCAGAAATATCATTTATTATTGCAATGTAATCAAGTGATGTGAAGTTCATGCCGTGCAGCAGCTCAGCATAAAGCTGAAGTTTAATCTGATTATAGTTTGACTTCCCTGGTTCCTCCTTTCGCTCCTCATTAACATGCTAATAGCATTTTTAAATAAAACCTTTCCTTCTTCATTACATATCTTATTTTAAATCCAGGGACATAATCACTAGGTCTCTGTGCTTCCCTATGGACTGCAGGCAGGTCATGGCTGAAGGGAGGGGCTGGCAGAGTGCTGTACATAGCTTGCTGAAAACATCAGAGCACACCTGTCTCGGTACTCCTCTCAAAAGTCCTAAGCCCTGATGCAAGCAGTGGGTTGGCCTTGGGAGGAGTTATGCAAATATCTTGTCTGTGGCACAAGACTAATAGGGCGTACACACGGTCGGACTTTGTTCGGACATTCCGACAACAAAATCCATGGATTTTTTCCGACAGATGTTGGCTCAAACTTGTCTTGCATACACACGGTCACACAAAGTTGTCGGAAAATCCGATCGCTCTGAACGCGGTGACGTAAAACACGTACGTCGGGACTATAAACGGGGCAGTGGCCAATAGCTTTCATCTCTTTATTTATTCTGAGCATGCGTGGCACTTTGTCCGTCGGATTTGTGTACACATGATCGGAATTTCCGACAACGGATTTTGTTGTCGGAAAATTTTATCTCCTGCTCTCCAACTTTGTGTGTCAGAAAATCCGATGGAAAATATCCGATGGAGCCCACACACGGTCGGAATTTCCAACAACACGCTCCGATCGGACATTTTCCATCGGAAAATCCGACCGTGTGTACGGGGCATAAGTCTCTCAAAGACTTCAACCAATACAAATCTGCCCTCCAAAAATACTATTCTTTCCTCCACACTGCCAAGCAAACCTATTTTACAACTCTTATTAACACCTTCTCATCCAATCCCCGTAAACTCTTCTCTACCTTCAACTCTCTACTTTGTCCCCCACCGCCTCCACCCACTGACTTATTCACAGCCCAGGAAATCGCTAATCACTTCAAAAACAAGATTGATACAATCTCCACTCTACAGGTATCTCCCCCAGCTAAGACCCCATGTCAACAGGTACAACTGACACTCCCCCTATTCAAATCTGCTACTCCACACGAAGTTGCTAAACTCCTTTCTATCGCCCACCTAACCACCTGTCCCCTGGACCCTATTCCCTCTCAAATGCTACGGTCACCCTCTGACCCCATCCTACACTCTCTAACCCACATCTTCAATCTCTCCCTCACCTCTGGCATCTTCCCCGACGCTCTAAAACATGCACTGGTCACCCCCATACTCAAAAAGCCGTCCTTGGACCCTACCAATCTTAACAACCTACGTCCTATCTCCTTGCTCCCCTTTTCCTCTAAACTCCTTGAGCGCCTGGTTTACAACCAACTGAGTGACCACCTCATTAAAAACAACCTTCTTGATCCCCTTCAATCTGGATTTCGCCCTCAACACTCCACAGA